>NC_140169.1:148110506-148145506 GCF_963971535.1 Notolepis coatsorum | reverse complement strand
TAGATAGATAGATTGATTGATAGATAGATAATTAATACTTTATTGATCCCGGAGGGGAATTTTAAGTAGCCATACGATGGAGTTCTTTTTACAGAGTAAAATTAGCGGCTTAAATTTAGTGAACAGCATTTCTTCCTTGGCGATGCAATATGTCACATTCATCTTCAGCTTTACCTCACGGAGATCAGCATCATCCGCTCTGGTCGTGTTTAGTCAGCGAGTGCAAGAGGGTGCCGGCCCGCTCAGGAGTTTATTTAGCGTTGAAGGCATCCCGGGCAAGAACGTGTCGATGGGACGTATTGTGTTTATTAATGTTATCCCTTTTTAGGATATTGTTACCCGCGACATAGGGATTCTCTGATCGGATCTTTTCCGGAGTCTCCCGGCACCAGTGACAGAATAATAATAGCTGTGCTTCCTCATTAAAAAATATCCACGGAAAATCATTTTCCCACTCTGCGTTATATCTGTACATCTTGTAATCTTCTCCTTTTGTCTCGTTTCTATTAACGGTGGTCCCTCTCGGGCTCGTTTGGGGTTTTGATCTTGTACTTCTTTTGTTGGATTTAATACCTTAAAAAAGCGCTTCATCTTGTCGAAGTCACCCAGTCAGTGTACATTGAGCTCGCAATTTAGTCGCGGGGATATTGTTCGCTAGGGATTATGGGATTTGGTGTTTGATTATGGACTCTACGCGAGACGGGACATTGTTTTTAATCGCACGAGACTACAAGTACCAAGTGGATAGCGTGGCGCTGTGGTCCATTCAATTTACCGTCACACTTTCTTTTTTTTTGCTTGCGCCACGGGCCATCGCACCAGTGCTACTAAAGTCAATTCATTCATCGCACAGACTGACGTCAGTGTCGCACGTGCGATATATATGTCGCACTGTACAGGCCTGAGTATGGGCAACATTACTGTGTACACATAGTTTGTGCTGATTCTTTCTACTATTACCAGGTCCATACCTGTACATCACACCCCTTCCCCCTCCGCTATGATGAATTTCCCCAAGCGGATCAATAAAGGAATATCGTATCTTATCTTATATATGCACTATTTCACTCTGTCTATTGCTTTTTATTACAGATTCAAAACTGTGTGGGTATCAAAACTGAATCAAACCATAAACAAGGTGGCCTGTTGGGATGTTAGATCCTAATGTGAAAAACTGTGATTTCATATATCTGCACTTTATGTGCTCATTGTATGCCTGTCTTTCTTCTGTTGTGAAGCACTTTGAGCTGCAGTTTCTGTATGAAAGGCGCTATACAAATAAAGTTTTATTCTTCTTCTTCTTATTATTATTATCATACGCAAGAGGCTCACATGCAAACATACATCCGTGATGCAAGTTACAAACTGACAGAAAGATAATTATGTTCTCATCCGTTCATCCCACCGGTCACATCCCTGTCAGCGACCAGTTACCATCGATAGGGAAAGAACAGAATGAAGAATTAAATAAAATAATTACGGAACAAGAACTGGAAGAGGCAATTAGTAGAGCTAAAAACAACAAGTCTCCGGGGAGCGACGGATTCCCATCGGAATTCTACAAGACATTTAGAACGGAATTAGCACCCATGTTAGGGGCGTGTTAGGGGCGGCGTTCAGACACACGATGGAAGAGGGCAAAATGCCCCCCTCGTGCAAGGAAGCCATAATCACCACGATACCGAAGGAAGGGAAGGATAGAGAATTGTGTAGTAGTTTCAGACCTGTGTCCATACTCAACGTGGATTACAAGATGTATACATCGATAATATCAAAGAGATTTGAGACGTTTATGCCAGACATTATAGATGAAGATCAAACTGGATTTATTAAAGGGAGACAGACACAGGACAACGTGAGAAAGACATTACACATAGTAGAGGAGATACAAAAACAAGGTGGTAGCACGGTACTGATTAGCCTAGATGCAGAAAAAGCATTCGACAGTGTGAGCTGGACATTTTTATATAAAACATTGATGAGGTTCGGACTGAACGGGAGGGCGATGAAGATGATCAAGGCGCTATATCAAGAACCGACAGCGAGGGTTAAGGTGAATGGCAGCCTGACGGATAGAATCAGATTAGAGAGGGCTACCAGACAGGGATGTTGTCTCTCACCAACGCTCTTCGCCGTTTTCATAGAACCACTGGCACAACTGATCAGACAGACCGAGGACATTAAGGGAGTAAGGATAAAGGGAACGGAATATAAACTAGGCCTATTTGCGGACGACGTGATAGTATACATGAGGCAACCAGACAAGAGCTTCCCGGCACTGATGGATCTACTGAAGGAATATGGCCACTACTCAGGATACAAACTAAACGTGACAAAGACACAGACCTTAGCATGGAACTATACCCCAACGACGGAAATTAGGGAACAGTACGGGATAAGATGGGACATGGACAAGATTAAATACCTAGGGGTGAACATCACGAGAGGAGTGGGGAAACTGTTTGAGGCGAACTATACACAGATAAATCAGAACATCAAGAGAGACTTAGAGAGATGGACAGTAATGCCCTTGGACTTCAATTCAAGAATAGAGGTCATTAAAATGAACATACTATCAAGGTTACTGTACCTATTCCAGTCACTACCGATACAAATACCACAGAATCAATTCAGGGAGTGGGACAGACTGATATCGAGGTTCATATGGGCGGGGAGAAGACCACGGGTCAGATATAAAACACTACAACTACCAAAGGAAGAGGGAGGGATGGCAGTACCCAGCCTACAAGATTATTACTATGCAGCACAACTGAGAGCAGTGACGTGCTGGTGTAACGACAGATATGAGGCAAGATGGAAAGTCATTGAAAAATAAGGGGAGGGATACAAGGTACAAGCTCTGGTGGGAGATAGGGAACTATTTAAAGAAAAAGAGGGACTATTAGATCCAATCACCAAATGCACTTTGACCATATGGAACAGAGTAGTAAAAACACACAAATTGGAGAAGCAGTCAGGGGTTCTGAGATGGGTAGCACATGACAAGAGATTCAAACCAGGGAGGTTAGACCATGGATTCAGAAGGTGGGAGAGGGGGGGGGGGGGGGGCAACAGCGATATGCAAAATGATAGAGAAGGGGGAAATGCAGACACTACAAAAATTAAAGGAGAAATTTGGACTAGAAAACAGGGACCACTTCAGATATCTACAGGTTAGAGACTACTACAACAAAGAAGGAGTCGAAGGGGAATCGGTGATCCAATATGTGGAAGAGCTTATCAAGGAACAACTGAAGGAGACAGGACTGGAAAAAATGGAGATACAGAGGGCCCACAGGGCGTTGGCTCCGAGACCGAAACCGGACAGACCTCCGAGGGCGGTGAACAGAATGGAATAATAAAGATGATAGTATGGGCATACGAAGGGGGGCAAGGAAGAGTAATATCAGCAATATACCGGGCTATAATGAACAGCAAGGGACACACGACCGATTACATAAGGGAGAAATGGGAGAGAGAGCTAGAGATAGAAATAACAGGGAAGGAATGGGGGAACATATGCGAGGTGCAACATTCAACAACATGATCGAGGATATGGAAAGAGTTTGGATGGAAAAACATAATCAGATTCTTTATAACCCCAGAGCTGAAGGGAAAATATGCACCAACACAAAGAGCATGCTGGAGGATGTGTGGGAAGGAGGGGGCAAATCACATGCACATATTCTGGGGATGTCAGAAGCTGAAGGGGTATTGGGAGGAGATAGGGGAGGCAATGATCAGAATATTAGGATACGGATTACCACAAACTGAAAGGGGCGGAGCTGAGCGATCATGGAGTAGACGTGTTTCACATGAGCTCCCTTCTATCGTGCTGAATATACGTTTCTCCCCACTAGTCTTTATTTTATTTTTATTTGTTTTTTATCTGTTTGCTAGGTCGTCGTGTTTAGTATACATTCACCAACTTTTTTCGACTTTCTACGATGGCGGGGGTGGAAACCAGAGCCATGAAAGAATTAGGCGCGACACCGACACCGCCGAGCATGGCCGCACCGTCTCCCGCTGTCGGGGAGTTAAGCGAAGCTGTACTCTTGGTCATGACCAAGCTACACGCAGAATCTGAGACACGCATCGCTGAAGCACAGAAGAAAGTACACGCAGACTCTGAGGCACGCATCGCTGAAGCACAGAAGAAAGTGTTGGCGGATTTCTGTATCAGCCTCCGTCGTGAGATATCAGAAGAAATACGGCTGGCGGTAGTCCCGCTGACAGACAAGATGGAGACGATTCACGCTGCCTCATCGGCTAATGCTAACGAACTAGCCATGCTAACGACGGAGGTATCATCACAGTGTGAGAAGATGGCGGGTCTTGAATCCGCCCTGCTGGCTAGGCAGGCTGAAGTCAACAAACTACAGTCGGCGATGGAGGAGATGCAGTCCCGGGATAGACGCCACAACGTCAGGATTGTTGGAGTACCGGAGACCAGCGGTGAAGGCCGTCTCTCTGAGACCATGCCCGAACTGCTGCAGAAGATACTAGGGACGGACGTCCTCCCCTCGCCTCCTATCTGTGAGTCGGCCTACAGAGCGGGCAGGTTTTCTCCCGGCGTGAACAAAGAACCGAGGCCCATCATAGTCAAGCTGAACAGACTCCAACAGAGAGAAATCATCATGCGGTCGGCTCGTACCAGAAGGGGTACTCTGAGGCTTGGCGATCACAAAGTGGCCATTTTCGAGGACTTTACACCGGAGGTTCAAGCTCAGAGAGCCGAGTACAAGGTGGTCCTGACTAAGCTATGGAAACTAGGCCTGAGGCCCACGTTATTCGCTCCCGCGAAATTATCTGTGTTGGAGAAGGTCGGTGGTCAGCGGTTGTTTTGGTCGTTGGCTAAAGCGAAGGAATATCTCGCGGAGACACCCGAGTCTGTTGCTTGATATCTATGGAGGGTGAGTGACTTGGCGGTTTGGGCCTATATACATTGATTAGGTCGACTATTCACAAACACTTGCTGTCATGCCCAGACATGCTAACTGTCCTCTGCCCATCCAACTAGCGGGGCTTCCCAATGACTTCTGTTACTTGCTAAAGCTGACCTCATGGTCGTACTTGTGTATCGCCTCTTTGGAAGCTAACGAGCTAGCTGAACAATGTACATAGTAGGCTAACGTGCTATCCGGATTCGTCACTAGCTTACGCGCTAGCCTCGGGCTAGCCAGCGGGCTTCGACTATGGTCTGCGCTGAGACATTCGTTAATGGTTACGTATTTTGGTTGCTGTTGCTGCTCAAAGGGTCATTGGTTTGCACAGTTCAAGAGTGACCGAGTCCCTAACTAACTTCTGGTATGCTTTTTATTTTTATATCCAGGTTGTTTTGAGCTTTGGTGATCCAAAGTAGATGCCAAGGTCGGTTGAATATGCATATACAATATTTGATAACAGGTTGGGTCGGGTATGGCTTGCACTTCATGGCTATATGGTTATATGGCTTGCACTCTAGCCATTACCCTCTCTTCCTTTCTTTTTTCTTTCCTATTGTCGCTGTTTTTATGTCATCTATATGCGCGATTTAAATGTGATCCGGTTCTACCTTGGACTAACTGCTGACTCGCCTTAATTTTGTTTTGAATTTTCCGTGAGGCACTTATGCTATAACGTTGATACATTAATATGCAGACTCCAAGGTAGATGGTTACAGGTTGATGCTGAGTAATTATATAATAATTATTGTCGCTGTTTCAATGGCATTTGAATGAGCAATTTAACTGTGATCCGATCCTACCTTGGACTAACTGCTAATCTGCCTTAAATGTGTTTTGAATTTTCCGTGATCCACTTATGCTATAACGTTGCGACATTAATATGCAGACTCCAAGGTAGTTGGTTACAGGGTTGATGCTGAGTAATTGTATAATAATTAGTGTCGCTGTTTTAAGGGCATTTGAATGAGCAATTTAACTGTGATTCGATCCTACCTTGGACTAACTGCTCCGACCGATATCTTTATTGAAACAATGTATGATGACAGGTGGTGTCAGGTGTTGCCTATTACCATCCCCGGATTGATTAATGAATGATTGTGTTTAATTCTATTCTTACATAGGTTAGGTCATTTCAGCCGTTGTGCCTGATCAGAGGGACGGCTAAAGGGGTGCACTTTGACCATAACCCCTTTTTTTCCCTTCCTCCTTTTTTTTTTTTTTTGTCATTGTTTAATTGACACTGTTCACACAATTTTGCACAATTAACCTGTGACCCGAACCTGCCTTAGACTATCGGCTGGGATGCTTTAATTTAATTTTGTATTGAATTTTCCTATACCTTTTTGGGCTATAACAATGTGATGTTGAAGCGCAGATTCGGAAATAGAGGGCTGCAGGTTGATGCGGAGTTATTATTTAATAATGGCTATTTTTACCATTATGGTTGTCTCATGTTGGGGCCAGGGCTCAGGTGGTTTTCGACCGATATCTTTATTGAATTTTATTTTATTATTATTTGTGTTTATTGGACTAGTGGGGGTTTACTTAGGGGTTTATCTAGAGGGGGGTGGGAGTGGGAAGCGTCTTATTGATCCATGTCTCTAGTGGGAAGTGATAGGAAGATGACCATCCTCAGTGGATGGGGCATAGGGTGGGGATTGGAGAGTGGGTATAGAGGAACTTATAGTAGGACGGGTGGGTTAGGGTTTAGAGTAGAAGGAGGGGGGGCTGTAGCTGGGGTGGTATTTTTATGTGTTCTATGTACTGTTGTCTTATATATGTGTAAGTGTTCCTCCTCTGAACTCCTGGGATTGACCGTCCGGGCCCGCCGGGATCGGCACCTCTGTACTCAGCCTGGCTGCACGGGTATGTTCTCTACGCACTTATACAAGCTCGACCATGGCTAAATTGAATATTTTAATTTGGAACGCAGGAGGGCTTAACGCCCCACACAAGCGTGCCAGTGTCCTTTGGCTATTGAAGAGGAGAAATATTGACCTTGCTCTCCTTAGTGAGACGCATTTAATGGTAGGTGACGTGTCAAGACTGGCAAATCGGCAATATCACGTTATCTCCTCATCCTCAGCCGATGATAAGACGAAAGGAGTAGTCATAGTTACAAGACGTAACCTTGATATCAAAATCTTGGATGTATGGTCGGACACGGAGGGAAGGATTACTATAGCAAAAGTTGAATTCTTGCATAGGAAGATGGCTATAATAGCATTGTATGCTCCTAACACATTTGATTCAGCGTTCTATAATACAATCACAAAGAATATGTTGGAACTTAATGGATACGCTCTCATTGTGGGTGGCGATTTTAATGCGTGCTGGGATGCGGAGATGGATAGGTCCGGGCCCTCTGAAACGAGCGACCAGAAACGGGCCTCTGAGGCCCTCAGGATGTGGGCCAAAGACACGGGGCTCACAGACCTCTGGCGCTTATGCAACCCCACCCTCAGAGATTACTCTCACCTGTCAGCCAGACACAAAAGCTTCTCTAGAATTGACTATGCATTCGCGTCCCCTAATATGTTTGATAGTTTCGATGTCTCATTGGTTCCCTTGGCTCTCTCAGACCACAAGGGGATTTTCCTTACGGCAACCTTTGGCAGGCTCTCCGCAAGAGCTCCCAGATGGCGTTTTAATTCGACCTTGCTAAAGAACGATGACTTCTGTTCTGAGTTCAGGAGTAAACTAGCTGAATTTTTGCAGATCAACGTTGGCACAGTAGAAGACCCTAGGGTCCTGTGGAACGCATTGAAAGGATTCATCAGGGGTCATGTCACACTATTTGCCTCCAATTTGCGAAAATCCCGGTCAAAAAAGCTAGAAGGACTGGAATCATTATATGCGGACCTATACGCATCCTTGCAAACTGACTATAATGAGCGACTAAACACACAACGTAAGATAGTCAAAAAAGAAATAAACTCCATACTTAAACAACAGTCTGAGTTTTTGATACATAGGACAAGACAAAATTACTATTTTCACGGCTCCAGACCTAGCCATCTATTGGCAATGAAAATACGCTCAAATGATCATTTCTCAGATATCCCCTCGATTAGGACGAGCCAGGGTGCAGTCACTACTGATTCGAAAAAGATCAATGACACTTTTAAAGAGTTTTACTCACAGTTATATAGCTCAGAGGGTAATCTGGATGACTCTAGATTTGAATCGTTCATTGGCGGGCTTGAGATACCCCACATTTCTGAGGAAGAGGCCAAGGAACTGGGGAGACCGATTACTCTCGTAGAATTGAGGGAGACTATTGTTGAAATGCAGAGGGGTAAGGCGCCAGGCTGGGATGGTATTCCACCCGAAGTGTATTTAGCTTTCTGGGACCAACTGGGTCCATTGATGCTCGATATGATCAATTACGCTATCGAACAAGGGGAGTTCTCAAGAGATGTCAATATGGCGTTGATTTCTTTACTTCTCAAAAAGGACAAAGATCCCAATGATTGTGGTAGCTATAGACCCTTGAGTCTTCTCGGGGCCGATTTAAAGGTGTTTGCCAAGGTGCTGGCCCGTCGCCTGCAGAGATTTATGTCTGTATTGGTACACTGCGATCAAACTGGTTTTATCCCGGGGCGTCTGGCTGCAGATAATCTTAGGAGGCTGTTGCATGTAATCGATAACAGTAAAGACAATACAACTCCATCCACAGTTCTGTCTTTGGATGCCATGAAGGCGTTTGACAGACTTGAGTGGTCATACCTGTGGAAGGTACTTGAGGTCATGGGTCTTGGAAAGAGTTTTATTCATATGATTAAAGTCCTGTATGCCTCGCCGTCTGCGATGATACTGACAGGCAAAAACTGTTCCACACTCTTTCCAGTCTCCAGATCTTCTAGACAGGGTTGCCCTCTGAGCCCGGGACTGTTCGCGCTTTCCCTCGAACCTTTGGCCCAATTTATTAGGCAATCGGAGGACATCGTCCCCATAATGGTCAACAATACTCCACACAAAATTGCTCTCTATGCGGATGACCTGCTGATTTTCATGGACGACCCCTCCCGGTCGGCCACAAAATTATTGAGGATAATCGACGACTTTGGTAAATTGTCAGGTTTTAAGATTAACTGGAACAAATCAGCCTGCCTACCTCTTAATGAACTGGCCAAGGCGGTACGACTACCAGCTGATATCCCCATAGTAGAACATTTTAAATACCTGGGCATAGAGATATTCCCCACGCTGAACCAAACTACTAAGTACAACTTCACGGGTACTTATGATAAAATACGCCAGGATCTAGACAGGTGGTCGTCCCTTCCTAACTCCTTACAAGCCCGGGCTTCCATAATCAAAATGAACATCCTGCCTAGGATAAATTTTATTAGCTCAATGCTCCCCCTGCCCCCTCCAATAGACCACTGGCGCAAGGTACAATCGATGGTATCTAAGTTTGTCTGGAATAACAAACGCCCGAGAATCAAAAGGGCTACTACTCAACGTAGGAAACAAGATGGGGGCCTCGCAATCCCTGATTTTAAACTTTATTTCTGGTCCTTTTCACTGAGACCTCTGATGTGCTGGCTAGACCCTGTAGAGGCTGTATCGTGGCGCTCCTTAGAAGCGGCGGCGGTGTCTCCGCTAAGATTGCAGGATGTAGTGTACTCCACTGTCTCTATTGCGAAATGCCGGCTGAGGTATGGACCGATCATAACTCACGTGATCCAAACGTGGCGTAATGTACAGAGGTCGTGTGGGGTTAAATGCCCTTGGCACCTGGACTCTCCAATTTTTAATAACCAGCAATTACTTGTTGGACACAAGCCGGTTAATATTCCTCAATGGCAAAGGAGGGGAGTGCATACTCTGGAGGATATTTATGATAAGAACGGCCTCCGTGCGTTTCAGGACTTAAGAGAATTTTATGATCTTCCCGGCGAGTCCTTCTTTCTTTACCTTCAACTAAGGTCAGCACTGAGGGCGCATGGCGTACCGTGGGCTCAAGCCTTGCACCCACACCCCTTCCTCAGGCTCATAGTGGACAGGACGACATCCAGAGGGTTTGTCTCCGACTTTTATACGCTCTTAATTCAATCCACGTATAAAAATTTATCATTGGATACAATCTGGCGTGTGGATATCCCGGAGTTGGACCCCGAGTTTGACTGGGATGATGTTTGGGCAAATGTGGCATTATCTTCCCGCAACCCCAATCACCAGCAAATTAATTTTAATTATATTCATAGGACCTATCTTACACCTAGGAAGCTATTTGCTATGGGACTGATAACCGACTCTCGGTGCACTTTGTGCTCTCAAAAGGCCACAGGCACTTATATGCATATGTATTGGGATTGCCCACCAGTGGCCCGCTTCTGGAGGTCAATAACGGACAAACTTTCAGATCTGTGTGGCTTAACTATCCCATTCACAGCTGTTACGCTACTCCTGAACGATATAACGACACTACCCGCGTCAGTACAACTGAAAAGGGTTGTCCTAGCGGGCGTCACAGCAGCGAAGAAGCTAATAGCAATGAGATGGAAGGAGCCTGAGAAGCTTACAATGATTAACTGGTCCCTAACTCTATTGGATGTGATTTATCTTGAGATATCCACAGCCCGGGTGATTGGGGTGGGGCAGGCTGGAATTGACCTGTGGTTCGCAGCAGCTGAGAAGGTAAAGACCGCAGTGTGCGGCTGAGCGGGGTTGGGGTGCGTGTTCGGGTGAGTCCGGCGGTCTCTTGGGAGGGGGAGGAGGAAATGTTTTTGTCTGTCTTGTCCCTTGTCTTGTCATCTTGAGTTTAGCTGGGGATATTATGGGGGGGGCAGCTATTTAACTAGTTCTTCACTGTTTGGCCACTTTTACACGGTCTCTGTGAGTCTATGGAACACCTAAAGGTTTTTGTTTTTTCATGAAGGTTCATTGCTCTGGTTTCAGGTCGTGTTCCCCCAAAAAATGGTCCTTGTGGTGGATTGGAGATGTACGCTTTATTAATATGGGGTCACACGGCCGGGAATCGGGACTGAACACTGGGAAAGACCATTTATTAGATAGTACCCCTTGGAATTAATTTAGTAGGTTGAACTCTGGTTTCTTTTCTCTTGTCTGTATAATTGTTAGTCATTATTATTATTGTTTTTGTTATTTTCTTGTGAAGTTCTATGTATTGTGATTGTGTTTAATGTGTTGTCTTGTTTTGTGAGAATGTCAATAAAAAAAATTTGATCAAAAAAAAAAAACGGATTACCACAAACTGGTGCTTTACTTAGGAGACCTGACACACGAGGGAATACAAGGGGGGGACAAATATTTAAT
Organism: Notolepis coatsorum; assembly: GCF_963971535.1. NCBI lineage: Eukaryota > Metazoa > Chordata > Actinopteri > Aulopiformes > Paralepididae > Notolepis > Notolepis coatsorum. The sequence goes on along the minus strand of NC_140169.1, from coordinate 148,134,275 downwards.
AAAGATAATGTTGATAGCGGCCAGAAAAGCAATAACGAGACTGTGGTACAAGGAAGACCCACCGACAATAGCACAATGGGTAGGAATAGTGGAAGAGATACAGGATATGGAGAGGATAACACACATGCTGAGGTTACAGGAAGAGAAATTTGGAGAAAGATGGGGTAAGTGGGAGGATTACAAGGGGAACGAAAACGACATCACAGAGGAAGAACCAAATACACCACAAGAGGGCGAAGGGTAAAGGAGGAAAGAGGTTCAAAGAGGGTCTCTGAACCCATGTCACACACTTAATGTTTTCTAATTTTATTTTGGTTTAAGGTATGACAACTGTTTTATGTTTTTTATTTGCTTAAGTCAGTATTTTTTTTTTTTCGTCTTTTGAGTATTACATTTTTTCTTTATTATTTATGTCTGTTTAATAGTGTTGTTGAGGTTATTGTATATGTCGTGTTGTTTGTCTATAAATGTTTAATAAAAAAATTTAAGTTTAAAAAAAAAGAATACCCCTTCAGTTGATCATGACAAATCCTCTCTTACCTTGACGATTAAAAAGCCTCCATAATTTAGTAAATAAAGCTGTAGCCACTAGCCAGCCAACTAGCATTGATGCTATTCAAAATGCTATCCACATTAGCTAAATAGCTAACCAAGTAAATACAGACAACGTTTGCTAGTCGAAATGACTGGACACACACAGGGACAAGTTAAACATCAATCAATTAATTTATTCCAACAGGTAGTTTGAGTCTCTCTCTCTCTCTCTCTCTCTCTCTCTCTCTCTCTCTTTTTTTAAATGAAAACGAAACAGACCAAAATTGTTTTAGTGTGAACATGGCCTCAATCAAGAGGAGCACGGTTAGCATTCACAGACACACACACACACACACACACACACGCACGCACGCACACACGCACGCACGCACAGACAAAGGCAATACACATACATACACACACAGACACACACAGATCACATATCCGTCACAAAATCACAGCTACACACACGCACACCATTAAACACACATAGAGAAGCAGACACACACAATCACAGATACACATACACAAAACAGTACTCCCACACACAAACGTGCACACACACACACACATAAATCTCTCACACATGCACACACACACACACACACACATAGTGTCGAGGGAGTACTCTGACAAACACAGCGTGTGTGTGTGTTGGCATTGTCAGCACCATGGGCTGGCTGGCTGCCTGTGTGTGTATGTGCTGCCAGGCCCTCTCAGGCTAACACTGGTGTTTATTGGCCATAATCTAGAGGACAGTTAACACTCGTCTGAGGACGACCAGATGATGAGGTCTGAGGGGACCTAATTGGGCCCGTAATACCTGGCACCACCTCTGCACATGCAGTGCTGGCGTACTGCTGCTCTGAACATGGATTATGTTTCATTATGGGATGTACAGATAGCCCTTTTTCACTGCTGAACCCGAGTGCCTGACATTAAGTGTGGGCCGATACAGAGAGCACCACTCTGAGTCATTACTTTGACTGAACAGTAGAGACTTAGACCGTCCGTTTTAACTGAACAGTAGAGACTTACAGCCCAAACACACTAGTTGCGCGCGAAGGCAGGCGGGCGACCAGCGCTTCACTTTCGCTCCCATGTTAACGGACGTAGCTGTGCCCACCGGCCGCAAGCGGGCGCACGACTCGCGGGCTGGAAGCGATCGTTTTCGCTTTGGTTGGATTCAGAGGCGTGGGCCGCCAGTCCCGCCACGCGCATTTTCACAGACATACACTCAATATCTGCATTATTACCACACATATAGATGTTGTTCAACCAGCTAATGTGTCTGTATCTTTCCCAATACAAATAAACCATATTACTATACTTTTTCAGGAGTACAGTCACACTGATCATCATTCTAAAAAATCTAAAATTAATTCTAACATTCTAATTAATTAGATAGCGGTACATGCAAAATGGACAATAGAACACTGGAACTGTAAATCTTAAAAAAATCTTCAAACGGGGACTGACTTCGCATATAGACTAGGCATTTACAGCTGTTCCAATGTAAACGTGCCGTCCTCCTCCGTGCGCTTTCGCCCGCTCTGAAGTCGGGACTCGGTGTGCCCGGCCACACGCGCTGTTCTCGCACGGAACTCGCGAGTGCCTGCATGCGCGACTGGTGTGTTTGCGCTGTGAGATCATCAGTTTTACTGAACAGTAGAGACTTAGATCATCAGTTTACTGAACAGTAGAGACTTAGATCATCAGTTTACTGAACAGTAGAGACTTATATCATCAGTTCAGTTTACTGAACAGTAGAGACTTAGATCATCAGTTTTACTGAACAGTAGAGACTTAGATCATCAGTTTACTGAACAGTAGAGACTTAGATCATCAGTTTACTGAACAGTAGAGACTTAGATCATCAGTTTTACTGAACAGTATAACTGTTCAAATTAGATGAGATATGATCAATGTTTCACCATTAGACATATCTAACATCCTTCTTTGTGCCATACAATGCAGAAAACCAAGTCCACTTGATGCTGTGATGTTACACATGTGGTTATTGAAATCCGATTTTAGTGTTGGGAATGTTATCTGATACCCTGTGTTGGCCTATGAGACACACAAGATAGAGAGAGATAGACAGAGAGAGAGACAGAGAGACATAGAGAGAGATATAGAGACAGAGACAGATAGAGAGACAGGGAGAGAGAGAGAGAGAGAGAGAGAGAGAGAGAGAGAGAGAGAGAGAGAGAGAGAGAGAGAGAGAGAGAGAGAGACAGAGAGACATAGAGAGAGATATAGAGACAGATAGAGAGACAGAGAGAGAGAGAGAGAGAGAGAGAGAGAGAGAGAGAGAGAGAGAGAGAGAGAGAGACAGAGAGAGAGATAGAGATAATATATAGAAAGAAAGAAAGAAATAAAGATAGATATAGTGATATAGATAAATAGAGAGATAACAATAAGAGAGAAATAAAGCGATAACGAGAGATATAAATATATATATATTTAGATAGCTATAAAGAGAGATAAAGAGGTAGATACAGTAGATATACAAATAGAGGGAGATATATAGAGATATTTAGAGAGATAAAGAGGTAGATACAGTAGACATATAAATAGAGGGAAATATAGGGAGATTTAGAGAGATAAAGAGGTAGATACAGTAGATATATAAATAGAGGGACATATAGAGAGATACATAAATAGTTTTCACACTCCAGCATTAGTCTAGCAGTGTGTTGTTGGGGCCGGGTTACATGCTCTAGCTCCTCTGGCTTTGAAGCACGACATTAGGATTACAGTCACTATTCTGTAGAATTCAATCCCTCATTCCATGTGGGCCAATAACTAGAGCAACCAAGCTTTGTCAAATTGAATCAAAATATTTCCATAATTGATTTTTATAATATGACTAGTAGGGCTGACCCCTATTAGTCGATTAGTCGACTAATCGGTCGAAAGGAGCCGTAGTCGACTGGCCAACCTCTTAGTCGAATATAATAATAAAAAAATATATATATTTATAATTATTATTATTATTATTATTTTTTTATCATTATTTCCAAAAGAAAAGAGGCCTAGAAGCGTGGCTAACGCTAATGGCACGCATACCAGAGGCTAACTGCCTACGAAAACAGGCACATTTCAGTCTCTCATTGGCTGATTGTTTCAGTATGAGCCTCCCATTGGCTGACAGTTTTTAAAGGCTTTTACTGTTTTCAAAATCTCAGTCTCCAGTACCAACCTTGGAACCAGCGAGCTCCACTCTGATGATGGAAAACTTTGACAAATAAGTATTATTATTATTAAGAATTATTACTTTGGAAGGTGAATCCTAGACCTTTTTGGACCAAGTACATGCAACCCACGACAATGAATCCTCTTTGTACGTAATGACCAGGGGTTTTTCTCTATACTTATCCTGCACTGGCACATGTAAATAATAATAATAAAGGAAAAAAGGAAAAATAGATCTGAATATAAAGATATGCAAAACAATGTAAACAATATATAACAATGTATATATGTATATATATACTCACATATAAAAATAACCAGCACTCCTGAAACACATTATACTTAAAAACTTAACTTAAAAATGTAAAAAGCACTCCTGTTGTAGATGAAAATGCTGAATGTTTCCTTTCAAAAGAGACCAGACTCGTGCTATAAGTATAAATTATAATAAATTGCAGATTACTTTGGGTATGCAATTTCCAGGTGTTTTCTGAAAAACTGTTAAGAGGTTAAAAGTGACCAAAGAGAGTGGGTGAAGTGACCTGGGGGGGGGGGGCATGATACCTACATTCTTCATGAGGAGGCGGAGCTTGTGGATGTCACGGAGTTGCTGTAGGTCCCGGAGCGTCAGGCTCAGCTCGCACGACGTCTCATACACCAGCGTCTCCATGGTGACCAGGTCGTCACACAGCAGCTCCAGCCCCGGGATTTCCCGCTCCTTCCCCAGGCGCACCAATGACAGGGCACAGTCCACCTGACGGACAGGGAGACAGGGCCAATGAGGAAGGAGAGCAATAATTAAGATTCAAGATTCAAGAGTTTTTACAGTGAAATGCGGTTGGTCATGCCCGCTTTGATTATGCAATAAAACAATAGTAATAGTAATAATAATAAAAAGATAACAAGAATAGACATGGTAAAATAGACATGTTAATAAATCACTTAAAGGCACTGGATCCTATGTACACTCCTATACAATGTGCAGTTTTTCTTCTATGTCCCTATGCTATACTTGTTGTTATTAACTATACAACAATCACAACATGTTATTATCTTAAAGTGTCCTTTTCCTTCCTTTAAAAAAATTATGTAATTTAATAATTTAATAATCCCTTTAAGCAATAATACACGAGAACCTGTGGGATGTCATGAATATCGCCACGGCTGAAGCTGGGTGCAGCAAAGTAGTTTATTTGGTCTCGTCTCAAGTGTCGTCTTCTGATCCTATTTCTGAAGAAGCATGTTCGTTGGCTCAGTGACGACATAAAGGAAGCTCGATTATTCCTGCTCTTGGTAGAATGTAGAATGTCTGCCCGTTGCAACGTCTCCCGTCTGTAACTTGTGCTCGATTCACTTTGGAATAAACTTATTCATTATTGAATATTGAATATTGTTGATAACCATGACAATGTGGATATTGAATATAGTCAGATATACATGTAAATTTGCTGACGGCCCGAAGTGATTTATTTCACACTAGCCTATTAAGTACCATTTATGTTATATATTATAGTCTTTAGTACCTGTTTAGCACTCTTTATCTCCTGTAATTACAGTAAGTCGTCAGTCCCACCCGTGAGGTTTATGTAAATTATAGATAGAACACTGCACTTCCGCGTTACATTGAGCTCATGGGAGAGAGAGTGGGGGGAGAAAATGAATGAATGTGGATGAGAGCCTTGACATTAAGTGGTTGTAGCTACGGCTGTGGGGTTCTGGAGACATGATCCAATAGACTTGTATACGCCTGAGTCTCCTGAACACGGAGAGACCAGTCCCAAGTCGATCAGCACTTTCTCAGCCGAGCTATAGTGGCTTTTTCACACCTACTCCCGAAATACGCATGTGCAGATTGATTAACCTACACTCTGTGGGCAATCTGCGCATTGCGTAGTTCGGGAGTAGGTGCGGAAAAGTGACTATAGCTCAGCCGAGAGTACCGATCAACTTGGAATTGGTCTCTCCGTGTTCAGGAGACTCAGGCATATAAAAGTCTATTGGATCATGTCTCCAGAACCCCCACAGCTGTAGCTACAACCACTTAATGTCAAGGCTCTCATCCACATTCATTCATTTTCTCCCCCCACTCTCTCTCCCATGATTTCAAAATACCAGAAGTGTTGCAGTGGTCTATAGCAGGGGTTCCCAAACTTTTCAGGCCGGGACCCAGAAAATAAGGCGTCAGAGAGCCGCGGCCCAATGCACATCGAGAGGCTTTTTTTTTTTTTTTGCCAGGTGACCAATTTTTTAAGCCAAATATCACTTCAATCCTATTAAGTTAGTTCAAGTTAGTTATTCATTTATATGTGCTATTTATGAGAGGGCTAACTTGTTGCAAAATAATAATGATAATAATAATAGCCTCATTAAAATACTATTGTTGCTTCGGTTGTTTTCAGCGTTTTATGTGCATAATCTGTTATTTAGTTTGAAATGTTCGTTGAAATAAGTAGAGTTTTCATTTTTGTTTATTTATTAAGTTAATATAAAACCATATAGTCACATTTTAGAATACAACTAGAAACACTGTCCTGGCCTGCTTCTAAGTTCAGTGGCTTGACAAAAATAAATAAAATATAGATTTTTATTTATTTTTTAATCATCTCGCGGCCCTCCCGTGGCTGCTCGCGGCCCACCTTTGGGTCGCGACCCCGACTTTGGGAACCACTGGTCTATAGCCTAAATAATGTAACATTTCTGTATCTTGTTTCCTCCTCATTTAGAACCACACTACCACACTAGTATTGGTAAATAGTACAATAGTACTATCTACATTTAGTTCATAATACAACTCAAAGGACATTCCTGCCTCCCGTGATTTGATTTGACATTTAAAAAATACAAGATTCCAGAAAAACGTCAATGATGCTACACAAAAAAGTCAAGCCTTATTCCCATTGTGGTCCTTGGTCTCAGACAGACAAGCGATACAAAACATGACCACAAATAACAATTTGACAAACTACATAGTACATGTACATTTTAAATGCAGTACAAACGTAGCCACAGACAACAATGTCTAGACACCCCATATTGCTGACTGCATTTCCTAACCACAAATACAATATATATAGAATATTCATTATTCTGTATCTATGGTTTGGTTACATATCTGTTTACCCATCTATAATAATAATAATAATAATAATAATAATAATAATAATAATAATAATAATAATAATAATAATAATAATAATATAATGCAGGACCTGTCGCAGAGGTCTTTAATTGGCATGCAATTATCCTCAATGTTAGCGGTTAGCACACACACACCGGAACACATACATTGTTTTTGTAGGATCGCCGATGCGATACTCCTCTGCGCTTAACCCACCCCCCCCCAAGGGCAGCCGGGAGCAGACGAGGGCTGTGGCGTGAGCCGCGCCCGGGGACCATCCAAGTGCTTTGCATTAGCGATCTGTTGTTTTTGCATGTTTTTCCATTGGGCTTCTCTTATGAGGGGGGGGGGGGACCCTTGCGAGCACAGGGGGAGAACATGCAAACTCCACACAGAAAGGCCTGGGAGATACCCCACCTGGGTAACTGGCATCGCGGAAACCTGGCCCCCCAGCGGGAATAGAATCCGGGACCTTCTTGCTGTGAGGCGACAGTGTTAACCACTACACCACTGTGCTACTATGACAAGTCAAAATGGCTGCTAGGAAAAAGTCATATAAACCACTTGTTCAAAAAAGCCCCAACTGAGTCAAACTACTAAGTACAACTTCACGGGTACTTATGATAAAATACGCCAGGATCTAGACAGATGGTCGTCCCTTCCTAACTCCTTACAAGCCCGAGCTTCCATAATCAAAATGAATGTCCTGCCTAGGATAGATTTTGTTAGCTCAATGCTCCCCCTGCCCTCTCCAATAGACCACTGGCGCAAGGTACAATCGATGGTATCTACGTTTTTCTGGAATAACAAACGCCCGAGAATCAAAAGAGCTACTACTCAATGTAGGAAACAAGATGGGGGCCTCGCAATCCCTGATTTTAAGCTTTATTTCTGGTCCTTTTCACTGAGACCTCTGATGTGCTGGCTAGACCCTGTGGATGCTGTATCTTGGCGCTCCTTGGAAGCGGCGGCGGTCTCACCGCTAAGATTGCAGGATGTGGTGTACTCCACTGTCCCTATTTCGAAATGCCGGCTGAGGTATGGACCGATCATAACGCACGTGATCCAAACGTGGCGTAATGTACAGAGGTCGTGTGGGGTTAAATGCCCATGGCACCTGGACTCTCCAATTTTTAATAACCAGCAATTACTTGTTGGGCACAAGCCGGTTAATATTCCTCAATGGCAAAGGAGGGGGGTTCATACTCTGGAGGATATTTATGATAAGAACGGCCTCCGTGCGTTTCAGGACTTAAGAGAATTTTATGATCTTCCCGGCGAGCTCATAGTGGACAGGACGACCTCCAGAGGGTTTGTCTCAGACTTTTATACGCTCTTAATTCAATCCACATATAAAAATGTATCATTGGATACAATCTGGCGTGTGGATATCCCGGAGTTGGACCCCGAGTTTGACTGGGATGATGTTTGGGCAAATGTGGCATTATCTTCCCGCAACCCCAATCACCAGCAAATTAATTTTAATTATATTCATAGGACCTATCTTACACCTAGGAAGCTATTTGCTATGGGACTGATAACCGACTCTCGGTGCACTTTGTGCTCTCAAAAGGCCACTGGCACTTATATGCATATGTATTGGGATTGCCCACCAGTGGCCCGCTTCTGGAGGTCAATAACGGACAAACTTTCAGATCTGTGTGGCTTAACTATCCCATTCACAGCTGTTACGCTACTCCTGAACGATATAACAACACTACCCGCGTCCGTACAACTGAAAAGGGTTGTCCTAGCGGGCGTCACAGCAGCGAAGAAGCTAATAGCATTGAGATGGAAGGAGCCTGAGAAGCTCACAGTGATTAACTGGTCCCTAACTCTATTGGATGTGATTTATCTGGAGATATCCACGGCGTGGGTGATTGGGGTGGGACAGGCTGGGATTGACCTATGGTTCGCAGCAGCTGAGAAGGTCAGGACCGCCGTGTGCGGCTGAGCGGGGGTGAGGTGCGTGTTCGGGGGATCCCGGCGGTCTCGTGGGAGGGGGAGGAGGAAATGTATTGTCTGTCTTGTCTTTTGTGATGTCTTGAATTTAACTAGGTATTTTATTGGGGGGCAGCTGTTTAGCTAGTTCTTCACAATTTGGTCATTTATTAGATAGTACCCCTGGAATTTTGAATTTAAAATTTAAAAAGGTTGAACTCTGTTTTCTTTTCTTTTTGTCTTTATAATTTATAAATTGTTATATTCTGTATTATTATTGTTTTTGTTATTTTCCTGTGAAGTTATGTGTATTGCGATTGTGATTAATGTGTTGTCTTGTTTCATGTAAGTAATAATAAAAAAAATGTATAAAAAAAAAAAAACAGTGTAGCGGTCCAATGTCTCCAATTTGCCCTGATTGAGGAATGGAACATGCCAAAACTGCTAATCACTTCCAATTCCTATCTAATCATTACCCATTTCCACTGCGTTCACCACCCAGACAGGGTTTGATCAGCCAGCATGTGAGGCTGATCAATAGAATTCTGCCGGAGAGAGCAACCGATCCATAGCTATCCACCTATATACGGGTAGCAAAGGCAGGCCAATCAATACGCAGCCACGTGTTGATGAACAGCGTGGGTAACCAATCGATAGCAGGTGCTGCCGGGTGCCCGCGGTGATGATTATTTCCCCTTCTGTCGTAGAGAGGAGCACGACTCTTTGGCACAATGGTTAAGACAGTGATAAGCACTGTGCGCGGACACACACACACACACACACACACACACACACACACACACACACACACACACAGTCACAGAAACACAGACATAGCCACTCTCACACACAGACACTACATATTGTGACAAGTTCAAGTTGTTTTATTTGTCACGTATAAAGTACATTACAGTGAAATGCTTGGTTCTGTATGACTATGAGCCCCCTGAGAATGTGCTTCATTCATACAGTAAAAAAGTCTAAATAATAAAGTCCAAACTAAATATACAATATACAAACTAAAGTACAACCTAAAGTACAAAATGTGTGGGTGTAGGGTGTAACGGTACACAGAGATGAGGTGTGGGTGTAGGGTGTAACGGTACACAGAGATGAGGTGTGGGTGTAGGGTGTAACGGTACACAGAGATGAGGTGTGGGTGTAGGGTGTAACGGTACAGAGATGAGGTGTGGGTGTAGGGTGTAACGGTACACAGAGATGAGGTGTGGGTGTAGGGTGTAACGGTACACAGAGATGAGGTGTGGGTGTAGGGTGTAACGTACACAGAGATGAGGTGTGGGTGTAGGGTGTAACGGTACACAGAGATGAGGTGTGGGTGTAGGGTGTAACGGTACACAGAGATGAGGTGTGGGTGTAGGGTGTAACGTACACAGAGATGAGGTGTGGGTGTAGGGTGTAACGGTACACAGAGATGCGGTGTGGGTGTAGGGTGTAACGTACACAGAGATGAGGTGTGGGTGTAGGGTGTAACGGTACACAGAGATGAGGTGTGGGTGTAGGGTGTAACGGTACACAGAGATGAGGTGTGGGTGTAGGGGGTAACGTACACAGAGATGAGGTGTGGGTGTAGGGGTACAGAGATGAGGTGTGGGTGTAGGGTGTAACGGTACACAGAGATGAGGTGTGGGTGTATGGTGTAACGGTACACAGAGATGAGGTGTGGGTGTAGGGTGTAACGGTACACAGAGATGAGGTGTGGGTGTATGGTGTAACGGTACACAGAGATGAGGTGTGGGTGTAGGGTGTAACGGTACACAGAGATGAGGTGTGGGTGTATGGTGTAACGGTACACAGAGATGAGGTGTGGGTGTAGGGTGTAACGGTACACAGAGATGAGGTGTGGGTGTAGGGTGTAACGGTACACAGAGATGAGGTGTGGGTGTAGGGTGTAACGGTACACAGAGATGAGGTGTGGGTGTAGGGTGTAACGGTACACAGAGATGAGGTGTGGGTGTAGGGTGTAACGGTACACAGAGATGAGGTGTGGGTGTAGGGTGTAACGGTACACAGAGATGAGGTGTGGGTGTAGGGTGTAACGGTACACAGAGATGAGGTGTGGGTGTAGGGTGTAACGGTACACAGAGATGAGGTGTGGGTGTAGGGTGTAACGGTACACAGAGATGAGGTGTGGGTGTAGGGTGTAACGGTACACAGAGATGAGGTGTGGGTGTAGGGTGTAACGGTACACAGAGATGAGGTGTGGGTGTAGGGTGTAACGGTACACAGAGATGAGGTGTGGGTGTAGGGTGTAACGGTACACAGAGATGAGGTGTGGGTGTATGGTGTAACGGTACACAGAGATGAGGTGTGGGTGTAGGGTGTAACGGTACACAGAGATGAGGTGTGGGTGTAGGGTGTAACGGTACACAGAGATGAGGTGTGGGTGTAGGGTGTAACGGTACACAGAGATGAGGTGTGGGTGTAGGGTGTAACGGTACACAGAGATGAGGTGTGGGTGTAGGGTGTAACGTACACAGAGATGAGGTGTGGGTGTAGGGTGTAACGTACACAGAGATGAGGTGTGGGTGTAGGGTGTAACGGTACACAGAGATGAGGTGTGGGTGTAGGGTGTAACGGTACACAGAGATGAGGTGTGGGTGTAGGGTGTAACGTACAGAGATGAGGTGTGGGTGTAGGGTGTAACGTACACAGATGAGGTGTGGGTGTAGGGTGTAACGGTACACAGAGATGAGGTGTGGGTGTAGGGTGTAACGGTACACACAGATGAGGTGTGGGTGTAGGGTGTAACGGTACAGAGATGAGGTGTGGGTGTAGGGTGTAACGTACACAGAGATGAGGTGTGGGTGTAGGGGTGTAGGGGTACACAGAGATGAGGTGTGGGTGTAGGGTGTAACGGTACACAGAGATGAGGTGTGGGTGTAGGGTGTAACGTACACAGAGATGAGGTGTGGGTGTAGGGTGTAACGTACACAGATGAGGTGTGGGTGTAGGGTGTAACGGTACACAGAGATGAGGTGTGGGTGTAGGGTGTAACGTACACAGAGATGAGGTGTGGGTGTAGGGTGTAACGGTACACAGAGATGAGGTGTGGGTGTAGGGTGTAACGTACACAGAGATGAGGTGTGGGTGTAGGGTGTAACGTACACAGAGATGAGGTGTGGGTGTAACGGTACACAGAGATGAAGTGTGGGTGTAGGGTGTAACGGTACACAGAGATGAGGTGTGGGTGTAGGGTGTAACGGTACACAGAGATGAGGTGTGGGTGTAGGGTGTAACGGTACACAGAGATGAGGTGTGGGTGTAGGGTGTAACGGTACACAGAGATGAGGTGTGGGTGTAGGGTGTAACGTACACACAGATGAGGTGTGGGTGTAGGGTGTAACGGTACACAGAGATGAGGTGTGGGTGTAGGGTGTAACGTACACAGAGATGAGGTGTGGGTGTAGGGGGTAACGGTACACAGAGATGAGGTGTGGGTGTAGGGTGTAACGGTACACAGAGATGAGGTGTGGGTGTAGGGTGTAACGTACACAGAGATGAGGTGTGGGTGTAGGGTGTAACGTACACAGAGATGAGGTGTGGGTGTAGGGTGTAACGTACACATAGATGAGGTGTGGGTGTAGGGTGTAACGTACACACAGATGAGGTGTGGGTGTAGGGTGTAACGGTACACACAGATGAGGTGTGGGTGTAACGTACACAGAGATGAGGTGTGGGTGTAGGGTGTAACGGTACACAGATGAGGTGTGGGTGTAGGGTGTAACGTACACAGAGATGAGGTGTGGGTGTAGGGTGTAACGGTACACAGAGATGAGGTGTGGGTGTAGGGTGTAACGGTACACACAGATGAGGTGTGGGTGTAGGGTGTAACGGTACACAGAGATGAGGTGTGGGTGTAGGGTGTAACGGTACACAGAGATGAGGTGTGGGTGTAGGGTGTAACGGTACACACAGATGAGGTGTGGGTGTAGGGTGTAACGGTACACAGAGATGAGGTGTGGGTGTAGGGGTACACAGAGATGAGGTGTGGGTGTAGGGTGTAACGGTACACAGAGATGAGGTGTGGGTGTAGGGTGTAACGGTACACAGAGATGAGGTGTGGGTGTAGGGTGTAACGTACAGAGATGAGGTGTGGGTGTAACGGTACACACAGATGAGGTGTGGGTGTAGGGTGTAACGTACACAGAGATGAGGTGTGGGTGTAGGGTGTAACGGTACACAGATGAGGTGTGGGTGTCGGGTGTAACGTACACAGAGATGAGGTGTGGGTGTAGGGTGTAACGGTACACAGAGATGAGGTGTGGGTGTAGGGTGTAACGGTACACAGAGATGAGGTGTGGGTGTAGGGTGTAACGTACACAGAGATGAGGTGTGGGTGTAGGGTGTAACGGTACACAGAGATGAGGTGTGGGTGTAGGGTGTAACGTACACAGAGATGAGGTGTGGGTGTAGGGTGTAACGTACACAGATGAGGTGTGGGTGTAGGGTGTAACGGTACACAGAGATGAGGTGTGGGTGTAGGGTGTAACGTACACAGAGATGAGGTGTGGGTGTAGGGTGTAACGGTACACAGAGATGAGGTGTGGGTGTAGGGTGTAACGGTACACAGAGATGAGGTGTGGGTGTAGGGTGTAACGTACACAGAGATGAGGTGTGGGTGTAGGGTGTAACGTACACAAAGATGAGGTGTGGGTGTAACGGTACACAGATGAGGTGTGGGTGTAGGGTGTAACGGTACACAGAGATGAGGTGTGGGTGTAGGGTGTAACGGTACACAGAGATGAGGTGTGGGTGTAGGGTGTAACGGTACACAGAGATGAGGTGTGGGTGTAGGGTGTAACGTACACACAGATGAGGTGTGGGTGTAACGTACACAGAGATGAGGTGTGGGTGTAGGGTGTAACGGTACACAGAGATGAGGTGTGGGTGTAGGGTGTAACGTACACAGAGATGAGGTGTGGGTGTAGGGGGTAACGGTACACAGAGATGAGGTGTGGGTGTAGGGTGTAACGTACACAGAGATGAGGTGTGGGTGTAGGGTGTAACGTACACAGAGATGAGGTGTGGGTGTAGGGTGTAACGTACACAGAGATGAGGTGTGGGTGTAGGGTGTAACGTACACATAGATGAGGTGTGGGTGTAGGGGGTAACGGTACACAGAGATGAGGTGTGGGTGTAGGGTGTAACGGTACACAGAGATGAGGTGTGGGTGTAGGGTGTAACGGTACACAGAGATGAGGTGTGGGTGTAGGGTGTAACGGTACACAGAGATGAGGTGTGGGTGTAGGGTGTAACGGTACACAGAGATGAGGTGTGGGTGTAGGGTGTAACGGTACACAGAGATGAGGTGTGGGTGTAGGGTGTAACGGTACACACAGATGAGGTGTGGGTGTAACGTACACAGAGATGAGGTGTGGGTGTAGGGTGTAACGGTACACAGAGATGAGGTGTAGGTGTAGGGTGTAACGGTACACAGAGATGAGGTGTGGGTGTAGGGTGTAACATACACAGAGATGAGGTGTGGGTGTAGGGTGTAACGGTACACAGATGAGGTGTGGGTGTAGGGTGTAACGTACACAGAGATGAGGTGTGGGTGTAGGGTGTAACGGTACACAGAGATGAGGTGTGGGTGTAGGGTGTAACATACACAGAGATGAGGTGTGGGTGTAGGGTGTAACGGTACACAGATGAGGTGTGGGTGTAGGGTGTAACGTACACAGAGATGAGGTGTGGGTGTAGGGTGTAACGGTACACAGAGATGAGGTGTGGGTGTAGGGTGTAACGGTACACACAGATGAGGTGTGGGTGTAGGGTGTAACGGTACACAGAGATGAGGTGTGGGTGTAGGGTGTAACGGTACACAGAGATGAGGTGTGGGTGTAGGGTGTAACGGTACACACAGATGAGGTGTGGGTGTAGGGTGTAACGGTACACAGAGATGAGGTGTGGGTGTAGGGGTACACAGAGATGAGGTGTGGGTGTAGGGTGTAACGGTACACAGAGATGAGGTGTGGGTGTAGGGTGTAACGGTACACAGAGATGAGGTGTGGGTGTAGGGTGTAACGGTACACAGAGATGAGGTGTGGGTGTAGGGTGTAACGTACACAGAGATGAGGTGTGGGTGTAACGGTACACAGAGATGAGGTGTGGGTGTAGGGTGTAACGGTACACAGAGATGAGGTGTGGGTGTAGGTGTAACGGTACACAGATGAGGTGTGGGTGTAGGGTGTAACGGTACACAGATGAGGTGTGGGTGTAGGGTGTAACGTACACAGAGATGAGGTGTGGGTGTAGGGTGTAACGGTACACAGAGATGAGGTGTGGGTGTAGGGTGTAACGTACACAGAGATGAGGTGTGGGTGTAGGGTGTAACGGTACACAGAGATGAGGTGTGGGTGTAGGGTGTAACGGTACACAGAGATGAGGTGTGGGTGTAGGGTGTAACGTACACAGAGATGAGGTGTGGGTGTAGGGTGTAACGGTACACAGAGATGAGGTGTGGGTGTAGGGTGTAACGGTACACAGAGATGAGGTGTGGGTGTAGGGTGTAACGGTACACAGAGATGAGGTGTGGGTGTAGGGTGTAACGGTACACAGAGATGAGGTGTGGGTGTAACGGTACACAGAGATGAGGTGTGGGTGTAACGGTACACACAGATGAGGTGTGGGTGTAGGGTGTAACGTACACAGAGATGAGGTGTGGGTGTCGGGTGTAACGGTACACAGAGATGAGGTGTGGGTGTAGGGTGTAACGGTACACAGAGATGAGGTGTGGGTGTAACGGTACACAGAGATGAGGTGTGGGTGTAGGGTGTAACGGTACACAGAGATGAGGTGTGGGTGTAGGGTGTAACGTACACAGAGATGAGGTGTGGGTGTAGGGTGTAACGGTACACAGAGATGAGATGTGGGTGTAGGGGGTAACGGTACACAGAGATGAGGTGTGGGTGTAGGGTGTAACGTACACAGAGATGAGGTGTGGGTGTAGGGTGTAACGTACACAGAGATGAGGTGTGGGTGTAGGGTGTAACGGTACACAGAGATGAGGTGTGGGTGTAGGGTGTAACGGTACACAGAGATGAGGTGTGGGTGTAGGGTGTAACGGTACACAGAGATGAGGTGTGGGTGTAGGGTGTAACGTACACAGAGATGAGGTGTGGGTGTAGGGTGTAACGTACACAGAGATGAGGTGTGGGTGTAACGGTACACAGAGATGAGGTGTGGGTGTAGGGTGTAACGTACACAGAGATGAGGTGTGGGTGTAGGGTGTAACGGTACAGAGATGAGGTGTGGGTGTAGGGTGTAACGGTACACAGAGATGAGGTGTGGGTGTAGGGTGTAACGGTACACAGAGATGAGGTGTGGGTGTAACGGTACACAGAGATGAGGTGTGGGTGTAACGGTACAGAGATGAGGTGTGGGTGTAGGGTGTAACGGTACACAGAGATGAGGTGTGGGTGTAGGGTGTAACGGTACACAGAGATGAGGTGTGGGTGTAGGGTGTAACGGTACACAGAGATGAGGTGTGGGTGTAGGGTGTAACGGTACACAGAGATGAGGTGTGGGTGTAACGGTACACACAGATGAGGTGTGGGTGTAACGTACACAGAGATGAGGTGTGGGTGTAGGGTGTAACGTACACAGAGATGAGGTGTGGGTGTAGGGTGTAACGGTACACAGAGATGAGGTGTGGGTGTAACGGTACACACAGATGAGGTGTGGGTGTAGGGTGTAACGTACACAGAGATGAGGTGTGGGTGTAGGGTGTAACGTACACAGAGATGAGGTGTGGGTGTAGGGTGTAACGTACACAGAGATGAGGTGTGGGTGTAGGGTGTAACGTACACAGAGATGAGGTGTGGGTGTAGGGTGTAACGTACACAGAGATGAGGTGTGGGTGTAGGGTGTAACGTACACAGAGATGAGGTGTGGGTGTAGGGTGTAACGTACACAGAGATGAGGTGTGGGTGTAGGGTGTAACGTACACAGAGATGAGGTGTGGGTGTAGGGTGTAACGTACACAGAGATGAGGTGTGGGTGTAGGGTGTAACGGTACACAGAGATGAGGTGTGGGTGTAGGGTGTAACGGTACACAGAGATGAGGTGTGGGTGTAACGGTACACACAGATGAGGTGTGGGTGTAGGGTGTAACGTACACAGAGATGAGGTGTGGGTGTAGGGTGTAACGTACACAGAGATGAGGTGTGGGTGTAGGGTGTAACGTACACAGAGATGAGGTGTGGGTGTAGGGTGTAACGGTACAGAGAGATGAGGTGTGGGTGTAGGGTGTAACGTACACAGAGATGAGGTGTGGGTGTAGGGTGTAACGGTACACAGAGATGAGGTGTGGGTGTAACGGTACACACAGATGAGGTGTGGGTGTAGGGTGTAACGGTACAGAGAGATGAGGTGTGGGTGTAGGGTGTAACGTACACAGAGATGAGGTGTGGGTGTAGGGTGTAACGTACACAGAGATGAGGTGTGGGTGTAGGGTGTAACATACACAGAGATGAGGTGTGGGTGTAGGGTGTAACGTACACAGAGATGAGGTGTGGGTGTAGGGTGTAACGTACACAGAGATGAGGTGTGGGTGTAGGGTGTAACGGTACACAGAGATGAGGTGTGGGTGTAGGGTGTAACGGTACACAGAGATGAGGTGTGGGTGTAGGGTGTAACGTACACACAGATGAGGTGTGGGTGTAGGGTGTAACGGTACACAGAGATGAGGTGTGGGTGTAGGGTGTAACGGTACACAGAGATGAGGTGTGGGTGTAGGGTGTAACGGTACACAGATGAGGTGTGGGTGTAGGGTGTAACGTACACAGAGATGAGGTGTGGGTGTAGGGTGTAACGTACACAGAAGATGAGGTGTGGGTGTAGGGTGTAACGGTACACAGATGAGGTGTGGGTGTAGGGTGTAACGGTACACAGAGATGAGGTGTGGGTGTAGGGTGTAACGGTACACAGATGAGGTGTGGGTGTAGGGTGTAACGGTACACAGAGATGAGGTGTGGGTGTAGGGTGTAACGGTACACAGATGAGGTGTGGGTGTAGGGTGTAACGGTACACAGACAACACGGTTCGTTAGGCACCTCGGTTTTGGGGTCACGTTTCGGTACGAGTTCGGTACAACAGGAAAGAAATATTCATAATGATTATTATATATTTGTAATACTTATTATAAAGGATAAAGGAATGTATCCTTATTTTTATATTTATTTATAATCTATTATAAAGGAACCCCTGGTCCAATCAGCCGGCTCCAGATCCGTGAGATCAAACAGTCAAATATGCCGTAAAGTCGCCCACAAGACTGGTGACGAAGGGAAACCGGGCCGTCGCATTCACAGCACCGACCCTCTGGAACAAACTCCCACTAAACTCATCTGCAAGCACTCTATGGACCTTTAAGGCCATGCTCAAAACCCACATTTCCACCATTAAAAAATCCATGAGCTAGTTTTGTGTTGTAGTATGACTGGTGTATTATGTCCGTCCGTTCTCTGTCTGCTTGGTTGACCTGCATGTACTTTTTCTGTTTTCGTATTGTTCCTGTCTTTCTGTTTGTCTGTTTTCCCCCTGGGCTGCCCCCCCCCCTGGGCTGCCCCCCCCCCCCCCCTGGGCTGCCCCCCCCCCCCTGGGCTGCCCCCAGGCCGATGTAACATCATGTGGTAACATAAAAAAAACATCCAAAAAACCTTTTAGTGTCCAAAAGGAAAATCTCATACACACCCTCCCGAGTTCCTTCATAGAGATAATTATGTGTTTATCCATCTGCTGGTTAACAAATAAAAAAACAAAAACCGCCTCTAAAACATAGTGAATATACTATGAACTATAATACTTTTAAAAGTGCCCCCTCAGAGGCCTAGCCTCATTCTACGAACAGCAGGCCAGGAGAAAGGCCCATTAAATCATCCACCCCCAGTGCCAACCTAGGCCTTCTAATGGTGCTCTACCAAGAGACATGGAGCATTGTTCACCGCTATGCATCCATTTTTTGTCAAATAGTCAATTAATGTGTTTTTTTCCTTTGTTTACGTTTATTTACCCAGGGAGGTTCGCTGAGCACAGATGCTCTTTTTCAGGAACGCCCTGCTTCACATTCACACAGTTCCATTCACACCTGGGAGCTGCCCAGTACAACCACAGTCTGACACTCGGGAGCTGCCCAGTACAACCACAGTCTGACACCTGGGAGCTGCCCAGTACAACCACAGTCTGACACCTGGGAGCCGCCCAGTACAACCACAGTCTGACACCTGGGAGCTGCCCAGTACAACCACAGTCTGACACCTGGGAGCTGCCCAGTACAACCACAGTCTGACACCTGGGAGCTGCCCAGTACAACCACAGTCTGACACCTGGGAGCCGCCCAGTACAACCACAGTCTGACACCTGGGAGCCGCCCAGTACAACCACAGTCTGACACCTGGGAGCCGCCCAGTACAACCACAGTCTGACACCTGGGAGCTGCCCAGTACAACCACAGTCTGACACCTGGGAGCTGCCCAGTACAACCACAGTCTGACACCTGGGAGCCGCCCAGTACAACCACAGTCTGACACCTGGGAGCCGCCCAGTACAACCACAGTCTGACACCTGGGAGCTGCCCAGTACAACCACAGTCTGACACCTGGGAGCTGCCCAGTACAACCACAGTCTGACACCTGGGAGCTGCCCAGTACAACCACAGTCTGCCACCTGGGAGCTGCCCAGTACAACCACAGTCTGACACCTGGGAGCTGCCCAGTACAACCACAGTCTGACACCTGGGAGCCGCCCAGTACAACCACAGTCTGACACTGTTGGCCACTGAGCAACTCCACTGGAGCAGTTGGGGGTTAAGTGCCTTGCTCAAGGGCACTTCAGCGGCAGATTTTTCCTGCTGGTCTCGGGGATCGAACCGACGACCTTCCGGTCACAAACCCGCTTCTCTAACCATTAGGCCACTGCTGCCCCAAAATGTGTATGTATTCTTATGTATGTATGCATAATGTCTAACTAAACAACAACGTATTATTATTATTATTATTATTATTATTATTATTATTATTATTATTATTATTATTATTATTATTATTATTATTATTATTATTATTATTCCATTTCCACACAACCAGTATGCAAATGAGTAATTATGAACAACCACTCATCGTATGCCGTCTGTGTTCTATTTGGCTAGCAGATAACAACAGAGTGGGGGGGAAACACTTGGCACGCTGACGTTATCTTTCATTGTCTCTCGTTAGTTCTTTATTGCACATCGACAGACCAAGATGTCTCTTTCAAAAGCCAAAATAAAAACTGACAAAAAGCACAGACGGTTCCAGGAGAAGTGGGTGATGGATTATTATGTTTGTCATTATTAGTTCAATGGAAATGCCACATGCCTCATCTGCAAAGAGAAAATTGTCATTCTAAAGGAATAACCCGCTATAGCGCCGTTATTCAACCAAACATGCAGAGCAGTGTGCAAAGTTTCAGGGAGATGAGAGGATGACATTAGCTACACAAATGAAGAAAGGACTAGTATCGATGCAACAAAATCTCCTCCAGAAAGCCAGCAAAGAAGCAAATGTTACGTGGCGAGTGAGATGATAGCCAAGACAGTAATTTATTGAAGGCCAGTAGTTTATGTCTGTCTAGAAAATAATTTTCTATGACAACAGCAGAAAGGGTAGGATCATTGTTACGACCCTGGCTCAACCCAAAAGACTACTCTAACAATGAAATACTGATACAAACTAAAGAACAAAGAATGGGAGAACGTGACAACTCTCTGTTTCCACACACTCCTCTAACCACAGTCAGAGTGCATGTGTGTCTCAGGGACTGGTTTTAACATGCCAGCAGGTAACCAATCAGCAGCAATTAGCTAATTAGCAGCCATCACCTGCATGCCCAGTGACACAGGAGTGATGAAGCTCATGGTACATAACACCTCCCCCACCAAAATGGTTGCCCAAGAGGCAACCACTACACATCAAATCCATAAACAAAAAATAGTGTGACCCATTAGTTGCCAGGGCCACCACCACAACAGCGATAACGGGCCGGCCCCTGTCGAACACGACCACCAACCGTGTCGCATGCTCCCCACTGTGGAACATTCGCCAATGCTGTGTAAAACAAAAAACAACCCTGTCCCGACTCTCGGGCAAGCTAGACCTCACAAAAGGTTCCGCCACTGTGGTACATGGCTGGAGTGGGGCAGGCGCCTCCTCCACTGAGGCGCAAGACCTAGGACCCCATCGACAAACCAAGACTGTATCATATATGAGCTCCATTTCAACAGGCCCCTCCATCTATACCGACCTGTCAAAAATAGACTGCAAACCAAAGTCAATTTGAGAGCTAAGCTCACTGCGCTCAACAGGACAGAACACAGAAAAACAAAAACCATAGATCTCTGATACCACCACAGCGCCCATATCCATCCCACCTGGCACTGGCAGTTCAGGATACTGCAAACCGTGAACATCCAGAGTAGGATGCACCGCCTCAGGTACAGCCCCACCGTCCCTGGAACATGGCAATACATCAGTCACAAAAGCGTCTGGAACACCATCTAAAATGGCGTCACACAAAATAACATTGTCCTGATCAAAATGGTTGCCACTCATCAGACCAGGTCGCGAAGGCGGCTCCTGCTCCACAGGACACAGGTAACTAGGTTGACTAGCACACCTAGTGCATGGCAGAGAGTCAGTGTGGACACGTGAATCAATGTCAGAATCATCAACTGACATACTGGGACCATCCCTGCCCCACAAGTGAAACATCAGGGACAATAGAGCTACTGTGGGAAGGCTGGCAGCCTAAGTCAGGCCTTGTAGCTTCTTCAACTAGAACGGTGTCACATGAATCAACAGCATCTCTCATAGCATCCTTCCCACACTCATCCTCCAATTCGTTTGTGCCTCAGCCACCGTACAGGCTGGGAAGACCTGAGACACTGCGCTGCCAGATCATCTCCTGCCACATGCATATCCGGCACGCATGTCAAACTCTGGTTTCACCACCGGGCCTGACACAAAGGCACAATCAAGAGAATCATTATGCAGAGATACATCCACAGTGTGCTTTCCAAAATTCTCAACAGGTACACTTTTCAATCCAACAAAGAATTGCGTCACTAAGTGTAATGTCACAAGTCGAAGTATCAACAACATCACTTTTGTCCTTTGATATTGCCCGTGTCACAGCACACACAGGGAACACTCCTGGATGTTTATGTGCCAGCTCATTAGGGACCTCAGAAACCACAGGAATGGGAGTTACAACTGGAGTAGCCAACACTTTGTCACCAGTCAAATCATTCCCTAGAATGAAGGACACCCCTCTTATGGGAATGTGAGAACATACGCCCACAACAACATTGCCTGATACTAAGGGAGAATTGAGTGTGACCTCATGCAAAGGTGCATCCACAAATCCACCTCCAAAGCCACGAACAACGACACCGGAATGCAAAGAAGACTTTTCTGAAAACGGCAAAATCCCCTCCAGAATGAGGGACTGAAAAGCTCCGGTATCTCTCCAAATTGTTATAGCCTGTTTGGACTCTAGTGCATTAGTCAGGGAAACAAATCCATCCATCATAAATCTTGAGGAACCCTCGAGCTCTTTGTCCACACGTTTGATACTTTCCCCATCACCCTCTAACGTTGGCATAGGTGTTCTGCATATGGTTTCTACCAGAGCCACCGTTCTGACATTTTTCTGTTCAAGCACCGGGCACCCAGCAACGATATGACCAGGCTCTTTACAGTAGAAACATATAATCCCTTCTGGGAATGCACTAGCAGAACCACCCCGCCTAGGAGGTGAAGTTAACTGACCAGCAGACACAGGTTTTGGGAAACGGCCCCCCTGAAAAGGACGCCTATCCCTGGACTCAACACGGTAGTCCTCGACAAAAACAGACTTGTGTGTCAACACAAACTCATCAGCGAAGACAGCAGCGTTGCCTATCTTCAATACCCTACGCTCGTTTAGATGAGTGGAAACGGTATCAGGAACACATCTTTTAAATTCCTCTAGGAGAATCAACTGTCTAAGCTGCTCTCTTGACTCTGCTTTCTGAGAGGTGCACCACCTGTCAAACAGGTTCTCCTTCTCTTTTCCAAATTCAACATATGACTGTCCCTCCGACCTGCGATAACATCTAAAACGCTGACGATAGGCCTCTGGGACTAACTCATAAGCCCTCAATATGGAAGCTTAACAAGCTCATAGTCAGCACTTTGGTCAAGGGACAGAGCAGTATACGCTTCTTGCGCCCTACAAACAAGAACACACTGCAGCAGCAGTGTCCAGGCTGTATCAGGCCACTTCAATGTGGTTGCCACCCGTTCAAAAAGGGGAAAATACCTATCGACATCCTTCTGAAAAAAAAAGGCACCATCCTAATATTTTTGCCTACATCAAAACCGGAACGAGACTCTGAATGCAGAGCACCCGCCTGCAAGGCAGCATGCTTATACTCAAGCTTCTTCTGCGCACGCTCATGCTCCAGCAACATTTGCCTCTCCTTAAGTATAAGGAACTAGAACGCACTAGACTGAACTTATAAGTTTCAACTATAAAAACTATCTCTCTCTCACAATTTTCTCTGGACTATGGTCCTCTCCTATAGGTTGTGCCCTACTCCTCTATATGTGCTGGTTAGCTTTGCTTCAAGTGCCTGTCATATAATATAAACACACACACACAGGTTAACACAACTGATCATTTGGAGTATAATGGTTCTGTCACTAAGCCAACTCAATGCCCCCTTCCTTTGTTGAAGGGTGCACCCACACATGCACACATAAAGAGAGGGTGCACCCACACATGCACACATGAAGAGAAAAAGACAAGAGCGAGGAAGACAGATAGGGAAAGAGAAGAAGCCAAATCACCTTGAGATACAGCCTGAGCAATTAGATAGGAGAGGAGAGACAGAGAGACTATTGATCTAAGCATGAATAAAGTCTCTCTCTCTCTCTCTC
>NC_140169.1:148063665-148110306 GCF_963971535.1 Notolepis coatsorum | reverse complement strand
AAGAAAGATGAAAATGGGGTTTGATGAAGAGGAATCTCATCAGAAGGAACTCGAGAGTATGTTAAAAGAGAGAAAGAGAGGGGGGAGAGAAAGATAGAGAGGGAGAGAGAGAGAAATAGAGGGGGGATATAAAGAGAGAGAAATAGAGAGGGGGAGATATAGATAAAGGGAGAGATAAAGAGAACGAGAGAGGGGGATAGAAAGAGAGAAAGAGAAATAGAGAGGGGGAGATAAAGAGAGAGAAATAGAGAGAGGGGGAGATAGAGAGAAAGGTAGAGAAAGAGAAATAGAGATGGGGCGAGAAAGAGAGCAATAGAAAGAGAGAGGGGGAGAGAGAGAGACAGGGAGAGATAAAGAGAAAATAAGAGAGAGAGAGAGACGAGCAGGGGCTTGGGGTAAAGTGGAGAAATGAAGGAGAAGAAAAAGAAAAAAGGAAAAAACACAAATTGGGGGGAAGGAAAGAGGAAGACATGTTTCAATGTCTCTCTGTCATGTATGTGTGTGTGTGAAGAGAGGGGGAGGGGAGAGAAACAGTGAGAACAAGACGGAGGCAGCTAAATAACAAGAGAAAGAGATAGAGAGGGGGAGTGAGAGGGAGATATACAGAGAAAGACACTGAGATAAAGAGAGACAGCAAGATGAGACATCCCGGGAGGATTGGGTAGTAGTGTGTGAGCCAGCAAGACGAGACAAGGCCCAATTAAAACAGAGAGAGAAGAGCTCGCTCTCTCTCTCTCTCTCTCTCTCTCTCTTGCTGCCCTGTTACGGGCGCCTCGTGGTTCTAAATCCAGATTGAACTCTTGCCATTGGAAACAGGAGATTTTGGACCGATCCATAGATGTATGACGGTTATGGTCATAATAGGGTCATCATTTCTGATATTCTATATTCATATTTAAAAATGACATGTGTCCGGATGGGCAAAATGATGTACTGTATCTACAAAAACCCTGAAAATGATGGCTTAAGAGAGGTTAAGCTCAGTACAATCTGAATCCCAATGTATATATATTTCATACCTACAAATGACTTCCCTCCATCTCTCTAGTAAGGGTCCCCTGACCCCCCTCTGCTCAGTCTCATATCCGGCCAATAAAGGGACTTTATGGTGGAATGAGGGGGGGTCTTGGGTTGGTAGAGCTGAAGCACAAGTGAGAGAGAGAGAGAGAGAGAGAGAGAGAGAGAGAGAGAGAGACAGCGAGAGAGATAAAGGAAGAGAGACACAGGGAGAAGGACACAAGAAGAGAGGTGGGGGGGGTGATACATCACTGTGAAGGAGGTGTAGGCAGGGGGGCAGTAGTGGTGGTAGATGGTGTGGGTGGAGAGTTTGTATGGCAGCCTCCACAGTTACAGATCATCATTATGGAGCTCTCCAGACACCGTGTGATTGGGAGGCCTGGTTCTTTAAGGAGCTCTCCAGACACAGTGTGACTGGGAGGCCTGGTTCTTTAAGGAGCTCTCCAGACACAGTGTGACTGGGAGGCCTGGTTCTTTAAGGAGCTCTCCAGACACCGTGTGACTGGGAGGCCTGGTTCTTTAAGGAGCTCTCCAGACACCGTGTGACTGGGAGGCCTGGTTCTTTATGGAGCTCTCCAGACACCGTGTGACTGGGAGGCCTGGTTCTTTAAGGAGCTCTCCAGACACAGTGTGACTGGGAGGCCTGGTTCTTTATGGAGCTCTCCAGACACAGTGTGACTGGGAGGCCTGGTTCTTTAAGGAGCTCTCCAGACACAGTGTGATTGGGAGGCCTGGTTCTTTAAGGAGCTCTCCAGACACCGTGTGACTGGGAGGCCTGGTTCTTTATGGAGCTCTCCAGACACAGTGTGACTGGGAGGCCTGGTTCTTTATGGAGCTCTCCAGACACAGTGTGACTGGGAGGCCTGGTTCTTTAAGGAGCTCTCCAGACACAGTGTGACTGGGAGGCCTGGTTCTTTAAGGAGCTCTCCAGACACAGTGTGACTGGGAGGCCTGGTTCTTTAAGGAGCTCTCCAGACACAGTGTGATTGGGAGGCCTGGTTCTTTAAGGAGCTCTCCAGACACCGTGTGACTGGGAGGCCTGGTTCTTTAAGGAGCTCTCCAGACACCGTGTGACTGGGAGGCCTGGTTCTTTAAGGAGCTCTCCAGACACCGTGTGACTGGGAGGCCTGGTTCTTTAAGGAGCTCTCCAGACACCGTGTGACTGGGAGGCCTGGTTCTTTAAGGAGCTCTCCAGACACAGTGTGACTGGGAGGCCTGGTTCTTTAAGGAGCTCTCCAGACACCGTGTGACTGGGAGGCCTGGTTCTTTAAGGAGCTCTCCAGACACAGTGTGACTGGGAGGCCTGGTTCTTTAAGGAGCTCTCCAGACACAGTGTGACTGGGAGGCCTGGTTCTTTAAGGAGCTCTCCAGACACCGTGTGACTGGGAGGCCTGGTTCTTTAAGGAGCTCTCCAGACACAGTGTGACTGGGAGGCCTGGTTCTTTAAGGAGCTCTCCAGACACAGTGTGACTGGGAGACCTGGTTCTTTAAGGAGCTCTCCAGACACCGTGTGACTGGGAGGCCTGGTTCTTTAAGGAGCTCTCCAGACACAGTGTGACTGGGAGGCCTGGTTCTTTAAGGAGCTCTCCAGACACAGTGTGACTGGGAGGCCTGGTTCTTTAAGGAGCTCTCCAGACACAGTGTGACTGGGAGGCCTGGTTCTTCAAGGAGCTCTCCAGACACAGTGTGACTGGGAGGCCTGGTTCTTTAAGGAGCTCTCCAGACACAGTGTGATTGGGAGGCCTGGTTCTTTAAGGAGCTCTCCAGACACAGTGTGACTGGGAGGCCTGGTTCTTTAAGGAGCTCTCCAGACACAGTGTGACTGGGAGGCCTGGTTCTTTAAGGAGCTCTCCAGACACCGTGTGACTGGGAGGCCTGGTTCTTTAAGGAGCTCTCCAGACACCGTGTGACTGGGAGGCCTGGTTCTTTAAGGAGCTCTCCAGACACAGTGTGACTGGGAGGCCTGGTTCTTTAAGGAGCTCTCCAGACACAGTGTGACTGGGAGGCCTGGTTCTTTAAGGAGCTCTCCAGACACAGTGTGACTGGGAGGCCTGGTTCTTTAAGGAGCTCTCCAGACACAGTGTGACTGGGAGGCCTGGTTCTTTAAGGAGCTCTCCAGACACAGTGTGACGACTGGGAGGCCTGGTTCTTTAAGGAGCTCTCCAGACACAGTGTGACTGGGAGGCCTGGTTCTTTAAGGAGCTCTCCAGACACAGTGTGACTGGGAGGCCTGGTTCTTTAAGGAGCTCTCCAGACACCGTGTGACTGGGACGCCTGGTTCTTTAAGGAGCTCTCCAGACACCGTGTGACTGGGAGGCCTGGTTCTTTAAGGAGCTCTCCAGACACCGTGTGACTGGGAGGCCTGGTTCTTTAAGGAGCTCTCCAGACACAGTGTGACTGGGAGGCCTGGTTCTTTAAGGAGCTCTCCAGACACCGTGTGACTGGGAGGCCTGGTTCTTTAAGGAGCTCTCCAGACACAGTGTGACTGGGAGGCCTGGTTCTTTAAGGAGCTCTCCAGACACCGTGTGACTGGGAGGCCTGGTTCTTTAAGGAGCTCTCCAGACACAGTGTGACTGGGAGGCCTGGTTCTTTAAGGAGCTCTCCAGACACAGTGTGACTGGGAGGCCTGGTTCTTTAAGGAGCTCTCCAGACACAGTGTGACTGGGAGGCCTGGTTCTTTAAGGAGCTCTCCAGACACAGTGTGACTGGGAGACCTGGTTCTTTAAGGAGCTCTCCAGACACTGTGTGACTGGGATGCCTGGTTCTTTAAGGAGCTCTCCAGACACAGTGTGACTGGGAGGCCTGGTTCTTTAAGGAGCTCTCCAGACACCGTGTGACTGGGAGGCCTGGTTCTTTAAGGAGCTCTCCAGACACAGTGTGACTGGGAGGCCTGGTTCTTTAAGGAGCTCTCCAGACACAGTGTGACTGGGAGGCCTGGTTCTTTAAGGAGCTCTCCAGACACCGTGTGACTGGGAGGCCTGGTTCTTTAAGGAGCTCTCCAGACACCGTGTGACTGGGAGGCCTGGTTCTTTAAGGAGCTCTCCAGACACAGTGTGACTGGGAGACCTGGTTCTTTAAGGAGCTCTCCAGACACTGTGTGACTGGGATGCCTGGTTCTTTAAGGAGCTCTCCAGACACAGTGTGACTGGGAGGCCTGGTTCTTTAAGGAGCTCTCCAGACACAGTGTGACTGGGAGGCCTGGTTCTTTAAGGAGCTCTCCAGACACAGTGTGACTGGGAGGCCTGGTTCTTTAAGGAGCTCTCCAGACACAGTGTGACTGGGAGGCCTGGTTCTTTAAGGAGCTCTCCAGACACCGTGTGACTGGGAGACCTGGTTCTTTAAGGAGCTCTCCAGACACAGTGTGACTGGGAGGCCTGGTTCTTTAAGGAGCTCTCCAGACACAGTGTGACTGGGAGACCTGGTTCTTTAAGGAGCTCTCCAGACACAGACTGGGAGGCCTGGTTCTTTAAGGAGCTCTCCAGACACCGTGTGACTGGGAGGCCTGGTTCTTTAAGGAGCTCTCCAGACACAGTGTGACTGGGAGGCCTGGTTCTTTAAGGAGCTCTCCAGACACAGTGTGACTGGGAGGCCTGGTTCTTTAAGGAGCTCTCCAGACACCGTGTGACTGGGAGACCTGGTTCTTTAAGGAGCTCTCCAGACACAGTGTGACTGGGAGGCCTGGTTCTTTAAGGAGCTCTCCAGACACCGTGTGACTGGGAGGCCTGGTTCTTTAAGGAGCTCTCCAGACACCGTGTGACTGGGAGGCCTGGTTCTTTAAGGAGCTCTCCAGACACCGTGTGACTGGGAGGCCTGGTTCTTTAAGGAGCTCTCCAGACACCGTGTGACTGGGAGGCCTGGTTCTTTAAGGAGCTCTCCAGACACAGTGTGACTGGGAGGCCTGGTTCTTTAAGGAGCTCTCCAGACACCGTGTGACTGGGAGGCCTGGTTCTTTAAGGAGCTCTCCAGACACAGTGTGACTGGGAGGCCTGGTTCTTTAAGGAGCTCTCCAGACACCGTGTGACTGGGAGGCCTGGTTCTTTAAGGAGCTCTCCAGACACAGTGTGACTGGGAGGCCTGGTTCTTTAAGGAGCTCTCCAGACACAGTGTGACTGGGAGGCCTGGTTCTTTAAGGAGCTCTCCAGACACAGTGTGACTGGGAGGCCTGGTTCTTTAAGGAGCTCTCCAGACACCGTGTGACTGGGAGGCCTGGTTCTTTAAGGAGCTCTCCAGACACAGTGTGACTGGGAGGCCTGGTTCTTTAAGGAGCTCTCCAGACACCGTGTGACTGGGAGGCCTGGTTCTTTAAGGAGCTCTCCAGACACAGTGTGACTGGGAGGCCTGGTTCTTTAAGGAGCTCTCCAGACACAGTGTGACTGGGAGGCCTGGTTCTTTAAGGAGCTCTCCAGACACCGTGTGACTGGGAGGCCTGGTTCTTTAAGGAGCTCTCCAGACACCGTGTGACTGGGAGGCCTGGTTCTTTAAGGAGCTCTCCAGACACAGTGTGACTGGGAGACCTGGTTCTTTAAGGAGCTCTCCAGACACTGTGTGACTGGGATGCCTGGTTCTTTAAGGAGCTCTCCAGACACAGTGTGACTGGGAGGCCTGGTTCTTTAAGGAGCTCTCCAGACACAGTGTGACTGGGAGGCCTGGTTCTTTAAGGAGCTCTCCAGACACAGTGTGACTGGGAGGCCTGGTTCTTTAAGGAGCTCTCCAGACACAGTGTGACTGGGAGGCCTGGTTCTTTAAGGAGCTCTCCAGACACCGTGTGACTGGGAGACCTGGTTCTTTAAGGAGCTCTCCAGACACAGTGTGACTGGGAGGCCTGGTTCTTTAAGGAGCTCTCCAGACACAGTGTGACTGGGAGACCTGGTTCTTTAAGGAGCTCTCCAGACACAGACTGGGAGGCCTGGTTCTTTAAGGAGCTCTCCAGACACCGTGTGACTGGGAGGCCTGGTTCTTTAAGGAGCTCTCCAGACACAGTGTGACTGGGAGGCCTGGTTCTTTAAGGAGCTCTCCAGACACAGTGTGACTGGGAGGCCTGGTTCTTTAAGGAGCTCTCCAGACACCGTGTGACTGGGAGACCTGGTTCTTTAAGGAGCTCTCCAGACACAGTGTGACTGGGAGGCCTGGTTCTTTAAGGAGCTCTCCAGACACCGTGTGACTGGGAGGCCTGGTTCTTTAAGGAGCTCTCCAGACACCGTGTGACTGGGAGGCCTGGTTCTTTAAGGAGCTCTCCAGACACAGTGTGACTGGGAGGCCTGGTTATTTAAGGAGCTCTCCAGACACCGTGTGACTGGGAGGCCTGGTTCTTTAAGGAGCTCTCCAGACACTGTGTGACTGGGAGGCCTGGTTCTTTAAGGAGCTCTCCAGACACTGTGTGACTGGGAGGCCTGGTTCTTTAAGGAGCTCTCCAGACACAGTGTGACTGGGAGGCCTGGTTCTTTAAGGAGCTCTCCAGACACAGTGTGACTGGGAGGCCTGGTTCTTTAAGGAGCTCTCCAGACACAGTGTGACTGGGAGGCCTGGTTCTTTAAGGAGCTCTCCAGACACAGTGTGACTGGGAGGCCTGGTTCTTTAAGGAGCTCTCCAGACACAGTGTGACTGGGAGGCCTGGTTCTTTAAGGAGCTCTCCAGACACCGTGTGACTGGGAGGCCTGGTTCTTTAAGGAGCTCTCCAGACACCGTGTGACTGGGAGGCCTGGTTCTTTAAGGAGCTCTCCAGACACAGTGTGACTGGGAGGCCTGGTTCTTTAAGGAGCTCTCCAGACACAGTGTGATTGGGAGGCCTGGTTCTTTAAGGAGCTCTCCAGACACCGTGTGATTGGGAGGCCTGGTTCTTTAAGGAGCTCTCCAGACACAGTGTGACTGGGAGGCCTGGTTCTTTAAGGAGCTCTCCAGACACAGTGTGACTGGGAGGCCTGGTTCTTTAAGGAGCTCTCCAGACACCGTGTGACTGGGAGGCCTGGTTCTTTAAGGAGCTCTCCAGACACCGTGTGACTGGGAGGCCTGGTTCTTTAAGGAGCTCTCCAGACACAGTGTGACTGGGAGGCCTGGTTCTTTAAGGAGCTCTCCAGACACAGTGTGATTGGGAGGCCTGGTTTCTTTAAGGAGCTCTCCAGACACCGTGTGACTGGGAGGCCTGGTTCTTTAAGGAGCTCTCCAGACACAGTGTGACTGGGAGGCCTGGTTCTTTAAGGAGCTCTCCAGACACCGTGTGACTGGGAGACCTGGTTCTTTAAGGAGCTCTCCAGACACCGTGTGACTGGGAGGCCTGGTTCTTTAAGGAGCTCTCCAGACACCGTGTGACTGGGAGGCCTGGTTCTTTAAGGAGCTCTCCAGACACAGTGTGACTGGGAGGCCTGGTTCTTTAAGGAGCTCTCCAGACACCGTGTGACTGGGAGGCCTGGTTCTTTAAGGAGCTCTCCAGACACAGTGTGACTGGGAGGCCTGGTTCTTTAAGGAGCTCTCCAGACACCGTGTGACTGGGAGGCCTGGTTCTTTAAGGAGCTCTCCAGACACAGTGTGACTGGGAGGCCTGGTTCTTTAAGGAGCTCTCCAGACACAGTGTGACTGGGAGCCTGGTTCTTTAAGGAGCTCTCCAGACACAGTGTGACTGGGAGGCCTGGTTCTTTAAGGAGCTCTCCAGACACAGTGTGACTGGGAGACCTGGTTCTTTAAGGAGCTCTCCAGACACTGTGTGACTGGGATGCCTGGTTCTTTAAGGAGCTCTCCAGACACAGTGTGACTGGGAGGCCTGGTTCTTTAAGGAGCTCTCCAGACACCGTGTGACTGGGAGGCCTGGTTCTTTAAGGAGCTCTCCAGACACAGTGTGACTGGGAGGCCTGGTTCTTTAAGGAGCTCTCCAGACACAGTGTGACTGGGAGGCCTGGTTCTTTAAGGAGCTCTCCAGACACCGTGTGACTGGGAGGCCTGGTTCTTTAAGGAGCTCTCCAGACACCGTGTGACTGGGAGGCCTGGTTCTTTAAGGAGCTCTCCAGACACAGTGTGACTGGGAGACCTGGTTCTTTAAGGAGCTCTCCAGACACTGTGTGACTGGGATGCCTGGTTCTTTAAGGAGCTCTCCAGACACAGTGTGACTGGGAGGCCTGGTTCTTTAAGGAGCTCTCCAGACACAGTGTGACTGGGAGGCCTGGTTCTTTAAGGAGCTCTCCAGACACAGTGTGACTGGGAGGCCTGGTTCTTTAAGGAGCTCTCCAGACACAGTGTGACTGGGAGGCCTGGTTCTTTAAGGAGCTCTCCAGACACCGTGTGACTGGGAGACCTGGTTCTTTAAGGAGCTCTCCAGACACAGTGTGACTGGGAGGCCTGGTTCTTTAAGGAGCTCTCCAGACACAGTGTGACTGGGAGACCTGGTTCTTTAAGGAGCTCTCCAGACACAGACTGGGAGGCCTGGTTCTTTAAGGAGCTCTCCAGACACCGTGTGACTGGGAGGCCTGGTTCTTTAAGGAGCTCTCCAGACACAGTGTGACTGGGAGGCCTGGTTCTTTAAGGAGCTCTCCAGACACAGTGTGACTGGGAGGCCTGGTTCTTTAAGGAGCTCTCCAGACACCGTGTGACTGGGAGACCTGGTTCTTTAAGGAGCTCTCCAGACACAGTGTGACTGGGAGGCCTGGTTCTTTAAGGAGCTCTCCAGACACCGTGTGACTGGGAGGCCTGGTTCTTTAAGGAGCTCTCCAGACACCGTGTGACTGGGAGGCCTGGTTCTTTAAGGAGCTCTCCAGACACCGTGTGACTGGGAGGCCTGGTTCTTTAAGGAGCTCTCCAGACACCGTGTGACTGGGAGGCCTGGTTCTTTAAGGAGCTCTCCAGACACAGTGTGACTGGGAGGCCTGGTTCTTTAAGGAGCTCTCCAGACACCGTGTGACTGGGAGGCCTGGTTCTTTAAGGAGCTCTCCAGACACAGTGTGACTGGGAGGCCTGGTTCTTTAAGGAGCTCTCCAGACACCGTGTGACTGGGAGGCCTGGTTCTTTAAGGAGCTCTCCAGACACAGTGTGACTGGGAGGCCTGGTTCTTTAAGGAGCTCTCCAGACACAGTGTGACTGGGAGGCCTGGTTCTTTAAGGAGCTCTCCAGACACAGTGTGACTGGGAGGCCTGGTTCTTTAAGGAGCTCTCCAGACACCGTGTGACTGGGAGGCCTGGTTCTTTAAGGAGCTCTCCAGACACAGTGTGACTGGGAGGCCTGGTTCTTTAAGGAGCTCTCCAGACACCGTGTGACTGGGAGGCCTGGTTCTTTAAGGAGCTCTCCAGACACAGTGTGACTGGGAGGCCTGGTTCTTTAAGGAGCTCTCCAGACACAGTGTGACTGGGAGGCCTGGTTCTTTAAGGAGCTCTCCAGACACCGTGTGACTGGGAGGCCTGGTTCTTTAAGGAGCTCTCCAGACACCGTGTGACTGGGAGGCCTGGTTCTTTAAGGAGCTCTCCAGACACAGTGTGACTGGGAGACCTGGTTCTTTAAGGAGCTCTCCAGACACTGTGTGACTGGGATGCCTGGTTCTTTAAGGAGCTCTCCAGACACAGTGTGACTGGGAGGCCTGGTTCTTTAAGGAGCTCTCCAGACACAGTGTGACTGGGAGGCCTGGTTCTTTAAGGAGCTCTCCAGACACAGTGTGACTGGGAGGCCTGGTTCTTTAAGGAGCTCTCCAGACACAGTGTGACTGGGAGGCCTGGTTCTTTAAGGAGCTCTCCAGACACCGTGTGACTGGGAGACCTGGTTCTTTAAGGAGCTCTCCAGACACAGTGTGACTGGGAGGCCTGGTTCTTTAAGGAGCTCTCCAGACACAGTGTGACTGGGAGACCTGGTTCTTTAAGGAGCTCTCCAGACACAGACTGGGAGGCCTGGTTCTTTAAGGAGCTCTCCAGACACCGTGTGACTGGGAGGCCTGGTTCTTTAAGGAGCTCTCCAGACACAGTGTGACTGGGAGGCCTGGTTCTTTAAGGAGCTCTCCAGACACAGTGTGACTGGGAGGCCTGGTTCTTTAAGGAGCTCTCCAGACACCGTGTGACTGGGAGACCTGGTTCTTTAAGGAGCTCTCCAGACACAGTGTGACTGGGAGGCCTGGTTCTTTAAGGAGCTCTCCAGACACCGTGTGACTGGGAGGCCTGGTTCTTTAAGGAGCTCTCCAGACACCGTGTGACTGGGAGGCCTGGTTCTTTAAGGAGCTCTCCAGACACAGTGTGACTGGGAGGCCTGGTTATTTAAGGAGCTCTCCAGACACCGTGTGACTGGGAGGCCTGGTTCTTTAAGGAGCTCTCCAGACACTGTGTGACTGGGAGGCCTGGTTCTTTAAGGAGCTCTCCAGACACTGTGTGACTGGGAGGCCTGGTTCTTTAAGGAGCTCTCCAGACACAGTGTGACTGGGAGGCCTGGTTCTTTAAGGAGCTCTCCAGACACAGTGTGACTGGGAGGCCTGGTTCTTTAAGGAGCTCTCCAGACACAGTGTGACTGGGAGGCCTGGTTCTTTAAGGAGCTCTCCAGACACAGTGTGACTGGGAGGCCTGGTTCTTTAAGGAGCTCTCCAGACACAGTGTGACTGGGAGGCCTGGTTCTTTAAGGAGCTCTCCAGACACCGTGTGACTGGGAGGCCTGGTTCTTTAAGGAGCTCTCCAGACACCGTGTGACTGGGAGGCCTGGTTCTTTAAGGAGCTCTCCAGACACAGTGTGACTGGGAGGCCTGGTTCTTTAAGGAGCTCTCCAGACACAGTGTGATTGGGAGGCCTGGTTCTTTAAGGAGCTCTCCAGACACCGTGTGATTGGGAGGCCTGGTTCTTTAAGGAGCTCTCCAGACACAGTGTGACTGGGAGGCCTGGTTCTTTAAGGAGCTCTCCAGACACCGTGTGACTGGGAGACCTGGTTCTTTAAGGAGCTCTCCAGACACAGTGTGACTGGGAGGCCTGGTTCTTTAAGGAGCTCTCCAGACACAGTGTGACTGGGAGGCCTGGTTCTTTAAGGAGCTCTCCAGACACCGTGTGACTGGGAGGCCTGGTTCTTTAAGGAGCTCTCCAGACACAGTGTGACTGGGAGGCCTGGTTCTTTAAGGAGCTCTCCAGACACAGTGTGACTGGGAGGCCTGGTTCTTTAAGGAGCTCTCCAGACACAGTGTGACTGGGAGGCCTGGTTCTTTAAGGAGCTCTCCAGACACAGTGTGACTGGGAGGCCTGGTTCTTTAAGGAGCTCTCCAGACACCGTGTGACTGGGAGGCCTGGTTCTTTAAGGAGCTCTCCAGACACCGTGTGACTGGGAGGCCTGGTTCTTTAAGGAGCTCTCCAGACACAGTGTGACTGGGAGGCCTGGTTCTTTAAGGAGCTCTCCAGACACCGTGTGACTGGGAGGCCTGGTTCTTTATTTGAGGTCTATAACGGCAGACTTGCCCAACTCGCAACATCCGGCACAATGGATGTAACGGAACGTAGGCCAAATGCGTCCACATTTTTATAGGATTCTATCACATTTTCATAACAATAGCACCCTGCGCCGTTTTCATTGAGGTTTCTTACAAATTAACGATGCTTTATCTTGTCCTTTATATGCCGATTATCATTAGAATCTTAAATTGTACCATATGTCCCCCTTTAGACAACATAAGTAACGCTACCAGCGCACTTTTGTTAAGATAATTAGTTGGCCATTCGCGGTCGCTATACCGAGGTCGCAGTAATAGTTTAACGCTGTTCAGATCACGTCGGAGAATATAGACAAATCCCAGTGACCTGCGACCTGTGCTAACGCTCTTGGGAAATGCAGTGTTGTAGTTCTCAACATTTTCAGCCTTTAATTTTAAACCAATGCTGCCATCTACTGACAACAAAAAAGTGTTGTCTAATCGTCACCTTGAGAGCTACTTCCGTATACAGCGCCACCCCAAACCCATTCTAGAGATTCCCACTTTTTGCTGGGAGTGGGGCGTGGCCGTATTTGGTCCCAGACAATAAGAGTGGCTGCAATTGGTCACTGTGACGTTATGTGTGTGTGTACGGCTTCGGGCTCATGAGCGGAAGGTTGTGGGTTCGGGTCCCCGGGCCAGGGCACTGTCGGGAAGCGGTGTCGTCGTCCAGTAGGGAGCTCTGCAGTAACGATGCACCTCATTCCTCAACGGACTTAGGAGAAAAGTTACGAGCAAATTCCATCGCCACTCACTTATGACCTTTTCGGGCTGATTTTGGCGTAGACTAAGTTCCTTCTAGGGGATTCACTCGTAACTAAGAGCAGGGGTGTAAAGTACTTGAGTAATTGTACTTCGTTACAATACTTAAGTACTGTTTTTGGGGATTTGTACTTTACTCGAGTATTATTAGGTTTGTATACTTGTACTCAATTACATTTCAGAGAAAAAAAAACATACTTTTTACTAGAAAGCAGGGATCTTTGATTAAACACCTGCTATCAGAAGAATAGACAGTCAGAAAACAAGTTTTTAATTTTACTTTTTAGTACTTAAGTATATTTAAAAGTTTTAACTTTTTGACTTTTACTCAAGTGTGTTTTTAGCCAGATACTCTTTATGGGCGCGGAAGAGCAGTTGTGAGTCTGAAAGACATGTTCTTAACACTTTGGTCGCCAGGCTTATATTCAGAATAAACCATCCCACGCCAGCTCTATTTGTCTATGGAGAAGTTCCCCTTCTTTGCAGGGCTATAACTTTTTAAATTGTATTGCTAAATTGACATTACTATGGCCCATTCAACATCAAGTATCTATTGTTCAGGGTGTAGCAACGTTATACTTTTTCATTCACATATTCATACTAAAATACGGTCTAAAGTATAAGTATGTTTTTATCGTTTTCTGCAGCTTTCTCCAGAACGTGATTTATAGCCCTAAATGCATTATATTGATGATTGTATACAGTTTGATAGCAATCGGCGCGAGATAAAAAATTTCAAATGGACGTGCTTCTAGAAGTTACTACTTATCATCTGATGTTGACCGGATGGGGGGGGGGGGTCGTTTATAATTCCGTGGCCAACGTTAGATGATTCATCTAGTGTGGGTGATATGATCATCAGAGCAGTTTATATCGAACACGTTAAAAAATAACACTGAATCTTACCGTAGCTTCCTCGTAGCGTTGGGCGATGAGCGTGGAGCAGAAATATTCCTATTATGGGATGTAGAAATATGCAATCCATCTCCAGGTTGTATAATAGTATATACGTCCAAATCATGTTGTTTATCGAGTTATTGGTAACGGATTGCTATCCATTGTGTCTAGCTCGAGTCCTGGGACTAGTAGCGAGTGATCGGACCGAATTGGAATGAGCACCAGCTTCCGTTTCCTGTTTCCGGTTTGAGCGATCCGCCGATCGGCCACCAGATGGCGCTCTTGAACCGTTGGAGAGTTGAGAGGGGATCAACAGTAGATCTCAAGTCTCCGGGGGAGAAATATGATTGCTTTTTTAAATATTGATATCAAAGACGTGGTACGGCGTCTTTGGCAGAATGAGCATGGCGGGGAATGACGTGGTAAGGCGTTTTTGGCGACCATAGTGTTAACACAGTGGTTGCCAACAACGAGATTTCTCGCTATTTAATCGTTATTTCTTTTATTAGCGATATCCATTAATTTTTCATCCGTCCAGCCTGACGTTATCATTGGGAATGGCTCTGAGCTCGAAAAGGGCAAATACCGCCCCCTATCGTCTCCCGGACGGTAATGCACATCATTGGATTGGATTGAGTGAAAAAGTGCATCAGAGAAAAACTCCGGTCCAGGGTTTTCCCATCTCTGGCAAGCAGTGTCGTGTTACCAGATTGACTGAGGACCCTCAGAACAGCGCCGATTATGCGTTTCGGACTATAACGTTGGATCAATAAACGCAATTAGGGGTGCACCGATATATCGGTCGGGTATCGGTATCGGCCGATAAATGCCTTGTTGACTGCTATCGGCCTATCGGCCGATAAGCTCAAATGTGCCGATAGCAGTCGCCGATAAATACCCATCAATTTGTGTAGCGTCAAAAGGCAAAAAAAAAAAGTTCACTCACACACACACAACGCCTGCCGTCCCCCACACACACACACAATCTACTGCATCAAAGTAACTACTTATGATTAACAAGGCATTCGTTTTGTGGCATTAGCGTTATATAGTTAGTGTTACACGGACAATAACATCAGCATATTATTATTACCCATAGCAGCAAGGCATTACTCCGAGTCCGTTCATTAGCTCGGTTCCATTCCGTTGCTCATTCCGTACCCAACTACACATTCTGCAATCTGTTAATAAAGTTTTCAACCAGACAAATGTATAGAAAGGCTTTGTTTTATTATAACATTTGTTGCAGTAAAATCATTATGTCTCATTTGGTCATGCGTGGAGCGCCGGTCGGCGGGCCGGGCAGCTAACGTAGCTACGTTATTAGCTATTAGATGCAAGACTAACGTTACTGGTGAAAATGTGATTTGCGTTGGAATACTCCTTTGTCAACTTGCTGTACTTTGCTTGCAGGTCTGCAGTCATTATTGCTGCATTAAGAATAGCCCCAACTTTAGCCAAGGTAACGTTATGGCTAAACCTTTAACAATAGTTAACGCTAGCTTTCGGTTAGCTGTTCAATGCTATTAATAACACAACTCCCCGTCAACACCCTCTCTCGGGAAGATGGCATTTAATAAAGTATCTGCTGTTAAAATGAAGTGTTACACGTTCAATAACAAGCATATTATTTACCCGAAGATAGCAGTAAACAAGGCATTACTCCGTTAGCCCGTTCATAGCTCGGTTCCATTCCGTTGCTCATTCCGTACCCAACTACACATTCTGCAATCTGTTAATAACGTTTTCAACCAGACAAATGTATAGAAAGGCTTTGTTTTATTATAACATTTGTTGCAGTAAAATCATTATGTCTCATTTGGTCATGCGTGGAGCGCCGGTCGGCGGGCCGGGCAGCTAACGTAGCTACGTGTCGTTAAGTGTGTTCTGCTCTCGCATTCGCAAACAGAACAATGGCGGCATGCCCGGAAGTAGAAAAATTTATAAACGCTTGCCGATTGGTGGTAAGGACAGCAGGAGTGGCGTAGCGGTGTGGCGTAATTGGCCGAATCGACTGTCAATCAAAATGGGTCCATTGCATTGGTTGAAAGCTCTGGTTGAGAGAATAGTATCCCGCTGCAGGCCGCAAGAATGGTTCCATTGCATTGGTTGAAAGCTCTGGTTGAGAAAATAGTATCCCTCTGCAGGCCGCAAGACGATACTGGGAGAGAGATAGTGATACCATAAACATATTTCTTGATGTTTCCTTTTTTTAAGTAAGTAAAGAGGCCTACAAATACAAACATACACATACAAATATACAGTAGTTTCATTAAAAAAAAAAAAAAAAAAAAAAAAAAAATTTTTTTTTTTTTTTACAAATACTTATATACAAATATACAAATATCGGTATCGGTATCGGCCGATAGTGTTAGTTGAACAATCGGTATCGGTGGCCAATTTTCATATCGGTGCATCCCTAAACGCAATCAATATTTGGAATGGCGATCAGGAATTGGATCCATCTTTTTGCAGAACATCTGAGGTAAGGAATCTATGTTACCAGTTTTGGGTTAATCAAGAGTTGTTTTTCACAGGATTCACAATGTGTGTGTGTGTGTGTGTGTGTGTGTGTGTGTGTGTGTGTGTGTGTGTGTGTGTGTGTGTGTGTGTGTGTGTGTGTGTGTGTGTGTGTGTGTGTGTGTGTGTGTGTGTGTGTGTGTGTGTGTGTGTGTGTGTGTGTGTGTGTGTGTGTGTGTGTGTGTGTGTGTGTGTGTGTGTGTGTGTGTGTGTGTGTGTGTGTGTGTGTGTGTGTGTGTGTGTGTGTGTGTGTGTGTGTGTGTGTGTGTGTGTGTGTGTGTGTGTGTGTGTGTGTGTGTGTGTGTGTGTGTGTGTGTGTGTGTGTGTGTGTGTGTGTGTGTGTGTGTGTGTGTGTGTGTGTGTGTGTGTGTGTGTGTGTGTGTGTGTGTGTGTGTGTGTGTGTGTGTGTGTGTGTGTGTGTGTGTGTGTGTGTGTGTGTGTGTGTGTGTGTGTGTGTGTGTGTGTGTGTGTGTGTGTGTGTGTGTGTGTGTGTGTGTGTGTGTGTGTGTGTGTGTGTGTGTGTGTGTGTGTGTGTGTGTGTGTGTGTGTGTGTGTGTGTGTGTGTGTGTGTGTGTGTGTGTGTGTGTGTGTGTGTGTGTGTGTGTGTGTGTGTGTGTGTGTGTGTGTGTGTGTGTGTGTGTGTGTGTGTGTGTGTGTGTGTGTGTGTGTGTGTGTGTGTGTGTGTGTGTGTGTGTGTGTGTGTGTGTGTGTGTGTGTGTGTGTGTGTGTGTGTGTGTGTGTGTGTGTGTGGCGTTAGGGGCGGCACGAATAAATTATTTTTCAGCCCGCTTTTGTATCGTGCATAAGAACACAAATACTCTCGATAATCTAGCGTTTATTTGAAAACGATTCATAAATCAGCCGGAAAATGACGACGTGTTTTGTGTATTCCAGTAAATGGCTATTTTCACGGATTTCTCTGGAATGACTAGAAATCTCCAAAACTATACTCGTATTCAAAACGGTATAAAACGGAAATGTACTGATAAAAACATTCAGTTTCGTACATGTTGACTGGAAGCAAGTCATTGATAAGCCACGGGTGTATTAGACACATAGCCATCATTTAAGATATAGTTTAATCGCTCGCAAATGTGCTTGTCCTCCCATTGATTAACGTGCTGGCATCCAAGCGATAAATCGTCATATCCGGCTGGCAACCAATGTGTTAAGGGCTTTATTTGGGAAAAATCATGGTGATTGCGTTCACATAGATTCTACAGACATCCTCGGAATTTAATTATTATAATAATAAAAAATATGACAATATTTGTCTCATGAAAATAACGTTTTAAATGTACAGTCATGCCTCAACGAGGCATGGTGTTGTCCAAAAATAAATAAAAGCACTACACCAAACACTGAAAAGTGAATAAATAAATAAGAACTAAACCCAATCGCGTGGATATAGCTATAGTGGAATAGAATGGACACATCTACATTCTGCTCTCAGCACACCCCAGTCCTTCCATAGGCTATATTTATTGTTGGTTTTATTTGTATGTTTTTTTTTTACATTGGTTATTGTATACAATGCAAGAGCCAGTGAAGAAACATTCCACTGCTCATCTTGCCCGGACAACATACGTGCTGTCCAAGTCCGGACAGCGATTAATTGCATGGATGTAGGATGAATAAAGCCTTTTACAAACAGTTTACAATTCATCTCAAGAACTAAAGACATACTCAAACAAGGGTGTCAGGGAACTGTATGTTTTATTTGGGCCAGGGTGGCGGCGAGCGCTTCCATCACCACCGCAGTGCTCTGGCTGTGGGCTGAGATGGCATGTTCTACAGTGTGACTTACTACTATAGGGTCTTTACACCTGTATCACTGTACATATTAATACTACCACAGTGTCTTTATACCTGTATCACTGTACATATTAATACTACAACTCTGCGCATGCATCTGATGAGCACTATTACTCAGTAGTATTTATATATTTTATACCCAGTTTAATCACCTGTGCATTGTATGTTATTATTGCACTTTACTGTTACATTTGTACTCTGGTTATATGCCAAACTTATTTCCGTTGTATTGTGCTTGTGCTGTATAGATTTGAATTGAATCTAATTTTGATCAGTCGCTGAGGTCAGCACAGCACAGATGCCACGTTGAGCCTCTCACCGTTTTTTGCACACGGTTCTTCAACTTTAAAAGAGATGGTGGGGCATATCCGTATGCAAACGCAGGTGAATTGAAAATGGGGGACCCTGATGTAAACAAGACGAAAGTCTTTCTCTGGTCTGCATCCCCTTAACAATTGTATGTATTGAGCTGTACTGTACTGTACCCATTCTGCAATCTGTTAATAAACTTTTCAATCAATCAATCAATACGAGAATGTGCTTCCAGTTTAACCATTTCACTGCCACAAACTTCCTAGGAGGTTATTTACAAGGAAACATACGAGAATGTTAGTGAATGAGGTCCAATGTCCTTGTTACACTGACAGGGACACCGTGCAGTTGGTGAGTGCGGCCCTTGGGTTGAGGCGATAAGATGAAGTCCAGACTCACTTTTTTAAAGAACCCAGGGTGTCTAGCATGGCTTCCCTGGTGTTCCTGCTGGGCTCTTTGCTTCACCCAAGGTGGTAGAGGAGGCAGGTATCAGACCAGCCACTAGTTATTGGGCTTTTTGAATGTGATCATAGTCGGAGGGCTTAACATAATGTATTCCCTTCTCTAGTCTCTATTTCCTCTCTAACCTGATGTATCTCTTGATGTTTCTGGAGCGTCTCCCTGCGCCCACATGGCTGACAGACTCCCCATCACCCTTTAAATCACAACTGAAAACCCACCTGTGTAAACCTGTGTCACTGTTCTTTAGCCCCTGCTGTTCGTTTTGTTATTTTAACTTCACCGTTTTATACTTCCTGTTGTTTGTTTTGTTTTTAACCTCGACTTTTAACTGCCTTGCTGTGTTTTTTATGATCTGTAAGGTGACCTTGGGTGTCGTGAAAGGTGCCACCAAATAAAATGTATTATTGTTATTATTATTATTATTATTATTATTATTATTATTATTATTATTATTATTATTATTATTATTATTATTATTATTATTATTATTAGTATTAGTATTAGTATTATTATGAGAGTCTATAACAGGAAGTCTGGAGCAGGAGTTGATGTCTTCAACCTACTAAAGGTGCAGTGCCAGTCCTAGAGTTAGCTTACAGTTAAACAGGAAGTGTGCGACAGGAAAAAGCCTCCCCACCTGTCTGGAGCCGGAGTCGATGTCCTGGGCGCGGCTGAGGTACCAGTCGGTCAGCAGCTGGATGGAGGGCGTCGCCGTGCGGAACCTCAACAGGTCCGGAGCCGCCTCATACAGGAAGCTGTCATGATCACACAGGCCCTGGTCCAACACCGACCTGGGAGAGAGAGAGAGAGGAGAGGGGAGGAGAAGAGAGAGAGATATGGGGAGAGAGATGGGGAGAGAGAGAGGGGGAGAGAGAGAGAGAGAGATGGGGAGAGAGAGGGGGGAGAGAGAGAGAGATGGATATGGAGGAAGAGGAGATAGAGAGATAGAAAGGAGAGGGGGATAGAAAAGAGAAAGAGATAGAGAGAGGGATGAGAGGGAGAATAAGATAGAGAGATGAGAGGGATACGGGAAAGGGAGGAGAGGGGGGGAGACAGGAGGGAGAGGACAGAAGGAGAAATTGGGGTAGGAAAGAGGGAATGGAGCAGGGTGGAGAACAAGGAAATGAAAAAACAAGCAAAGAAAGAAAGAAAGAAAGAAAGAAAGAAAGAAAGAAAGAAAGAAAGAAAGAAAGAAAGAAAGAAAGAAAGAAAGAAAGAAAGAAAGAGAAAGAAACACAGCATGGTTAATTGACAAGAGAAACAATAAAGGAATAAATTACGACTCATTATACAACTCCTACTTCCAGCCAAGCGTTCTAAATCAGCCAAACAGCTATTCCAACCATGCTATAAAACGACAACTAAACATGCTTTATGGATTGGTTGCTAAGCCAAGGAGGTAAGGAAAATATCTCTCTCCCATCCTGTATTATTGTATTAGTGTCACATACGCACCCGTTAAGCTGTAACACTGTCTAGATTATGATAATAAGACTATTCATATTGCTGTAGAGAAAGAAGAATGTAGTAATGTTACCCTCAAGGACATTATCTGCTGTGATCATGAGTACCGGTACTTCAACGAGACAGACCATAACAGTCACCTTGGCAGCAACAATCAAAGCAAAGCATGCAGTGTTGGGTATTATCGCTGTACTGTTCTATCTCTGTGGCAACAGATGCTGTCAGTTAATGTGCCACTGTGCCAGTGTGTTTTGATTGATGTTAAGTGTTATGTGTGTTTTGATTGATGTTAAGTGTTATGTGTGTTTTGATTTATGTTAACTCATTCACTGCCAACAACGATTAAACTCGTTATTGGCCGTCAATCGTTGAACGCCAACGAGTATACTCGTTATTTGATCGTTATTTCTTTTATTCGATATGTCCATTCATTATCCATCCAGGGAGCCTGGTGTTATCATAGGGAATGAGTCTGAGATCGCAAAAGTCCAATACCGCCGCCTGGTAGGATACGGCCGGTATTGCACATCCTTTGAAACTTTGTGCATTGGGCTGTGCGTCGATTATATTGGTCCGGGCTGACTTTTCGACTAACCTGAACCTAGGGCTTCACCCGATCGCATTGAATAGTTTTCGGGACCCCCGATTCATTATGCTGTGGTGGGTTATGTCGTGGGCCAAATGGACATACGATCTACCAGATGGCAATCAAATAATTGGATTTTTTTTTTTGGAATCCCACCGGCCACAGGTAAGAGCAATTTAATGTAAATTTCAGCTTGATTGTGCCTCGTTTTCATAGCCATCGCCCTGATCAGCGTATGTTGTTGTACTAACGAATGCCGTTATTGACAATCAATTAATCAGAAACGACCCCCCACCTCCCCTTCCATGCATTCATGATTGAACATAATACCGATCGTATGCGTTTGAATTTTTTATTGTAGCGTGTGTAGGGACAAAATGCTAATGGGTTTAGTATAATACACGTCGCAGGCTATTACTAGCC
Source organism: Notolepis coatsorum (assembly GCF_963971535.1). Lineage (NCBI taxonomy): Eukaryota > Metazoa > Chordata > Actinopteri > Aulopiformes > Paralepididae > Notolepis > Notolepis coatsorum. Next base: position 148,089,646 of record NC_140169.1, on the reverse strand, counting down.
TCCCAGGAATTACCCTAAACCGCTCTAAAACCATACTTATATTCACCACGGTATAAAACTGGAATGTATGGATGGAAAAATTATTCCTTTTTCACATCTTGAACGATAGATACTCTATGTCAAATGGGCCATAGTATTGCATAATAGCTATAATATTTAAATAGTTATAGCCCTGCAAACAAGGTGAGCGACTCCCACTGTTTACAGCGCTGGCGTCAGCTGCTAAGGATGAGGCTATTGCGTGGCAGAGAAAGAGTTAGGTGTGTATTTATTGATGTTAACACATTCCCGGCCAATCATGTATATATACGTTATTGGGAGCCAGCGGTTGACGGCCATAAACATATATATACGTTTTTGACTATTTTTTTCTTTTATTCGCTTTTAATATCCTATTCAATGTCACAGAGCTGTATTTTGCCTGGAAAAGGCATATTGGGACTCGGAAGGTGCAGTACCGGCCAGATCCTGGTAGTGGCGCTGTCTCGAGAATGCAGTAACTCCTGTTGCAGACCTGGTGTCACACTGAAAACGCTCCGGGCGGACTTTTCTACTAACGTGAACCTATGGCTTCACCCGATCGCATTGAATAACCCCCGGGACCCCCGACTCACCACGCTGTGGTGGGTTATATCATGGGCCAAATGGACATATGATCTACCAGATGGCAATCAAATTATTGGACTATTCTTTTTGGAATCCGACCGGCCACAGGTAAGGACAATTTAACGTCAATTTCAGCTTGATCGTGCAAGGTTTTCATAGCCATCCCCCTGATCAGCGTATGTTGTGGTAATAACGAATGCCGTTATTGGCAATCAATTAATCAGAAACGACCCCCCCCTTTCATGCATTCATGATGGAACATAATACCGATCATATGCAATTTGGATTTTTAACTCTAGCGTGTGTATGGACGAAACGCCAATGGATTTAACGTTAGTAGCGTCGCGCCTTATAAATAGCCTCACAGGAATTAGCCCCGATCATTCCGAAATAACACTCATATTCAGCACGGTATAAAACGGGAACGTATTGATGGAAAATGTATTTCTTTTTTGCATCTTGAACGGAAGGTTCATACTGTCAAATGACCATGATATTGTATCCATAGCTATAATATAAAATATAGATTTAGCTCTACAAACAACGTGATGCACAGTGAAAGTTTGTAATGGTAAGCTGGCATTCCAGCCACATTCCAGACAAATTCCAATGGCCCCGAATGTGTTAAGTGTTGTGTGTTTTGTTTTGATTGATGTTGCGTTATGTGTGTTTTAATTGATGTTAAGTGTGTTTGTATTGATGTTAAGGTAAGGGTGTTTTATTGATGTTAAGTTAAGTGTGTTGGTATTGATGTTAAGTGTGTTTGTATTGATGTTAAGTGTGTTTGTATTGATGTTAAGTGTGTTTGTATTGATGTTAAGTGTGTTTGTATTGATGTTAAGTTAACACTTTCAGTGCCGACGACGCTATATATCGTTATTTCATCCCGCCCATTAAATGCCGACGACGCTAATTATCGTTTTTAATTTTTATTAGCGATCTGAATTCATATTTCATCAACCGAGTCTCCCGTTGGTACAGCAGCCCCTCTATGAGCTCCGATGGGAAAATACCGCCCCCTATCGTCTATCCCTGTGTAACTGCAGCCCATTCGATTACACTACTAGTGGATCTGTGTGGGGGGGGAGCCTACTGGCTCCACTATGCTGGCGAGCCATCTGATGAAGAGGGAAGTGATCGCGAGATGGAAAGCAGCCTGGAATATATATTTACAGCAGCCAATAATCAATCAATAAACGCGATCGATATTTGGAATGGCGATCAGGAATTGGAATAATCTTTTTGGAGAACATCTGATGTAAGGTAAGGAGTCTATGTTACCAGTTTTAGGATAATCAGAGCTGTTTTCACTGAGATAACAGCGTGCCCCGTATGTGTATGTGTGTGTGCTGTTGAGGAAATAAGAGAATCGATTTCTCAGCTCGCTTCTATAGCGTGCATAAGTACACATATACTATCAATAATCTAGCGTTTATTTGAAAACGATTCATAAATAGGCCGACAAATGACAACGTGTCTAGTGTATTGGAGAATATTCCAGTAAATGCCGTTTATGACGGAATCTTTCTATTTTCCAGAAATTTTCGAGAAAAACGATAGCTTTTCGAAATGCTATAAAACGGAAATGAACTGATTAAAAAACAATACGTTTCAACAATGTTGACTGCAAACAAGTCATTGATAAGCGACGGGCAGATTAGACACATAATAATTTAAATTTAAAACATAGATTATGCGTTTTTAACGCTATCATTGAAGTGGATGCTGGCATCCAAGGACATTAATCAACGTTAATCAAAGGCACTGAAAGTGTTAAGTGTGTCTGTATTGATGTTAAGTGTGTTTGTATTGATGTTAAGTGTGTCTGTATTGATGTTAAGTGTGTTTGTATTGATGTTAAGTGTGTCTGTATTGATGTTAAGTGTGTTTGTATTGATGTTAAGTTAAGTGTGTCTGTATTGATGTTAAGTTAAGTGTGTCTGTGTTGATGTTGAGTTAAGTGTGTCTGTATTGATGTTGAGTTAAGTGTGTCTGTATTGATGTTAAGTGTGTCTGTATTGATGTTAAGTGTGTCTGTATTGATGTTAAGTTAAGTGTGTCTGTATTGATGTTAAGTGTGTCTGTATTGATGTTAAGTTAAGTGTGTCTGTATTGATGTTAAGTGTGTCTGTATTGATGTTAAGTTAAGTGTGTCTGTATTGATGTTAAGTTAAGTGTGTCTGTATTGATGTTGAGTTAAGTGTGTCTGTATTGATGTTGAGTTAAGTGTGTCTGTATTGATGTTAAGTGTGTCTGTATTGATGTTAAGTTAAGTGTGTCTGTATTGATGTTAAGTGTGTTTGTATTGATGTTAAGTTAAGTGTGTCTGTATTGATGTTAAGTTAAGTGTGTCTGTATTGATGTTGATTTAAGTGTGTCTGTATTGATGTTAAGTTAAGTGTGTCTGTGTTGATGTTAAGTGTGTCTGTATTGATGTTAAGTGTGTCTGTATTGATGTTGAGTTAAGTGTGTCTGTATTGATGTTAAGTTAAGTGTGTCTGTATTGATGTTAAGTGTGTTTGTATTGATGTTAAGTTAAGTGTGTCTGTATTGATGTTAAGTTAAGTGTGTCTGTATTGATGTTAAGTGTGTCTGTATTGATGTTAAGTTAAGTGTGTCTGTGTTGATGTTAAGTGTGTCTGTATTGATGTTAAGTTAAGTGTGTCTGTATTGATGTTAAGTGTGTCTGTATTGATGTTAAGTTAAGTGTGTCTGTATTGATGTTGAGTTAAGTGTGTCTGTATTGATGTTAAGTGTGTCTGTATTGATGTTAAGTTAAGTGTGTCTGTATTGATGTTAAGTTAAGTGTGTCTGTATTGATGTTAAGTGTGTCTGTATTGATGTTAAGTTAAGTGTGTCTGTATTGATGTTAAGTTAAGTGTGTCTGTATTGATGTTAAGTGTGTCTGTGTTGATTTTGAGTTAAGTGTGTCTGTATTGATGTTAAGTGTGTCTGTATTGATGTTAAGTTAAGTGTGTCTGTATTGATGTTAAGTGTGTCTGTGTTGATTTTGAGTTAAGTGTGTCTGTATTGATGTTAAGTGTGTCTGTATTGATGTTAAGTTAAGTGTGTCTGTATTGATGTTAAGTTAAGTGTGTCTGTATTGATGTTAAGTTAAGTGTGTCTGTGTTGATGTTAAGTTAAGTGTGTCTGTATTGATGTTGAGTTAAGTGTGTCTGTATTGATGTTAAGTTAAGTGTGTCTGTATTGATGTTAAGTGTGTCTGTATTGATGTTAAGTTAAGTGTGTCTGTATTGATGTTAAGTTAAGTGTGTCTGTATTGATGTTGAGTGTGTCTGTATTGATGTTAAGTTAAGTGTGTCTGTATTGATGTTAAGTGTGTCTGTATTGATGTTAAGTTAAGTGTGTCTGTATTGATGTTAAGTGTGTCTGTATTGATGTTAAGTTAAGTGTGTCTGTATTGATGTTAAGTTAAGTGTGTCTGTATTGATGTTAAGTGTGTCTGTATTGATGTTAAGTGTGTCTGTATTGATGTTAAGTTAAGTGTGTCTGTATTGATGTTAAGTGTGTCTGTATTGATGTTAAGTTAAGTGTGTCTGTATTGATGTTAAGTTAAGTGTGTCTGTATTGATGTTAAGTGTGTCTGTATTGATGTTAAGTGTGTCTGTATTGATGTTAAGTTAAGTGTGTCTGTGTTGATGTTAAGTTAAGTGTGTCTGTATTGATGTTGAGTGTGTCTGTATTGATGTTAAGTTAAGTGTGTCTGTATTGATGTTAAGTTAAGTGTGTCTGTATTGATGTTAAGTGTGTCTGTATTGATGTTAAGTTAAGTGTGTCTGTGTTGATGTTAAGTTAAGTGTGTCTGTATTGATGCTAAGTTAAGTGTGTCTGTATTGATGTTAAGTTAAGTGTGTCTGTGTTGATGTTAAGTTAAGTGTGTCTGTGTTGATGTTAAGTTAAGTGTGTCTGTATTGATGTTAAGTTAAGTGTGTCTGTGTTGATGTTAAGTGTGTCTGTATTGATGTTAAGTTAAGTGTGTCTGTATTGATGTTAAGTTAAGTGTGTCTGTATTGATGTTAAGTGTGTCTGTATTGATGTTAAGTGTGTCTGTATTGATGTTAAGTTAAGTGTGTCTGTATTGATGTTAAGTTAAGTGTGTCTGTATTGATGTTGAGTTAAGTGTGTCTGTATTGATGTTAAGTTAAGTGTGTCTGTGTTGATGTTGAGTTAAGTGTGTCTGTATTGATGTTAAGTTAAGTGTGTCTGTGTTGATGTTGAGTTAAGTGTGTCTGTATTGATGTTAAGTTAAGTGTGTCTGTGTTGATGTTAAGTTAAGTGTGTCTGTATTGATGTTAAGTGTGTCTGTATTGATGTTAAGTGTGTCTGTATTGATGTTAAGTGTGTCTGTGTTGATGTTGAGTTAAGTGTGTCTGTATTGATGTTAAGTTAAGTGTGTCTGTGTTGATGTTAAGTTAAGTGTGTCTGTATTGATGTTAAGTGTGTCTGTATTGATGTTAAGTTAAGTGTGTCTGTATTGATGTTAAGTTAAGTGTGTCTGTGTTGATGTTAAGTTAAGTGTGTCTGTATTGATGTTGAGTGTGTCTGTATTGATGTTAAGTTAAGTGTGTCTGTATTGATGTTAAGTTAAGTGTGTCTGTATTGATGTTAAGTGTGTCTGTATTGATGTTAAGTTAAGTGTGTCTGTGTTGATGTTAAGTTAAGTGTGTCTGTATTGATGTTGAGTTAAGTGTGTCTGTATTGATGTTAAGTTAAGTGTGTCTGTATTGATGTTAAGTGTGTCTGTATTGATGTTAAGTTAAGTGTGTCTGTGTTGATGTTAAGTTAAGTGTGTCTGTATTGATGTTAAGTTAAGTGTGTCTGTATTGATGTTAAGTTAAGTGTGTCTGTGTTGATGTTAAGTTAAGTGTGTCTGTGTTGATGTTAAGTTAAGTGTGTCTGTATTGATGTTGAGTTAAGTGTGTCTGTATTGATGTTAAGTTAAGTGTGTCTGTGTTGATGTTGAGTTAAGTGTGTCTGTATTGATGTTAAGTTAAGTGTGTCTGTATTGATGTTGAGTTAAGTGTGTCTGTATTGATGTTAAGTTAAGTGTGTCTGTGTTGATGTTAAGTTAAGTGTGTCTGTATTGATGTTAAGTGTGTCTGTATTGATGTTAAGTGTGTCTGTATTGATGTTAAGTGTGTCTGTGTTGATGTTGAGTTAAGTGTGTCTGTATTGATGTTAAGTTAAGTGTGTCTGTGTTGATGTTAAGTTAAGTGTGTCTGTATTGATGTTAAGTGTGTCTGTATTGATGTTAAGTTAAGTGTGTCTGTGTTGATGTTAACACTTTCAGTGCCACGAGGTGGCGCCAGAGTTAGCTCTTTAATGCCACCATCGGCGCCAATGTTATCGTTAATATCGCCTAATCTATGTTTTAAATTATGGCTATGTGTCTAATCTGCCCGTCGCTTATCAAAGAATCCTTTTCCAGTCAGTGCTGTCAAGGCAGATTGGTTTTTTATCGCTTCATTTCCGTTTGAGAGCATTTTGAAAAGCACACGTTTTGAGGTAAAAGACAGTCAATTCTGGGCCATTCTATGATAATCATCTTTTACTGGAATATTCCAGAACGTTGCTATTTGTCTGCCTATTTATGAATCGTTTTCAAATAAACGCTAGATGATCAATATTATACATACACGCACGCCCATTCGAGCCGTGCACGGATAATCGCTGTGTTCATTTCCTCTTGGACTTTTACAGTGAAACCGAAAGAGCCCATTTCACAAAACAGCTTATATCTTCATCAAAATGAGTCTGATTATCCTAACACTGATAACATAGATTCCTTACCTGACATCAGATGGTATCCAACTGGTATATTCCAATTCCTGATCACCATTCGAAAAGATCGATAAGTGTATGGATCCAACGTGATACAGTAGAACACATGATTCCGCGGGTTCAGAGGCTCCAGAATGAACTCTAATAACCCCGGCTGCATCAGTGGACTGGGAAATGTGGAGTACAGGATTTTTTCCCCATCCATTTTCATTGAGTCCATTCCAAAATCCCTTATGTCATCTGGGAGACGATAGGGGGCGCTTTTTTCCACATCTGATCGCCGGCGGCGCTCGGGTAGACTAGGGTAAGTGTGTCTGTATTGATGTTAAGTGTGTCTGTATTGATGTTAAGTTAAGTGTGTCTGTATTGATGTTGAGTTAAGTGTGTCTGTATTGATGTTAAGTTAAGTGTGTCTGTATTGATGTTAAGTGTGTCTGTATTGATGTTAAGTTAAGTGTGTCTGTATTGATGTTGAGTTAAGTGTGTCTGTATTGATGTTAAGTGTGTCTGTATTGATGTTAAGTGTGTCTGTATTGATGTTAAGTGTGTCTGTATTGATGTTAAGTTAAGTGTGTCTGTATTGATGTTAAGTTAAGTGTGTCTGTATTGATGTTAAGTGTGTCTGTATTGATGTTAAGTTAAGTGTGTCTGTATTGATGTTAAGTTAAGTGTGTCTGTATTGATGTTAAGTGTGTCTGTGTTGATTTTGAGTTAAGTGTGTCTGTATTGATGTTAAGTTAAGTGTGTCTGTATTGATGTTAAGTGTGTCTGTATTGATGTTAAGTTAAGTGTGTCTGTATTGATGTTAAGTGTGTCTGTGTTGATTTTGAGTTAAGTGTGTCTGTATTGATGTTAAGTGTGTCTGTATTGATGTTAAGTTAAGTGTGTCTGTATTGATGCTAAGTTAAGTGTGTCTGTATTGATGTTAAGTTAAGTGTGTCTGTGTTGATGTTAAGTTAAGTGTGTCTGTATTGATGTTAAGTGTGTCTGTATTGATGTTAAGTGTGCCTGTATTGATGTTAAGTTAAGTGTGTCTGTATTGATGTTAAGTTAAGTGTGTCTGTATTGATGTTAAGTTAAGTGTGTCTGTATTGATGTTAAGTTAAGTGTGTCTGTGTTGATGTTAAGTTAAGTGTGTCTGTATTGATGTTAAGTTAAGTGTGTCTGTATTGATGTTAAGTGTGTCTGTATTGATGTTAAGTTAAGTGTGTCTGTATTGATGTTAAGTTAAGTGTGTCTGTATTGATGTTAAGTGTGTCTGTATTGATGTTAAGTTAAGTGTGTCTATATTGATGTTAAGTTAAGTGTGTCTGTATTGATGTTAAGTTAAGTGTGTCTGTATTGATGTTAAGTGTGTCTGTATTGATGTTAAGTTAAGTGTGTCTGTATTGATGTTAAGTGTGTCTGTATTGATGTTAAGTTAAGTGTGTCTGTATTGATGTTAAGTTAAGTGTGTCTGTATTGATGTTAAGTTAAGTGTGTCTGTATTGATGTTAAGTGTGTCTGTATTGATGTTAAGTTAAGTGTGTCTGTATTGATGTTAAGTTAAGTGTGTCTGTATTGATGTTAAGTTAAGTGTGTCTGTGTTGATGTTAAGTTAAGTGTGTCTGTATTGATGTTGAGTTAAGTGTGTCTGTATTGATGTTAAGTTAAGTGTGTCTGTATTGATGTTAAGTTAAGTGTGTCTGTATTGATGTTAAGTGTGTCTGTATTGATGTTAAGTTAAGTGTGTCTGTATTGATGTTGAGTTAAGTGTGTCTGTATTGATGTTAAGTTAAGTGTGTCTGTATTGATGTTGAGTTAAGTGTGTCTGTGTTGATGTTAAGTTAAGTGTGTCTGTATTGATGTTGAGTTAAGTGTGTCTGTATTGATGTTAAGTTAAGTGTGTCTGTATTGATGTTGAGTTAAGTGTGTCTGTATTGATGTTAAGTTAAGTGTGTCTGTATTGATGTTGAGTTAAGTGTGTCTGTATTGATGTTAAGTGTGTCTGTATTGATGTTAAGTGTGTCTGTATTGATGTTAAGTGTGTCTGTATTGATGTTAAGTTAAGTGTGTCTGTGTTGATGTTAAGTTAAGTGTGTCTGTATTGATGTTAAGTTAAGTGTGTCTGTATTGATGTTGAGTTAAGTGTGTCTGTATTGATGTTAAGTGTGTCTGTATTGATGTTAAGTTAAGTGTGTCTGTGTTGATGTTAAGTTAAGTGTGTCTGTATTGATGTTGAGTGTGTCTGTATTGTGTCGATGTAGGCCCCCTGGTGGTCAGGTACCTGCACTGCTCCACCTCACACCAGTCCAACTCCCTGTGTCTCTGCTCCTCCCACAGGATAAACACCAGCTCCTCATTCTCACCCAGACTGAGAGAGAGAGAGAGAGAGAGAGAGAGAGGGAGAGAGAGAAGAGAGAGATATGGAGAGATATATGGATATAGAGAGAGGGATAGAGAGAGGGAGAAAGAGAGGGAGAGAGAGGGATAATAATAATATAATTACTTTATTTGTATAGCACTTTTTTCACATACAGAGGGAGAGAGATAGAGACAGATGGAGGGATAGAGAGACAGATAGGGAGAGAGAGACGGATATGAAGAGATGGAGAGACAAATATGGAGAGGGGAGAGATGGATAAAGAGGGATAGGGATAGAGAGAGAAAGAGAGGGAGAGAGACAAACACAGATACACAGAGAGGGAGGAGGGAGAGGGAGGAGAAAGAAAAAGACAGTGACGGAGAGAAAGAATGAGACAAAGACAGACAGACAGACAGACAGAGAGAAAGATGGAAAGAGAGAGATACACTTCATTAAAAACACAACGAGAGGCAAGACATGTACAGGTTTGGAGAGAAGCGTGTTAATGTGCGGCACACGTCAGAGACCAAGAGCGACGACTAGCCAACAGCCGAGACACAAAATGCTGCCATTCCTTTGCCATCCCATAATAGACCACCATAAATCAGCAGAGACTTTTATTGTCTCAAAACTCTACCCGGCAATAAACCACAAAAGAACTCTAGTGGAATCGAGCAACAATATGGGGGAATGGAAACAAAAGAATATATATGAGAGAGTGTGTGTGTGTGGGGGGGGGGGGGGGGTGCACGACAATAAACAAGTCAAGAACCTTTATTTTTCTGGAAAAAAGAGTGACTAGTGTGTGGTTGTAAATTACGAGGCCTTTTATTTTCTAAAAGCCGGCCCCGGTGAGGCACTGTATTTCTTCTCTGTCTCCTTGAGTCTGACAGGTGTGGGGAGGATGGAAGGCAACGCGCCGCAAGAGGAAACCAAAGTGAAGAATAATGGCAGAGCCTTGGCACAGTCTAACTGACGACACACACACACACACACACACACACACACACACACACACACACACACACACACACACACACACACACACACACACACACACACACACACACACACACACACACACACACACACACACACACACACACACACACACACACACACACACACACACACGCACACACGCACACACACACTAGTGCTGTCCTGAATACCTTTCTTTGGGTCTTTGGGCTTCAGCGACAATTACAATTGAATATTTGAAGCTTTCATGCTATTATTATTATTATTATTATTATTATTATTATTATTATTATTATTATTATTATTATTATTATTATTATTATTATTATTATTATTATTATTATTATTATTATTAATAATAATAATTCCTTAGATTTATATAGCGCATTTCATGAGACCCAAGGCGCTTAACAGTGGAGGGGGCACGCTAAGGGAAGGAGATCAGAAGAACAATTAAGTAAAAAGAAAAGAGGGAAGTCAGGCAGAGTCATTAATACATTTGATTATCTAATTCATCATTATACAATCATAGTGAAAGCCTAAATTACATCTATCAAAGTGTTGTGGTCTAAGCCTCAACACAAACTAGCATACCTGGAGCTTTGAACGATACGAGTGCTCAACCCAAAAGAGAGCGCTCTGGAGGGATGCAGAGCAGGCGCGTGGCTACAAGGCCGTGGATAGTGGTCCACATGTTGTCTCCACCGCTCAGGAGGACAGTGATCCGGAATCCAGACAAAGACATACGGGACAAAACAAATTTGCCTAATCGCGAAGCACACAGTTTCATGGGTAGACGTCGAATACTGAGTTTGGCATTAGTTACCATGGCGACGATTATGAAGCATTCAGGTCGGCCCTAACACACACACACACACACACACACACACACACTACAGGTCACTTTAGGAAAAGCAAAGGTCACTTTAAAAAACATAACCGTGGGCACCCAAGTGGCGACCCATGTAACGGCCGACACGGGTTCGATTCCCGGACCCGCCGTCCTATGCCGAATGTCTTCCCCCCGCTCTGTCTCCCGTTCTTCCTCTCTCTCTACCGGACTGCCCGGTAGTAAACACAAATTAAAATCTACCAAAAACATTAAAAAAATATATATATTAAGAAAACATAACCGTATGTTTTTGTATAGTATAGTTACTGTTAGTATAGTATAGTTACATATAGCATAACTGTATATTGTATAGTAGTGTATATATGACTCATTACCTTTCATTCGTAAGCTTAGCATTGTATTGTATTTTATCTTAGTAGTACCTTTTATCATGTCTATTTTATCTATTCTATTTTATTCTATTATGTATTGTTTGGCATGGCCACCTTCATTTCACCTCATGTCTTGTGTATGTATGCGACTAATAAATCTCTTGAAATCTTGAAACACACTCTCACACACACATTCTTTTGTTTTTGATCTATTCGTCTGCAGACAGAAACATATGTACCGGTAGTGTTGCGGTAGAACTCGGAGGAAACAGAACGGGCTACAAATCATCTGCAGCGCGGCGCTGAGAAACCCAGAAACCCACACGCCGTAACCACTTTTGATACGGCCATAAATCATAACATTCCCCAAAACCGCCCTAATAACTTGATTTATGTCCGACACTCAAAAGTGAAGGGAAACGTATGACACTAATAATCACGCTGTATTGATCAATCGACTGGTTTAATTAATCGACTGGTAGGACTGACCCCCTTATCGGTCAATTAATCCGTCCGGTGCGGTTGGTCTTCCTCGAATGAGATTTTGCCGGTCAATTAGTCGTGTAATGATGGTTTCCCCCCCTGCCGAAGGAATTATTTCACGAAAAATGATCTCTAGTTGATTGAGCAGGAATCTCTCACTCGTGGAACAGATTAGAGTTAAAGAGGTCCTGCTGCATGGTTGCATCATGTGGGGAACCCAACTTTGGTTGAGACTTTCAGTGATTAAAGTGGTCTGCATGTTAAAATAATAGCTCTACACTCCGAAAGCCAGTGTGCGAACCATCCCATGGTACTCAGCGCTGCGCGTGCCTCACAGGGAGGACTTTACTGTGACGCTTGCTGTAGACATAGGCTGTAGGTAACGTTACAGAACCACACATATATGAGTAACGTTACAGAACCACACATAGGCTGTAGGTAGGAGTAACGTTACAGAACCACACATAGGCTGTAGGTAGGAGTAACGTTACAGAACCACACATAGGCTGTAGGTAGGAGTAACGTTACAGAACCACACATAGGCTGTAGGTATGAGTAACGTTACAGAACCACACATAGGATGTAGGTATGTAACGTTACAGAACCACACATAGGCTGTAGGAGTAACGTTACAGAATCACACATAGGCTGTAGGAGTAACGTTACAGAACCACACATAGGCTGTAGGTATGAGTAACGTTACAGAACCACACATAGGATGTAGGTATGTAACGTTACAGAACCACACATAGGCTGTAGGAGTAACGTTACAGAACCACACATAGGCTGTAGGAGTAACGTTACAGAACCACACATAGGCTGTAGGAGTAACGTTACAGAACCACACATAGGCTGTAGGAGTAACGTTACAGAACCACACATAGGCTGTAGGAGTAACGTTACAAAACCACACATAGGCTGTAGGAGTAACGTTACAGAACCACACATAGGCTGTAGGAGTAACGTTACAGAACCACACATAGGCTGTAGGAGTAACGTTACAGAACCACACAGGTCTGCATGCTCAGATTAACCCCTCTGATCCAACACTAAACGACACGAGACCGGTGCAGCTGTGCATGTAACCAACGCACAATAACCATACCATAGAAAATTAATAAATGAGCAATAATGATAATAATACAGTTACTGTAATCAGTGTCATTTTTATATGTAAAATGTTGGTGGGGCAATGATTTCCTCTGACCCGGCGGTAGGCGTGTGTGTGGGGGTAAAAGAAACACTATTTATTGCATGTGATTTTCTTTTGCACTTTGTGATGGATTAAATTAACTGCTGTTATAGAGCTCAATGCCACTGAAGGCAACACCAAAGCACACGAAGACAACTTTTTAGGTATTCTATGACAACCACATTATGACAACAACCTTGTCTTTAAAGGATAACTCCACTATTTTGGGAAATTAGCTTATTTAACATCTTCCCTGGAGTTAGACAAGAAGATGCATACCTTTTTTGTCTCTGTGCGTGCATTTTAGCTTTGGGAATAGATGCTCCGTTAGCATAGCTTAGCTTCATCACTGGAAGTGAGGCAGGACAGTAGCCTTACAGTGCCTTACAGTGTATTGCAAGGTCTGACATTGACCAAACTTGATATGCATGACCTTGGTGGGCTCTAGGTCAACTCCTGAAAAGGGGGTCAATGTCAGACCTTGCAATCAAAAGTTAGGGGCGCACTGAAATTATGGCAAGGGTTATTAGCCCCCTAACTTTTGATTGCAAAGTCTGACATTGACCCCCTTTTCAGGAGTTGACCTAGAGCCCACCAAGGTCATGCATATCAAGTTTGGTCAATGTCAGACCTTGCAATACACTGTAAGGCACTGTAAGGCTACTGTCCTGCCTCACTTCCAGTGATGAAGCTAAGCTATGCTAACGGAGCATCTATTCCCAAAGCTAAAATGCACGCACAGAGACAAAAAAGGTATGCATCTTCTTGTCTAACTCCAGGGAAGATGTTAAATAAGCTAATTTCCCAAAATAGTGGAGTTATCCTTTAAACATGACACTACCATCATCAATCGATTCAACACAACAGCGTTGCCAAACCAGGACCATACCATCATAATGAATTCCGTACCTAACTACCCATTCTGCAATCTGTTAATAAAGTTTTCAACCAGACAAATGTATAGAAAGGCTTTGTTTTATTATAACATTTGTTGCAGTAAAATCATTGCGTCTCGTTTGGTCATCTTGTGGAGCGCTGGTCGGCGGGCAGCTAACGTATTAGCTTGTTGTGGTTCTCGCAAGCAGATCAATGGCGGCATGCCCGGAAGTAGAAAATGAATAAACGCTTGCCGCTTGGTGGTAAGAACAGCAGGAGGTGGGTGCTAGCGGTGTGACGTAATTGGCCGAATCGACTGTCAATCAAAATGGTTCTATTGCATTGGTTGAGAGCTCTGGTTGAGACAATAGTATCCAGCTGCAGGCTGCCAGACGATACTGGGAGAGGGATAGTGCTGCATGGCATGGTGGAATTAATACCATAAACATATTTCTTGATGTTTCCTTTTTTTAAGTAAGTAAAGAGGCCTACAAATACAAACATACACATACAAATATACAGTAGTTTCATTAAAAAGAAAAATTACAAAAAGAAATATAAAAAAAAAAAATTACAAATACTTATTTTTTGCCACAAATATCGGTATCGGTATCGGCCGATTGTGTTAGTTGAACAATCGGTATCGGTGGCCAATTTTCATATCGGTGCATCCCTAGAATGTAGAGCTATTTAACACTTATTTTAACAAAAGAATACCACTTACAATTTTCTTTTGTCATCTTTGACAGTGAATAACACCATGCTAAAAATGACCAGACATGAAACACACCTTCTCGAGATCAGGTGTACAAAAAAATCTAAGCAAATTAATAAAGGGAAGATGATTAAACAGAAGGTTTTGTAGATACAGTACTAAATTATGCCATCGGGACCATTGCAATTTGAAATGCGATTATAGAATATAGAATATCAGGCCTATAAATTACCTTATTATAGCCATTAACCCTCTCACTGCCACACGACAGAAGGTTAGCCCTTTACTATCACACAACCGACGGCGATGCTCCATCATAGGGCTGGGCGATATGGCCAAAAACGTTATCGCGATAAAATTATTTTCATATAACTCGATATCGATAATTATCGTCGATATAATGTCTGTCAAGTTTAATTAACTTTTTAATGCCGGCGCCGATGGACGGGCTATTAATAGACTTGTTTTGCTGCTGCAAATGTCTCGAGTTGATGTCGTCATCAGTCCGCGCACGTTAGCAGTTAGCTAGAGCAAGCGGTGTATCCCATGACAATGTACTAAATATGACCCTAAAATACTCTGTTCCGCCCCAATACATTGCAACGACGTCCACCGTATACCCCACACTACTATAACCGTTACCCTCAGAATTCAAAACACACACCAACTCGGCAGGTAAACTATAAAATAGCGCCGTGCAAGCTAATTATCCTAGCCAGCCTTGTTTACTACTTGAGTCATACCTATCTACGTCTCCTTCCGCTGTCGGCCATCTCCTTCACTGATTGGTTGTTAGTGTGTGTGCTCATATCCAAGCTTGGAAAATCGATATATCGAAACTTTGCGACCACGTTTCATGTTTATTTCGAGGAAATAATTTATCGCGATAGTTATCGTTTTATCGCCCAGCCCTACTCCATCATTAGCATCATTAGCTCCGCTAATGATGTTAATGATGGAGCATCGCCGTCGGTTGTGTGATAGTAAAGGGCTAACCTTCTGTATTGCCACAGTGAAAGGGTTAACCGGCTGTCGTGTGGCAGTGAAAGGGTTAAGAGGCCTTGCACGAAATGTTTATGTAGTGCTCTTTCTTCCACCATGGCTGCCTGTAACTATTGGTAACTAGTTTCAAAAAGAAAATGCCTAGTTGGTGTGCAGTCGTACAGTAGGTAAAACACAAACACACCGTGGCCCGCACACCCAAGATCCAGTAACAAGATGACTAAATTATATAGTGTGCATACACATCGACACATAGACCCAAGATCCAGTAACAAGATGACTAAATTATATAGTGTGCATACACATCGACACATAGCGACCACTGTCTCTTTCAACGCCAACAACAATGGACCTGTCTCAAACCCTGCCCCTTTTCTTGATCCTCCAATCACAACTGTCGCTTACCTCGGACAAACTTGGTTTGTCCGAGGTAAGCGACAGTTGTGATTGGAGGATCAAGAAAAGGGGCAGGGTTTGAGACAGGTCAATTGGGCATACTGAACATTCCGCAAAAGGCCTCTAGTCCTACACGGAGAAAGTCAACCCTGATCACACATTCAGAAGCACGCATGAATTTCAAAGTCAAACACCCCCGTACCACCCCCCCCCCCCCCCCCCCCGCCCCTCCACTCCCCTCCGCTCCGCTACGCTCTGCGCTGGCGCCTCATTAAAAGTGAGCTGGGGTGGAGGGGAGAGAGTAAACACTGGTGTGAGAGCTCAAGATATCGACGGAAGGAATGAATTATTCTACTGCTGCTGCCCTAATCTACTTCTACATCACCCTGAGAGAGAGAGAGAGAGAGAGAGAGAGAGAGAGAGAGAGAGAGAGAGAGAGAGAGAGAGAGAGAGAGAGTAGGTGAAGATGAAAAGTGATTTTGTAGCAGTCCACTTATATTCTACTATAGGTGTGTGTGTGTGCATGTATGTGTATCCGTGTACGATTCCCGTCTGTCCTCTATATGTATTAGGGTTAGGGTACCGTTCACATTTGAACCGATACTGGTATCCAATGGTACCTTTTTTCTGTACTTTAGTCTCAAAAAATTGTGTCTACCTACCTCAGTTGTAAAAAAATTGTCAAAACTTCAAATGATTTATTACTAAGTGGCACAGTGGGCAAGGCGCTCGCCACTAACGCAGGAGATGCTGGGTTCGAGCCCAGCTCTCTGCGTTGCTTCCGGCTTGGCTGGTCGTTCATACTAATACAATTGGCAGTATTAGGGGGTGGGAAAGCCGGTGGGTGGGGATCGGACGTTGTGGACAGCGACTCCTACAGGTCGGTTGGTGCGCCTGTACAGCAGAATCAGGAAGTATCGGGGGCAGCGTGAGCCTCCCACGCGTTACTCCTCGCCACTGAGAGATCGCGGTAGTATGCTAACTATTTGGAAAAATAACTGTTCAAAACTGTTCTCTTGGCTTTGTTTTGTTCATAGTAGTAACGCTGTCGAGCCATACTGTACATGGTGACTGCTTGGTTTGACTGGCAGTGGCCGCCGAGCCATACTGTACATGGTGACTGCTTGGTTTGACTGGCAATGGCCGCCGAGCCATACTGTACATGGTGACTGCTTGGCTTAAGTAAAAAAAAAAAAAAAAAAAAAAAATTAATATATTTTTTTTAATAACTTTTTTTTTTTGGCATCCCCTATTATTTTACCCACGCGACGCCACTGCCAATAGACAGTGTTATTCAGATATTCATTCAGGCATACAGAGACAAGATGAGTAAAACTGTGTCAAAATTATATAATAGCTTTGTTCAGGCCAGAACTGACTCCACAAGTTACATTAAGACAAATTGGGAAAAGGAATCAAACATTGAAATAACCGAAGACGAATGGGAGAACATGTGCAGAACTCAACGTAGCTCGACTAATTCAAAAACACGGAGAGAATTCTGCTGGAAAAACTTGACTAGATTCTTCATAACTCCCAAAATCAAATCCCGACAAGTAGGCATAGAGCAACCATGTTGGAGACAGTGCGGCCAGAGGGAGGCAAACCACTCTCATATCTTTTGGGAATTGTCCAGGTATTCAACGTTATTGGCAAGATGTTCACTCCACCATGCAGGTTATATTGAATTTCAAGATACCGGAGACCTTCTCCTATTTGTACCTGGGTAACTTACCTGAGGAATTGGTAGGAGGAGACAGATATTTGATGAAAATATTTTTAGCAGCAAGTAAGAAAGCGATCACGCGTCTCTGGTATCAACAAGAACCTCCAACAAAAGAAAAATGGTTGGTCATTATAGGCGAAATATACACAATGGAAAGACTTACTTTTATTCTCAGATTACAGGAAGAGAAAGGTTTGAAGTACTGGGAAAAATGGGACTTTTATATGTTAATGACGACAACCAGTGGATGATGTATAGTTGTAAAGAATATTCACCATAGTAAGAGAATTGAGAACTCCGCATGTGAAAAGTATATTTTTGTAAAGTGACACTAATAATGCAGCCCGGGATTGTGTTTTTGTTATGTCTTGTTGTTTGTGATTGTTTGCTTATTGTGAAAAACAATAAAAAGAAAGTAAAAAAAAAAAAAAAAGTGTGTTACGTTAAAAAATCACTCATGTGACTTGTGCATTTTAACGTTACAAACACAGACGGCGATCGTATGACGCCTCTGCATGCTACAGAAACTGCAACGCAACTGCAACATAACATCAGCACGACTTCAACGCAACATGTTGCAGGGGGTATTGTAGACTGTGTTGTGAGGATGTTGCGTACCTCTCCCCAAAATCTAATCTGAACAACCTTGCGTTGATGTTGCGTAGCAGTGATTGGTTGGTTAGCGAATGGGGGCGGTGCTGTCATAGAATAATATTGGTCCTGCAGGGCTCAACTCCATGGCCCCCATGACATGGTGTTGAGCCGTAGCCAGCAAGCTATGCTATCAATATTAGCTAAATAATTAGCGTCACATAGCTGGCCTTTTTCTGAAAACTCAAGCACATATTGTTCCATAGAATACGCCTTCAGTTGATCATGACAAATCCTCTCTTACCTTGACGATTAAAAAGCCTCCATAATTTAGTAAATAAAGCTGTAGCCAGCCAGCTAGCATTGATGCTATTCAAAATGCTATCCACATTAGCTACATAGCTAACCAACTAAATACAATGGTATCCTGAGTAACGTTAAATACAACGTTTGCTAGTCGAAATGACTGGACACACACAGGGACAAGTTAAACATCAATCAATTAATTTATTCCAACAGGTAGTTTGAGCTGCATGTGAGCCGAGGTCTCTCTCTCCTCTCCGTTGGAAACTAATGACGTTACGTTAGCTCGAAAAGCACAGAACCGGCAGACACAAGTTAAGCTGCTAGCAACAGACACTATAACACTTCCGGTCGGGGGATTTCAAAATAAAAGAGCGACGTCTAAAAGCACCGGAAATACGTTTATTTTGTACATTATCTAACGTTAACACGAACCTAAACTAACTTTTAACTTTAGATTAGTTTAGGTTCGTGTTAACGTTAGATAATGTACAAAATAAACGTATTTACGGTGCTTTTAGATGTCGCTCTTTTATTTTGAAACCCCCCGACCGGAAGTATAAATTATGCTTCTTTTTCTGCTTGTTATCAATGGGTTGGTTGAGAAGGGAAGTTTCAACCTAGCTACATCCGGGGTACAATGTTGCATAGGCTGCGTGTCGATGTTGCAGAAGCATAAAGGCAGAGTGTCTGCAACACTGTTGCATTGTCGATGTTGTGTTGCAGTTGCTTTGCAGTTTCTGTAGCATGCAGAGGCCTTTAGGCAAGTAAACAACTGCCTTAGTGTATGACATGTATGTACGAGGAAAAAATGCAACATATTTTGTTTCAAAGTCACCTTATTTTGTTACGCAATGGTTGTTGTGTTTTTGCTTTTGATACACCTTGTGGAACTTATTTTCTAAATATAAATTAAAAAATTACTTAGGCAATTATCGTATGAGGCTAACGATACATTACTTGTTTGTCTAATTACCGCCTTCATTATCTTCTCCATGGGCGCGACCCCCCCCCCCCCCCCCCCTCACCTGTCTGCACGTATATCTCCACCATGACGTTGCAGAATAACCCTCTCTACAGCGGGGGGGAGGGGGGGGGGCACACTCCTCGTCTCGCCCATGAGCCCCCTGACAGATGGCCGAGGCTCCTGCCGGAGCACGGTCCACACTCACAGGCTGCGGAGAGCAGGAAACTGCCCCAGAGCGCTAGAGCCATGATGGATGCCTACTGCAGAGCTCCAGTCGCCTGACCTCCATACCAACACAGACGGAGCTCCCAGAGATTTTTTTTTTTTATCCACTTTTTTCTCCCATTTTCTATATTTTCTTCCATCCCAATTTCGTATCATCCAATTCAACCCTCCCCTGTCACGGACGCTGTTTCTTGCCTCTCACAAGCCGGCTGCAATGTGGACTAAGTCATACATAGCACAAGTCCCCTCCGGTACTTGAGGTAACAGCAGTCGCATCTTTTCACCTGCGCAGCGCGATCTCTCAGTGGTGAGGAGTAACGTGTGGGAGGCTCACGCTGCCCCCGACACTTCCTGATTCTACTGCGCAGGCGCACCAACCGACCTGTAGGAGTCGCTGTCCACAACGCCCGATCCCCACCCATCAGTTTCCCACCCCCTAATACGGCCAATGTGTATTAGTACGGACGACCAGCTAAACTGAAAGCAAATGTGGAGCGCTGGGCTCGAACAGGCAAGCCCAGCGTCTCCAGCATTTCGTGGCAAGCGCCTTGCCCACTACGCCACGTAGCCGCCCCTAACACAGGGAAATTTAAAACTGCTCACCATCTCCACCTCTGAGCCATTTATGGTAATGGGGAGATGGGATACCTTGCTATGTCTAAAATCGATGACTAGCTCCTTCGTTTTGGAAGCATTCAGGGTGAGGTTATTGGTCTCACTCCACCTAACTAGGTTCTGTAGGTGGATCTATAAAATGACTCGTCGTTTGAGTTTATACGCCCAATGACCGTGGTATCATCAGCATACTTTACTATCAGATTGTTATCATAGGAAGCAGTACAGTCATAAGTGCAGAGAGAGAACAGTAAAGGGCTTAGAATGCAGCCTTGTGGAGAACCAGTACTTAAAACAAGTTCATCAGACATATTGTTTCCAATCCTGACTCATTGAGGTCTCAAAATTAAAAAGCTAAGAATCCATTCACAGATGGCGTGTGAGTGAATGGATGAATGTGAGGCATACGTTGTAAAGCGCTTTGGATAAAAAGCTCTATATAAATGCAGTCCATTTGACCATTATTAGTCCAGATTCGTTCTTTTTTTGTATTAGTAGGGCGGGGCGGTATGGCCAAAATATTACATCACATACTTGTCTTACAGTAGGTTTGACGGTATAGCAGTGGTTCAATTGTTTCAACTGGTTCAATTAACGTTTAAGTAGCAAACCGCTGCAAAGTTCTCCCTGTGTGTGTTTGTGTGTACCATATATTTGGAAAGATCAGATGATATCAGAGGAGTTTGATAGTATTTACTGAGGATTACCAGATAATGTTGATATTTAAACGTTAAAAAAATTATGGTGAAGTTGACTAGGCCTATTACGAGCAGACAGCATCTACATGTATCTATCACTTCTATTATATTCTATTTCATTCTTCTACTTTAGCCCTGTGAGGCCCTCCTTCAGTTGCCAAATGCACAGGGTTAAGCTATTTTCACAGCACTTACTGACAGTTTACAGCATGATAATGCTATTCAGAGAGGGGAGTGGCTGGGGGGGTATTGTTAATGCCAGCCCAAACTGGCTCAAGTGTGACAATCTTTGAGAGCAGTTTTCTCTGCTTAAATCTCTGAGAAAAAAAGACTGCTTTACAAGATTTAAAGGAACAGATCATATTCAAAACATTCTCAGATTTCAACGTATGCCACATCATTTGAAAGCTTACATTCTGTACTTTCACAATCTGGAAAAAGAAAATGGAGACTTGTAGGCATTTTCGCTAGACTGGGTCACATGTATTTTCATTGTCGTTAGTATCTTGTAATATGATTGTCATGGTGCAGTTTCATGGTTTCAAATTATCCGTTTTCCTTTCCTTTTATATAAAAATGTTTTTCTACAGCTACAAGGAACACGTTGGCAGCTGCTGCTGATATGGTTTGTGAGACTTTTGTTCACATGTAAATATAGAAGCTGCAATTTATTTCTTTTCCCTGTCCAAAAAGGCCCGGAAGAGGATGTTCTTCCTACGTCAGCTGAGGAAGTTCAGGCTGCCGAGGACCATGATGGTCCAGTTCTACACCGCCATCATCCAGTCCATCCTCACCCTCTCCATCATCACCTGGTTCCCTGCAGCCACAGTCAGGGACAAGGCCAAGCTGCAGCGGGTGATACGATCAGCGGAGAGGGTGATCGGCTGCCCCCTTCCCTCCCTCGAGTCCCTACATTCCACCAGGGCCTTGAGGAGGGCGAGGAAGATCATGGCGGACCCCGCCCACCCGGGTCACAACCTCTTCACCATGCTCCCCCACGGCAGGCGGCTACGGCTGCCCAAGACATTAAAGTCCCGCCATAGACTCAGGCTGCGGTTACACCTTTCGTATCATTTCGTATTGTTTTCTTATACGTATCGCCGCGTATCGCCGCGACGTCATGCGCCTCGAGGCACACTTTCGTTTTTTTTCGTTTTTGTCAGCCGAGCACACTGATGTAGTACACTGCCAAAGCAGTAGGTGGCAGTAGGTGGCAAACATGAAGGCAATTTCAACCAATCAGGACGAATGTGCCAATACACTTCCTGGTGGAAGCTCCAGCAAAGAAAATGTCAATAAGGCCAATAAGGCAGGTGCCTATGCCGCGCCACCATCTTGCCTATTGACTCAATGCAGCAATAATTTTTCAGCAAAGCCTAATAAAAGTGCAATAAACAAAACGGATACATTCACTGTGTGTTCTGCCTGTCATTTGTTGATGAAACAAAACTAACATCAACACAAGTGACCACCAAGAGCGGATAGTTTAGTCTAAAAAACGATCGGTAGCATTGTTAGCTGCATGCTAACGTCAATGGAGTATGCCATTATAACAATATAGCATTGTGGCTAGAAGCTAACGTTAGCTCACGCTACTTAGCCAGCACCAAAACTGGTGATATCGCGAGCTATCAGTAGTTAGATAACATTAGAGACAACGCTGTGTGTATTAAACAAAGGTGAATAGATGACTGGGCCATTTTGTTTAATGCTTGTTAAGTTGAAAGAGGAACTCTGAGCTAACAGGGTCTGAATCCTGATAGCTCACGTTAGCCAGCTGCTCATGCAATCGGTAATGCTAGCAGAATGAATGGATGTAAACTTTATTTAACATATTGCATATGGGTACAATACAATACGGCTCAATACAAACAATTGTTAAGGGAATGCAGACTGTTGTAGCTTGGACTGGGGTCCTTATAACAATAACTTGACAACACATGGTAGCTGAAGCTATTTGGGACACGGAGCTCTGTCCCAAAACACACACACTGTTGTCACCGGAAGGGCACGCAGATGGTATCTACTGCGCATGGGCGTTTTCGCAACAACTGCTCCGTGCTGACTACACGCTGTTGTCGAAGCGTTTTTTTTGCGTATCTCCAAACGCAAACACAATTTTGCGTTTCAGCCGTATCCACAAAAAAACGCCAAAAAACGCATTTCTGTGTAGATAGGACATCAAACGTCGTCAAAAACGTATAAAAAACCATAGCCTCAGTTTCTTCCCCTAAGCAGCTCGCCTGGTAAACGAGTCAGGTGTCCCCCTGCTCCCCCCCCCCCTCTATGGCCAGCTACTAGGGCTGGACCTCTGGACTTGAACTGTGCTGCACTGTATCCATGTCCCCTACCACTGCACTTTACTGTCTTATTGTTGTCTCACTGTTCTGTCCTGTTTTGCACTTATTTATTTATTTATTATTATTATTATTATTATTATTATTATTATTATTATTATTATTATGTTTATTCCTATTTGTGAAAAAAAACCATGCACTGTAATGTCAAATCACGTTCCATTTGTACAATATGGTGAATAAAGTTATCTGAATCCTTTATTATTAACATATGAAAATAGGATCTGCCTCAAACCTGTCAATGGCACTTCTTATGGTGTGTGTGTGTGTGTGTGTGTGTGTGTGTGTGTGTGTGTGTGTGTGTGTGTGTGTGTGTGTGTGTGTGTGTGTGTCTCTCTCACCAGGCCTGAGGCAGCAGGATGGATAGTGTGTGTGTGTGTGTGTGTGTGTGTGTGTGTGTGTGTGTGTGTGTGTGTGTGTGTGTGTGTGTGTGTGTGTGTGTGTGTGTGTGTCTCTCTCTCTCACAGGCCTGAGGCAGCAGGATGGATAGTGTGTGTGTGTGTGTGTGTGTGTGTGTGTGTGTGTGCGTGCGTGTGCGTGTGCGTGTGTGTCTCTCTCTCACCAGGGCCCTATTCCCCGTACCTGTCTAACTGAGTTAGCCGGATAATTTTCAGCATAGCTTGACTTAAACCAGACCTTTCCGTTCCTCGACGTCGGATTTTCTAAGTCGCTATGGCAACAGATTGAAAAGTTTGAACCTGCTCCGGTTTAGTTCAGTTAGCTGGATAACCTGCATGGCCACACCCTCACAAAGAAATGCCAGCTCCCTTCCTGAAATAATTATCACAGTGTAGATCTGCATTATACCATTCTGAATTATGTTTTTGTGCTTCGTTTTCCTAGGGGGGGCTTTTGAAATGTAAAACCTAAAATGCTGATACTAAATTTACTTTGTCCTAAATAATGCACGTTATATACGGCGCTCGGAGTCGCGATACACACTGCATGTGGATGTGGTTATTTTAATAACGGCGCATTGCAAATGTGAATCCCGCAGGGATATTTTTAATGAATGAAACCTATCGGGCGTTTGGCTCCGATTAGTTTCATATTCTCTGCTGTGGATGTATTTGCTTAACGGAGCGCCGGGATTGTGTTTCATTCAAGCATAAATTGAAGTGTCTATAGCGTGGACTGTGGATTATGAATTACGAGGAATCTGAATCTGTGGATTGTTGAATTGTATCACTGTCACTCACACGTTATTGTGATATTGTAACTGGGATTAAAATGTCTGATGAGATGCGCTGTTTGACGGATTTGAGAAATTGAATGAGCCGTTGACATTAATGCATTTGAGAAAATGCATTTATCTGTTCAAGGCTTCAAGCACTGTTATCTGATGATGAACATGTGTCACTGGTATAAACCAAAGGTTAATCAATTCAATGCATGTATGGATGATGTCCGAAGATTAAAACCTGATTAATAGTGAAACTGTATATATAGCCTCCCTCCAAGCCTCTCTGACACGTTATTTCGGGTCGCGCCTTGAAACTTTGGGAACCATGTATTTATATAGTACATGATACCTAAGCCGAGCGCATACACTGTACAGATATCCTCATAAGTATCTATTAATTTGTATCAATTAGATACTCTTTGGGCTTGTTTGTATCTACTTATTCTGAAAGAGTTGAACGAATTATTTTCGCTAGTAATAGATATCATTCGATTATTCATTCCATTAAGCCTACTGCCAGCAGGCACATTTAAAGAAATATAATCTGATTGATTGGGGTAATGAGGGACTTAAAATGAGCCTATAGATATGCATTTAACTTGTCGTCGAGGCTATTGAGCCGTACTGTATTGTACCCATTCTGCAATCTGTTAATAAAGTTTTAAATCAAACAATCAATGCCGTTAGAAAATCAGGATTTCTGCGATATACACCTGCTGTCTTTTCAGGTGAGGCGGCTGCGCGCAATTATCCTGAGTATCAAGTCTGGTTCGAATTAACGAGACTGAATCAGCGTTCGAGGAACAGGGAAAGCCTGGATTCAAACATCGGGTTAATTGAATCTGGATAATGGGACTTTTGATCGACTTAGTTGAACCAGGTACGGGGAATAGGGCCCAGGCCTCAGGCAGCAGGATGGTAATAATAATAATAATAGATTCAATTTGTACCACACTTTATATTTGTGAGAATATCAAAGTGCTACAGGAGATAAAGATAAAAAGTTAAATGAATAAAACAATAAAAATGAATAAAACAACCAATGAAATGGAAGAACATAAAAGTAAAATAAAATAAAATAATAATAAAATGAATAGAAGTAAAAAGAAAAGTAAAAGAAAAATTCAGGCAAAAGCCTTGTTAAAAATAAATGTTTTTAGGCCCCTTTTAAAAGCCTTGACGGATTGTGGTGCTCTCAGGTGGATGGGGAGAGCATTCCACAGTCTGGGTGCGGCAGAGCAGAAGGCTCGATCGCCCATGGAGTGCAGCTTAGTCCTGGGGGCTTTGAGGAGGTAGGCAGTGCCGGAGCGGAGGGAGCGTGAGGAGGACTGGGGGGTGAGGAGTTCCTTGAGGTAGGCAGGGGCACCACCGTGTACGCACTGGTGAGTGAGGAGGGAGACCTTGTACTCGATCCTGTGTTCCACGGGGAGCCAGTGAAGGGATCTGAGGGTGGGGGTGATGTGGTCATGTTTGCGCACCCTCATCAGGATCCTAGCAGCGACATTCTGGATGGTTTGCAGTTTTTTGATGCTTTTACTAGGAATCCCGATGAGGAGTGCATTGCAATAGTCCAGCCTGGAGGAAACAAAAGCGTGGACGAGTTTCTCGGAATCTGCCAGGGTGAGTGAGGAACGGAGTTTAGTGATGTTTCTGAGGTGAAAGAAAGAGGTCTTGCAGAGGTGTTTGATGTGTGTT
>NC_140169.1:148056165-148061165 GCF_963971535.1 Notolepis coatsorum | reverse complement strand
GGTCTAGGTTCTAGAGAGTTAGTTTACCCTGGTCTAGGTTCTAGAGAGTTAGTTTACCCTGGTCTAGGTTCTAGTGCTCCACCAGAGGGAAGAACACACTCGACCACTGCTATTCCCCGTTCAAAGCCGGTTACAAGGCAGTAGCCGCTCCGCCATTAACGGGGTCCACAAGCTCGAGCGATCATGACTCCATCTTGCTATTTCCGGCATATCAACAGAGATCACGTGACGCCGTCGTGTCACGTGAGACAAAGAAGTGGACCGACGAATCAGAGGCCACGCTCAAGGACGTGCTTGCAGACACGGATTGGGATATGTTCAAAGGAAGCGCCAGTGACATCAGTGAGCTAGCAGACACAGTGGTGAGCTACATAACAACAATAGCTGATGGTATTGTCCTCAGGAAAACGGTGCGGATTTTCCCAAACCAGAAACCGTGGGTGGATAGCACTATTAGAGCAGCTCTGAACTCTCGTACCACCGCCTGGGTAGAGAGTCAGGAAACATGGAGGAGTATAAGGCTTCAGTCTATACTCTACGCAAAGCTGTCAAACTTGCTAAGAGGACATATGCTGATAAACTGGAGACACAAATGGCACAAAACGACACAAGAGGATTATGGCAGGGACTGAAGACAATAACTGACTATAAAGTCAGCGCCCCCTCAATGGGGAGCGACGACGCCTCCCTCGCGGACAAGCTCAACATCTTCTACGCTCGGTTTGGTGTAGACAGTGGCGCTGCTGGCTCTCCGGCTAGTGACGTCACTGGCGCGCCGGCTGTTGTGGAGGGGGGGGGGCAACCGCGAGGGGGGGGGACACGCTCTCTCGTTGTCGGAACACAGTGTGAGAAGAGCATTTATGCAGGTGAACACCAGGAAGGCTGCTGGCCCAGATGGCATAACAGGACGTATACTCAAGACCTGTGCCAACCAGCTGGCCCCTGTGTTCACCGCCATATTTAATCAATCACTGGCGGAGTCAGTGGTCCCTGCCTGCTTCAAGATGTCTACCATCATCCCTGTGCCGAAGAAACCCTCCCCAGCATGTCCAAATGACTACAGACCGGTGGCACTCACCTCTGTGGTCATGAAATGTTTCGAGAGGCTGGTCAAGGACCACATTTGTGCCTCCCTCCCCAGTGATATGGACCCTATGCAATTTGCATACAGGACAAACAGGTCCACCGACGACGCGGTCTCCCAGGTACTGCACAGCACCCTCTCGCACCTTGACCGTCAGAAGGGGGGCTATGTGAGACTGTTGTTCATTGACTACAGCTCAGCGTTCAACACCATAGTCCCCACCAGACTGGTGGACAAGCTGATCGAGCTAGGTCTGAGCTCCGCCCTGAGCGCCTGGGTACTGGACTTTCTGAGCGAAAGACCCCAGGCGGTCAGGGTGGGGGGTCAGACCTCCAACACCATCACCCTGAGCATCGGGTCCCCCCAGGGCTGTGTTCTGAGCCCCCTGCTGTACTCACTCTACACACACGACTGTGTGGCCAAGTTCAGCTCCAACTCCATAGTGAAGTTCGCAGATGACACGGTGGTGGTGGGGCTGATCTCGGACAACGACGAGAAGGCCTACCGGGAGGAGGTTGAGGTACTGGAACGCTGGTGCCAGGACAACAGCCTGCTCCTGAACATTGGCAAAACCAAGGAGCTGATCGTGGATTATAGGAGAGGACAGCAGGAGACACACACACCACTGATGATAAACGGGGCTACCGTGGACAGGGTGAGCAGCTTCAAGTACCTGGGGGTCCACATCTCAGAGGACCTGACATGGTCAACACACATAGACACAGTAGTAAAGAAGGCGAAACAGCGTCTCTACCACCTGAGACAGTTAAGGAAGTTCAGAGTATCGGGGAAGATACTCCAGTCCTTCTACTCAGGAGCTGTAGAGAGCATCTTGACTGGAAACATCACTGCCTGGTATGGAAACAGCACGGCACAGGACAAGAAGGCCCTACAGAAAGTGGTGCGCTCAGGCCGAGCGTACCACGGGTATTTGCACTACCTCCCCTGCAGGTTCTATACAACAAGAGGTGCAAATCAGAGCCTGCAGGATAATGAAAGACCCTCACCACCCCAATAACAGCCTGTTTTCAGCTGCTGAGGTCAGGCAGACGCCTGCGAACCCCAGCTACTAGAGACAGAGCGGCTTAGGCTCAGCTTCTTCCCCCAGGACCATCAGAGCCATGAACAATGAACATTGAGTGCTCAGAACATTGAACTGTCCCACACACAAGCACACATGAACACACACACGACACGCACACTGTGCACGCTCACACACGAGCAGCCACTTAACACTTTTACATGAGCGGGCACACACTCATGTCGCACACAACGCACACTTATGGCCAAAGGAAAGGACACTTTAAATTAGAATAACAGGAACAGTGTATTGCACTACCAAAGCTAACTAGCATGTCACAACATGCTCTGTAAATAAACTATGTACACAGATACCGAGATGTCACTCCATGTTACCTGCTACCTGTTACTCGCACAATGTTGTTTTCTTCTTTTGATTCTATTATATGTACCACTGTATTGCACATCGTTGCGGGCAAGACCACCCGCATTTCATTGTATACCTGTATGCCGTGACAATTAAAACTCTTCTGGTCTAGGTTCTAGTGAGTTAGTTTACCCTGGTCTAGGTTCTAGAGAGTTAGTTTACCCTGGTCTAGGTTCTAGTGAGTTATTTTACCCTGGTGTAGGTTCTAGTGAGTTAGTTTACCCTGGTCTAGGTTCTAGAGAGTTAGTTTACCCTGGTCTAGGTTCTAGAGAGTTAGTTTACCCTGGTCTAGGTTCTAGTGAGTTAGTTTACCCTGATCTAGGTTCTAGTGAGTTAGTTTACCCTGGTGTAGGTTCTAGTGCGTTAGTTTACCCTGGTCTAGGTTCTAGTCAGTGAGTTAGTTTACCCTGGTCTAGGTTCTAGAGAGTTAGTTTACCCTGGCGTAGGTTCTAGTGAGTTAGTTTACCCTGGTCTAGGTTCTAGAGAGTTAGTTTACCCTGGCGTAGGTTCTAGTGAGTTAGTTTACCCTGGTCTAGGGTCTAGAGAGTTAGTTTACCCTGGTCTAGGTTCTAGAGAGTTAGTTTACCCT
Source organism: Notolepis coatsorum (assembly GCF_963971535.1). NCBI lineage: Eukaryota > Metazoa > Chordata > Actinopteri > Aulopiformes > Paralepididae > Notolepis > Notolepis coatsorum. The sequence continues at coordinate 148,058,045 of NC_140169.1, read as the reverse complement.
GGCGTAGGTTCTGGATGACGCCACGATGTTCTGACTGCGGAACGTCTTGAAGAACTCTGCATCGTACCTCTGTTCTGCTGCATGAGGACCTCCCAGTATCTCCTAGAGAGAGAGGAGGGGGAGAGGGGGGGGAGACGAGGGGGATAATGAGAGAGGAGCGGAATATGGAGAGAGAGAGGAGGGGGATATGGAGATATATAGAAAAGGGAGATGGAGAGAGGAGGGGGATAGGGAGAGAGATGAGGGGGAGAGGGAGAGAGAGGAGAGGGATATGGAGAGAGAGAGGAGGGGGATAGGGAGAGATATGAGGGGGATAGGGAGAGAGAGAGGAGGGGGATAGGGAGAGAGATGAGGGGGATAGGGAGAGAGATGAGGGGGAGAGGGAGAGAGAGGAGGGGGATATGGAGAGAGAGGAGGGGGATAGGGAGAGAGAGGAGGGGGATAGGGAGAGAGATGAGGGGGATAGGGAGAGAGAGAGGAGGGGGATAGGGAGAGAGAGGAGGGGGATAGGGAGAGAGAGGAGGGGGATAGGGAGAGAGATGAGGGGGATAGGGAGAGAGAGGAGGGGGATAGGGAGAGAGGAGGGGGATAGGGAGAGAGATGAGGGGGATAGGGAGCGAGAGAGGAGGGGGATAGGGAGAGAGAGAGGAGGGGGATAGGGAGAGAGAGAGGAGGGGGATAGGGAGAGAGATGAGGGGGATAGGGAGCGAGAGAGGAGGGGGATAGGGAGAGAGAGAGGAGGGGGATAGGGAGAGAGATGAGGGGGATAGGGAGAGAGATGAGGGGGATAGGGAGAGAGAGAGGAGGGGGATAGGGAGAGAGAGAGGAGGGGGATAGGGAGAGAGATGAGGGGGATAGGGAGAGAGAGGAGGGGGATAGGGAGAGAGATGAGGGGGATAGGGAGAGAGAGAGGAGGGGGATAGGGAGAGAGAGAGGAGGGGGATAGGGAGAGAGAGGAGGGGGATAGGGAGAGAGAGGAGGGGGATAGGGAGAGAGAGATGAGGGGGATAGGGAGAGAGAGGAGGGGGAGAGGGAGAGAGATGAGGGGGAGAGGGAGAGAGATGAGGGGGATAGGGAGAGAGATGAGGGGGATAGGGAGAGAGAGGAGGGGGATAGGGAGAGAGATGAGGGGGATAGGGAGAGAGAGGAGGGGGATAGGGAGAGAGAGAGGAGGGGGATAGGGAGAGAGATGAGGGGGATAGGGAGAGAGATGAGGGGGATAGGGAGAGAGAGAGGAGGGGGATAGGGAGAGAGAGAGGAGGGGGAGAGGGAGAGAGATGAGGGGGATAGGGAGAGAGATGAGGGGGATAGGGAGAGAGATGAGGGGGATAGGGAGAGAGATGAGGGAGATAGGCGGGATAAGAGGGAAGGTCATTGAAAGTGAGAAGGAAAGAGGGCAGTGAGATTGAAAGATGGATGGTGTGAGGGAGAGAGATAAAGAAAGTTAAAGATTCATTAAACAGTCAATGAATTAAAAGCAATGACCGTTTGGCAATAAAGGGAGGGAGGGGTAGATTTGCAGAGAAAGAGAGAGACACAAAGGAGGATAAAGAAAAGTGAGGGCAGGGTAAGCAGAGATAGAGAGACATAGATGAGGCAGATGATATAAATGGAAAGAGAAAAAGATGAAAGAGAAAGAAAGGGTGAGAGAGAGGAGAGCTGTGACTGCAAATGAACGCCTTGAGCTAAACTGCAGAGTCAACAGTGTTGTTATTTAACTTCCTGCCAAAGGCCTGTCTTGTCCTTTAGTTTGAAACCATCTGAGAGAGAAAGATAGAGCGCGATAGATATAGATATGGAGAGAGGGAGAAGAAAAGAGAGAGATAGATAGAGAGGAGAGATATAGAGAGAAAGAGAAATATAGATAGATATATAGAGAG
>NC_140169.1:148043665-148051165 GCF_963971535.1 Notolepis coatsorum | reverse complement strand
GCATTACAGTAATCAAGGCGAGAGGTCATAAAAGCATGGATAACCGTTTCAAAAACGGAACGGGATAAAAAAGATTTGACCTTGGACAGCCTCCTAAGCTGGAAAAAGCTCCTTCCCACCACAGTATTGATCTGCTTGTCCAGCTTTAGGTCACAATCGAATTTTACCCCTAGGTTGGTGACTGTTGGCTTCACAAAAAGCCCAAGAGGGCCCAAGTCACCAGGAGGAGGCACATGACCATTGCTGGGACCAAACACCATGACCTCTGTTTTACTGTCATTGAGACAAAGACAGTTTGATGCCAGCCATGCCTTAACATCATCAAGGCATGCTAATAGTGGTTTTACCGTCTACACCCTCCCTAGATGTACAGAGGAGACATGTGGTAGTCTACACCCTCCCCAGGCCGACAGAGGAGACATGTGGGAGTCTACACCCTCCCTAGATGTACAGAGGAGACATGTGGTAGTCTACACCCTCCCCAGACCAACAGAGGAGACATGTGGTAGTCTACACCATCCACAGACCGACAGAGGACACATGTGGTAGTCTACACCCTCCCCAGACTGACAGAGGAGACATGTGGTAGTCTACACCCTCCCTAGATGGACATAAAAGACATGTGGTAGTCTACACCCTCCCCAGATGTACAGAGGAGATATGTGGTAGTCTACACCCTCCCCAGACTGACAGAGACATGTGGTAGTCTACACCCTCCCCAGACTGACAGAGGAGGCATGTGGTAGTCTACACCCTCCCCAGACTGACAGAGGAGACATGTGGTATAGTCTACACCCTCCCCAGACCAACAGAGGAGACATGTGGTAGTCTACACCCTCCCCAGACCAACAGAGGAGGCATGTGGTAGTCTACACCCTCCCCAGACCGACAGAGGAGACATGTGGTAGTCTACACCCTCCCCAGACCGACAGAGACATGTGGTAGTCTACACCCTCCCCAGACCGACAGAGACATGTGGTAGTCTACACCCTCCCCAGACCAACAGAGGAGACATGTGGTAGTCTACACCCTCCCCAGACCAACAGAGGAGACATGTGGTAGTCTACACCCTCCCCAGACCAACAGAGGAGACATGTGGTAGTCTACACCCTCCCTAGATGGACATAAAAGACATGTGGTAGTCTACACCGTCCCCAGACCGACAGTAGGGCAGCACAATGACCAGGGCCGTGACACATACATGGGGAATTGGCATAACGATACAATTTGAGAGAAAATTTGAGAAAAAAATTAAAAAGAAAGCAACATAACAATATAGCAAGATAGAAAGGGATAGTTTAGGCTTTTAAAGAAGCCATTCCCAGTCATTAAAAACCAGGAGTAATTTTTGTCTTGCCACAGTGTTTTGGATTTTGAGACATTATTGTATTTTTTTTTTAAGATAATCTTTTTGGCATTTTATTGCTTTATTGGACCGGCCCGGCAGAGAGGAAGGATGGGAGGAGATATGGGGGAGGACCGGCCCGGCAGAGAGGAAGGATGGGAGAAGATATGGGGGGAGGACAGGCCCAGCAGAGAGGAAGGATGGGAGGAGATATGGGGGGAGGACATGGGCCCGGCAGAGAGGAAGGATGGGAGGAGAGATGGGGGCAGGATGGGCCCGGCAGAGAGGAAGGATGGGAGGAGATATGGGGGGAGGACCGGCCCGGCAGAGAGGAAGGATGGGAGGAGATATGGGGGGAGGACAGGCCCAGCAGAGAGGAAGGATGGGAGGAGATATGGGGGGAGGACCGGCCCGGCAGAGGGGGAGGATGGGAGGAGATATGGGGGGAGGACAGGCCCGGCAGAGAGGGAGGATGGGAGAGGATATGGGGGGAGGACAGAGGCCCGGCAGAGAGGAAGGATGGGAGGAGATATGGGGGGAGGACCGGCCCGGCAGAGGAAGGATGGGAGGAGATATGGGGGGAGGACAGGCCCGGCAGAGAGGAAGGATGGGGGAGATATGGGGGGAGGACCGGCCCGGCAGAGAGGAAGGATGGGGGAGATATGGGGGGAGGACCGGCCCGGCAGAGAGGAAGGATGGGAGGAGATATGGGGGGAGGACGGGCCCGGCAGAGAGGAAGGATGGGAGGAGATATGGGGGGGGGACAGAGGCCCGGCAGAGAGGAAGGATGGGAGGAGATATGGGGGGAGGACGGGCCCGGCAGAGAGGAAGGATGGGGGAGATATGGGGGGAGGACCGGCCCAGTAGAGAGGGAGGATGGGAGGAGATATGGGGGAGGACCGGCCCAGTAGAGAGGGAGGATGGGAGGAGATATGGGGGAGGACCGGCCCAGTAGAGAGGAAGGATGGGAGGAGATATGGGGGAGGACCGGCCCGGCAGAGGGGGAGGATGGGAGGAGATATGGATCTGGAACATCACACACACTGCAATGCAATTAGGGCTGCAACTAATGACTATTTTGGTAGTCGACTAATCTGTCGATTAATTTTTCGATTAGTCGACTAATCGAAAAACAATAATATATAAAAAAAATAATAATATATATTTTTGTGCACTACCTATCTTTGTGAAAGTGGCTTCTCAGCTCTGGTCCAGCTGAAGACAGAGCAGAGGAACAGATTGGACAATGAGCATGACCTCAGAGTTGCTTTGAGACTCTTGTCAGGACCAAACAACATCCCCAGTTATACCATTAGTTCCCCCAAACTTACTGTCGGTCTGTTATGTTAAGCTAAGAAGTCTTCAGCTGGCTGGACCAGAGCTGAGAAGCCACTTTCACAAAGATAGGTAGTGCAAAAATATATATATAATAATAATAATATATATATATATATATTTTTTGTAATGACTAATCGACGCAACAATTCCTCGTCGACGATTTTTTATAATCGACGTCGTCGATTATGTCGACTAATCGTTGCAGCCCTAAATGCAATATTTATATTTCTGCTTCAAAGATCTTTTTAAAAGCACAGATGGATCATGAATAAAATAGGCTTTTTAAACACGTGAACTAACCCACATGTAGAGCAACACAAAGGCTACCGCTGTGACCACTGAGTCCATTAGAGAGAAACCCTTCATTCCAACCAAAACACGCTTTTACAACCATTTTTACCACAACATCGTCGACTCTGACCATAGAGTAGGGCTGGAGTATCATATCCGACGTCTACCAGAGTTATGTTGTCTCAGATCCTTTTGGGGATATCATGAATGGCGTTACACAATTTAGTTGGCTTGATCAAAAAGATGATTTGAGAACGAAGGTTATGAAGGTCGGTAAATAAAGGTTTCAGTTTATTGTATCACACTTACCCATTACCATGGTGGAATCGAACATGATGGACATCGATTGGATAATTATTCATTATTATTTGCCCCATAGCTATCATATCATCATATGTCTCGTTATTTAAATAATTTCCCCTCATAGGGCGGCTACGTGGCGTAGTGGGCAAGGCGCTCGCCACGAATGCGGAGACGCTGGGCTCGCCTGTTCGATGCCAAGCGCTCCACATTGCTTTCAGTTTAGCTGGTCGTCCGTACTAATACACATTGGCCGTATTAGGGGGTGGGAAACTGATGGGTGGGGATCGGGCGGTGTGGACAGCGACTCCTACAGGTCGGTTGGTGCGCCTGCGCAGTAGAATCAGGAAGTGTCGGGGGCAGCGTGAGCCTCCCACGCGTTACTCCTCGCCACTGAAAGATCGAGCCGCGCAGGTGAAAAGATGAGACTGCTGTTACCTCAAGTACCGGAGGGGACTTGTGCTATGTATGACTTAGTCCACATTGCAGCCGGCTTGTGGGAGGCAAGAAACAGCGTCCGTGACAGGGGAGGGTTGGATTGGATGATACGAAATTGGGATGGGAGAAAATATAGAAAATGGGAGAAAAAGTGGATACAAAAAAATAATTTCCCCTCATATCGCCCGGCCCTACCGCAGAGAAAACCTAACTCACTCCAACTAAAACAACCCCCCCCCCCCCCCCCCCCCCCCCACCACCACCACAAAAAGAAAAGTTATTACAGCGCCTGAATGGACATAATGTGTATTCCAGTGACTGTAATGACTATTCCCAACTCCCAAATCATCAGTAAATCAACTATAAATTGCTCACATACAATATGCCCACAGGGGATTATATCTAAACACCACTGGGAAACAGAAAGGCACCCATCATCGCAGTAACCTGCGGCCCCCCATAGACCTCATCACAGTATAAAGACAACAAATCACCACTGTGTGTGAGACCCGAGTGGCCCAGCGCTGGTCACAGAAGCTGAGTTACCGGTGCACGGCCGCAAATCAAATCCATTTTCACTGGCGTTTAATCCGGCCCGCGAATAAATTGGACGGCCACAAATAACACGGCTCAAGGCTGGAGAGAGAGAGGCTCAGCTGCACCGGTGTGAGAGGTTAAGACCCAACAGAGGAAATATCAGGTGTGGTTATAAATAGCGACACACACACACACACACACACACGCGCACACACACACACACACACACGCGCACACATCAGGCTGTGCAGTATGTATTCAGTTTAAGAGCTAGATAAGATCAGAGAGAACTGTGTTGTTATCCTTTAGGAGGTCAATATTAAAAACATACGATATAATAGAATAAAGAGATTAAGGGTAAGACTAAGGGCAGTCCTCCATGTCTTGACAGCTCGTGCTTACAAAGGGATGAGAAGAAGAATCCTGAAGAACACCCCCCCCCCCCCCCTGAGGAGCTAGCCAAGTTTCAAGTTCAAGTTTCTTTAATAGTTGTCATACAGAAGTACAGAATACCTTTATACAAAATGCTTCTTACTGTTACGCTCCAGAGACTGTGACAAGATAAGTATGAAATAAAATAAAGTAGCATGTAAAAAGAAGTAAAAATAGAGGTCCCAGTACAATGTTCGATGCAGACTAGAAGTAACTGAGTTACCATACAATATACAATATACTATGCAACAGGGTTAGAAATTAAAAAAAAAAATCAAGGGCTTTTTTTGCCCCCCTTAATTGATTTTCGGGGGCTTTTTTTTGTATTTCGGGGGCACAACATTTTTATAATGAAAATTAACATAAAGATTATAAAACATTGACACTTTTTTTTACAGTCTTCGTCCCTATGTTTGATAACGTAATGTTAATGTCTCCATATATAGGGCTCTACGCTAACCTTTTTCCCAAGGAGCACATGTGCTCCTAAATAAAATCTAAATACAAATTTAGGAGCACACAGAAATTTAGAAGCACAGTGACAATTGTTCAAGTAACACACACACACACACAATGTGTGACATCATGGCTTGGTTTCATGTTTTGAGGTACCTTCAATTATCTGTAAATAATACATACATACTCTATCTAAATATTATTGTCCCTGAGGGCAAGTTGTGTTGTTGTCTTGATATATCTACAAATAGCAGACGAATAACCGGTTGCCTCTGGATCAATGAATGTCTAATATTGAATAATATTATTAGATATTTTATTTTTAACATCCCTAATTCCAACAGTCAAGAGGCTTGTTTCAAATTGATGAAAAACCCCACACACGCAACGTTTGTGAGTATAGGCTCTGGCCAGATCGATCAATGAAATACGTTGCACGCTCAGCGCTGTGGAATGAAGGAAATGCGCATCGGGATCGGATTTGGATGTTATTCTTTGGAGTTGTGTTACAAATGGAACGGTCTTTCCCCGCCGAACACAAGTTACTTAACGTTACACAGGTCGTGCTATGCAGATGCTTAGCTTGCTAACGTTAAGATAGAAGTGTAATGCTTGATGAAAGCAGAGCGCTCTGTCTGTGTTCGCAGCACCTCTCAAGTGCCTGTAACACGCAGCGGGCCCCGCCTCCCTCCCTCCTTAGAACAAACATTCCACCCAAAAACTGAATTTCAGTCCAGTTTCAATCTGAACTAGAAGAGAAGAAGAAGAACAGCGGAGCTGTTTTGTAATCTGCACTTGTCTGTCTCGCACACTGCAAGTAAATGATTTTTCCGGTTTGCACACACACATATTATTAGGGGCAAATACGAGGGAAATGCTCGCACTGTAGAGCATATATATAATTATATATATAATTAGTAAACTGTCGGGGGCTTTTTTTGCCCCCCTTAACTGATTTTCGAGGGCATTTGGTAAATTTTCGAGGGCATTTTGCCCCAAGCCCCCGTTAATTTCGAACCCTGCTATGCAATGTACTAATATACAATACTATATAGTGCAAAGCAGAAATGGGATGAGGTACAATTTAGGTACAATTTACAGTAAGGTGTACGAGTTGTTGTGCAAATCCTTTACCAATAAATAGAAAGTGTGTTTAGGTGATCTAAAGTGTGGAGAGTGGGTGCTGCAGTGTGTTGTTTGTTTAAAGTGAGTGTGTGCGTGTGGGTGTGTGTGCTGTGTGCATTTGATGGTTGTTGCATAGTGTTTATTGTTCGTTGAGCAGCCCGATGGCCTGGGGATAGAAGCTTCTTCTGAGTCTTTCTGTGCTCGCCTTGAGACTCCGGTATCGCTTGCCTGACCGCAGCAGTTCAAAGAGGCAGTTGTTTGGGTGGCTGGAGTCCTTGATGATTCTCTTAGCCTTACCCCTGCACCGCTTGTTGTAAATGTTCTGGAGGGTGGGAAGCCCCCCTCCAATTGTGCGTTCCACTGAACGTGTCACTCTTTGTAGTCTGCTTCGGTCTTGTGCAGTGCTATTCCCAAGATGAGGAGCACGTTCAGCCCCAGACTCATACCCCCCTCCGACACTCCACTAACCGCCTTGGCCAGTCCTTTATACCAGCGGCCATCAGGCTCCACAAACCTAAACGGACTACAACATAATTGCATACATCATGCCAGTTAGGGTACTTTGTGTATGCTGCACCTTGTGTGTATACCGTTTACTTTTACTCTTACTCATAGTATATAATGTGACCCAGCACGGCCTAGGCCGCCACATCTCGCAAGGGAGGATTCTTCACAAATGCCGTAAATGTTTCAGAAATACAATTTTATATTTTTTGCGACAAACAACGTTTGAGATATAGATCAATTGACTAAGAGGGGGGCAGCTAAGCTTCAAAGGATTCAATACTGATATTGCTACTACAGTAACTGGTCAAAAAAGTGCAATGGTATTACTAATATTCCCACGGGATGTCAAGTAATTTCTACCAATGTGGCGCAATAGGGGTGCAAACATGTATTGGAAACAATGGTTACTCGTTAAATAAATCATGAGCGTTTTTTTATTTTTAAATCGAATAAAAAATAGTTTTGGAACACCTTGAATGCCTTCCAACTGACTCTGAAGGTTCTTCCTCCTTTTGCTGCATTTAAAAGTATGATCTCCCACCACTGTGTTGACTGTCTTAGCAGATTTTTCATTGTTTATTCTTATTTATTGTGTGTATATGTATGAAATTGCTGATGAGCCGTCTTGTTTTGTAAGCTTGCCCTTGCTGTAAATGAGGGTGACCTCTGTGTCTTACGCGTTGAAATAAATGTTTGAAATGAAATGAAATGAACTATAACATTTTATTATT
>NC_140169.1:148000047-148043465 GCF_963971535.1 Notolepis coatsorum | reverse complement strand
AGGTCATGGATCCTGGGTGGGGGGGGACAGGTTACATTGATTGGAAAGGATACAACAGATGTCTGCTATGAATGATTCCTTCATTAATTCATAAATAAAATAATGCTGTTGGCCTGGACTCTGTATGTGATGTCAATGTTGTCCACAGTGCAGCATAACTAGTGCAAAGATAAACACTGCTGAAACTGAGAGAGGAGCACATGGGGGGGGGGGCATGTTAACCATGTCACTACCACACTACCAACGGGTTAACCATTTCACTACCACACTACATAAGGGTTAACTGTATGCAGTGTGGTAGTGAAAGGTTAACATTCTGTAGTGTGGTAGTGGAAGGTTAACCTTATGTAGGGTGGTAGTGAAAGGTTAACCTTCTGTAGTGTGGTAGTGAAAGGTTAACCTTCTGTAGTGTGGTAGTGAAAGGGTTAACCGTCTGTAGTGTGGTAGTGAAAGGTTAACCTTCTGTAGTGTGGTAGTGAAAGGTTAACCGTCTGTAGTGTGGTAGTGAAAGGGTTAACCTTATGTAGTGTGGTAGTGAAAGGTTAACCTTCTGTAGTGTGGTAGTGAAAGGGTTAACTGTATGCAGTGTGGTAGTGAAAGGTTAACATTCTGTAGTGTGGCAGTGAAAGGGTTAACCTTCTGTAGTGTGGTAGTGAAAGGTTAACCTTATGTAGTGTGGTAGTGAAAGGTTAACCGTCTGTAGTGTGGTAGTGAAAGGTTAACCTTCTGTAGTGTGGTAGTGAAAGGTTAACCTTCTGTAGTGTGGTAGTGAAAGGTTAACCTTCTGTAGTGTGGTAGTAAAAGGGTTAACATTCTGTAGTGTGGTAGTGAAAGGGTTAACCTTCTGTAGTGTGGTAGTGAAAGGGTTAACCTTCTGTAGTGTGGTAGTGAAAGGTTAACCTTCTGTAGTGTGGTAGTGAAATGGTTAACCTTCTGTAGTGTGGTAGTGAAAGGTTAACCTTCTGTAGTGTGGTAGTGAAAGGTTAACCTTCTGTAGTGTGGTAGTGAAAGGTTAACCTTCTGTAGTGTGGTAGTGAAAGGTTAACTTCCTGTAGTGTGGTAGTGAAAGGTTAACCTTCTGTAGTGTGGTAGTGAAAGGTTAACCTTATGTAGTGTGGCAGTGAAAGGTTAACTGTATGCAGGGTGGTAGTGAGAGGGTTAACATTATGTAGTGTGGTAGTGAAATGGTTAACCTTATGTAGTGTGGTAGTGAATGGGTTAAATAATTTTCTCAGATCACGCTCCTAAAAGATCTTCACTTTATTTATTAATAGGGAACATTATGTTCTCCTCGAAAATAAATGTCCCTCTGGAGCTCTGACCGTGTTTTCTTGGACAGTTCTGTATCGTATCGCTCTCGCTCGGCATCGCTCTCTGCACTATCTCGCATACGTGCACGCGCACTGAATAAAGACCACAATGTACCTTTAATCCCAATATTTGTCTGACCACACCCCTATCAGCTTACCCATATAAGCAGGGGTGGGGCCACCCACTCTCCTCCTTCTCGCTTTCACCACAAGGAAGAAGTGCCTCGGTAGATCCCCACACTTGACACCATGATGGAAGAAAGGTTTAGGAGCAGCTTTGGGAAACAAGGATACGTTGACATCATATCTTTATTTTCTCTCACTATTTTCGAGGAAATACGGCGATATTGTCTTCGTACTGGAGTGTCTGGAAGATGATGATCATTCTAAAAACCCTCCACCGGTTTTCGTATTGGGAGCACGCCGCTGCATGCTTCTCAACTGCAGTTCCTTGCTGTGTTTGTTGGGGTGAAACCTGTCAGGCCACAGCTGAACTGTCGGACATGCCGCTGTTGTGAGAAGCGGTGCGTTCCAGGTTGGGTGAGTAGTGTTTGCTGGCGGGCTCCACTTGTCTGTTAGTGCTATGGGGGCTACTTGACAAAGTTTATGGAAACCGGCCCCAGGCTAGGGTCCTTTGTTTAGCCACCTAGGCGACAGAAGGCCTTGGTCTGGAGACCATTATAGTTTTAACTAGTGGGCCGCGACCATTGACACTGGTGATCCCTGTGTGTTCTGGACGAGTGGATTCTCTCTGTCACCGTGTTAAGGCCCCATCTTTCATATCCAAATGAGAGTATTCCTTCACGAGGGGATATGTGCATGTAATGTGCGATAGCGGCAGATTCATGTTCAAAGTCAGCTACACAGGCCAGTTGGTACTGTGCTGATTCCGTCGGATGTGGTAAAGTCACCGTTGTGAAGCGGTGTTGACATCTTGTTTTCTCTTTTCTCTTAAAAAGTGAGGAGAGGTTCAGAACGGCGGCCTGTCTGGGTGAGTGTTATGTCATTGTTTACATGTTCATAGCTTACGGTTAGCCAGTCAGCTGTTAACTGCTGCGTTAGCCTGCTGGATCGCTGCATGGCCTGCTTAGGGCCTACTATTAGCCAGTCAGCTGTTAGCTGCGGGGCTAGCATGTCGTGGTCACTAGGTAACGTTAGCTTGCTGCTATGGGCCATGGCTGGCGCGGGGTAGCTTAGCTTCTCGCGCGCCGCCGTGAGCTCGCTTCTGATCGCGTGCGTCGTTAGGCTATTCTGTTGAACGTGCTTTGATTTTAACATGTTTTACACTCTTGACCGCGACGTCATCCTTGACAGGGGATGTTTCGTCGACCCTGCCCTGAGCCTGGACGGCAAGGTTGCATCAACGGGGGACTGTAGTACGGGTTGGGGCGGTGACGCTACCCAGTTCGGACAACACAGGAGCGGCTGTGTTTCCTACGGTGTCTGTGACTGCACTTCGCTGATCTGCGTTCCGGGTAGGTACGGGGTTGACCAGACCTCATAACACGTCTTCTGGTTTTACTTTGCTAAGTGTATTGTGAATAACGGTGTTTTTTCCCAAAACGTGTGTTGTTGCAATGCATTTAGGATACGTTGCGGGTTATGTGTGAGCTGTTTTTTTTTTTTTTTTTTTGTCACTGGCAGTTAGCTTCTCCGTGCAAATTGGATCTGGTTGTTGTGTGAGAAACATCATGGTGTTTATATGCTCACAACTAAGGTAACTAACCTATGAAGCTATGCTTGGTGACAAGTGAGTAAAAGTATGTTCTTTCTCAGACTGTAATGACAATGAACAGTGTGTTCACACATTAACAGGTTTTCCTGTTTTAACTGGCCGTATTGAGGGTAAAATAGGAGGATTGTGTTTTCCCCCCGGTTCCCTGGGGACTTTTTCATCCTCCTATCAGACATGTTGTGCATTAATTGTGTCTTTTGTGTGGTAGGGATACGATGTAACTCTTAGCTTGATTGCTGAGGTTGTGCTAAATCTGCTGGAGAAACTTATTTCCTAAAGGGAAATTGGTTTGGTTGCTGTCATGTGTGCTTAGCAAGGCCTGTGGTCGATACTAATCAAGAATGATGTATTCTCTCATTGTGAAAAAAACGGCGTTCCTCTGTTGAGTGTTTTTGCCATTTTTTGTAGGTGATGATGGGTTGTGTGTGTCATGTGACCTACAACTGGGTTGTACTGGCCACAGAAGCACATGTGTATGTTGGACCGGGGTTCTTAGAGCCCTCTCTATTCTGTGTTTTTCCTTAGTAAAAATCAGATAGCAGGTTAGCTCATGCGCTGTGTGGAGCTGTGAAACGCTTCATAGAGCTGACTATGACTGTGTCATATTCTCTTTTTGTCGTTACATCGTATCATGGGTGTGGGGTCGTAAAGGGGTGAACTGGTAACCTTTCCTCTCCCCATTGTTTCTGTCGGTCAGGGGTACACCCCCTGTCCTTCAAGGTTCCCGTCACGTGGCGGTTCGGCACGTTACGGGGGGGGGGGGGGGGGGGGGGGGGGGGGGGAGGGAGTTCCTGGTCCCACGGCCTGGTATATTGGGCGTGTGCACCGCAGGAATTCCCCGCCATAGAGTACGTCACCGGTGCGCGTCTCTGTTGGTAGGACTTCCGTGTGCTGTTCAGGTCCATGTGATGGATCTGTTTTCAGGGGGGGTGGTCAGGGCTCCTCCTCACCAAGCGCCTATTCAGGCCTTCTGTGAGTTCGGACTCCTTCTTCCATGTGAGGAAGCCTCCATCAGAGTACAGAGCCTTCCTCCTCAGATTGTCAAAGTGAGTGGACCCTCTAGAAGGGTCCTTTTCTATTGTATGTATATTCGATTCAATTCGTTTATTGAGTGTGTATGGGTTCAGTGCCTCTTCCCGGAGGCCCTAAAACCAGTTTTTTTACATGGCTCAAGGTGCAATATATTCTTTTCAATCTGTACAGCTCGCGTGGGAAGTCTCTCTGGGGATCCCCGTCTCTTTCCTATGGGAGGGTGGTGGGATGTAAAAATGTGAACATTTTTTACCCCGGCTGTGTAGACTGGGATACATACTGTTGATGCTTCCTTCTTTCTATTCCAGAAGTGTTGGAGTTAGGGAGTGTCACACCCCTCTTGTCGTTCCCCTGGGCGCCTTGGGGATTCAATGACAGGTCTAATTAGCCTGTTCATTGATGGGGGTGTGTCCCGACGCACGTATGGTGCTAGCTCGCTGTAAACAGGCGATTGACTGGCACGCCTTGGTTGCTTGTGGTTGAAACAGCGTTTTTATAAAGCAACTGAGATGGGGGTTTTTCCTCTTCCGACGACCACATCCCATGACCTGGGTGGGTTGTCGACGGATTCTCGTTCATGTCTGGGGGATGATGACGGGATGGATCTGAACATATGTGGTGGGGTCTCACGCCCTTGGGGTGGGCCACCAGGCGCGGTTCGTCCGAACGTCTGGGTGGCGCCTTCTTTTCATGTTAAGATCGACACGCATATCTGCCCTTCTCCTGGAGTAGGCATGTCGGCGTGGTTAGGGCACGGGACTGGTTCTGGTCACGCTGGTCCAGATCAGTTGAACCCGTTGTCCGCCGGGGATGCAGATCTGCTGTTCTGGTACCCTGAGGGACTTGGGCTTTTTTCAGGGGGAAAAATGCCAGGTCGGTCTGGGTGTCACAGGGTTAAGCGCTATGGAGACCCTGGTTGGGTATGTTTTTACTCAGCACTGTCGTCATGGCTTACAGCCATGCCATTCTGTACGCGCTCGATCTCGTCGGATCTCGGCCGCTACACAGGTTGGTCCTGGTTAGTACTTGGTTGGGAGACCGCCGGGGAATACCAGGTACGGTGTGCTTAGGGGCTGGTTCTCCATTATTTTTCGCTCCTCTCTCACGCATGGCGAAGAGGGGCCTGTGGGGGTGGTTTTTTGACCTCCTCTGGTGACCCTGTGCTTCCCGTACCGCCAGGCCCGGTCCGAAGTGATGTTTGCGACCCGTAGGCCTGGGTTAACCCTTTTTGGAAACTGAAACACTTGTACTGCGGTATAGCCGGTGTATACCCGCAGGTGTGTTTTGGAGTTTTTTCTTGAGGGGTTATAGGAACAACCACCGCATTGGGTAACACCGAGGTGGTTGATTCCCTGGTGTGTTGGAGCAGTGTCAACTCCCGGGTTCACCGTTTGAGGGTGCCCCTGCACGTTCATGACGTCTGCCAATCGTGTCAGCCTTCTCTGCCTCGACCCCTCTGGGTGGGGGTTTTTAAATGGAGGCTTGGTCATGCAACACCGCCAGCTTACGCTCCTTCCGCCGGGGCGGCTGTGTTCAGCTGTCCCCTCTGGCGCCTGTCTCGTCCGCAGTCTCCAGGCTAGGGTTAACAGCCTGTTGCCTGGTTTTTCCCCGGTGCGCTGCCTGCTTCCGTTGGTTAACCTTTTTTGTGTGCTTACGGCCATGCTGACTGCCTGTTCTGCAGGGTCAGTGTGCCAGGCGGTGTACTATTGGGGGGACGGGGCCCGCTCGGCTTACGGCCATACCAACCTGAACACGCCCGATCTCGTCCGATCTCGGAAGCTAAGCAGGTTCTGGCCTGGTTAGTACTTGGATGGGATTCCGCCTGGGAATACCAGGTGCAGTAACTGAGGGGCCTTTGTCCGAATACGCTGGCGATGTGGGGGGCGGGGCACTACGTGCCCACCTGGTGGGGTCTTGATGCTGGCATCATGGACTTCTCCGGGCCCCCATTCTAGGGAGTCCAGTCCTTTTGGTGGGTCTGGGTCTTCCTTCGTGCTCCGCTGCTACGGCCTTGCCACGGGGTTGGGTTTGCCCTTGACCCCGTGATTCTGGGGGCAGTAACGAGGTTGTTCCTCCGTTCGTTCCCGGGTGGCATGCGGGTTGTGCGTGTGTGTAGTCGTGGGGTCAAGCCACGGTCTGCTCACCCTGTGCGTTGAGTTGCTTGAGTGCCTCTTCGCACGGTCGGGTCCGTCGCCCTCCCGTGAAGCCCCTAATAGGGGGGGTGCCCGCCATTAGGGTGGGTCGGGGGGGCTCGGCCCTCCCTGTTCTGATGGTTTGTGGGGGGCTGTCAGCGGGGTGTATTTGTCGGCCGTTGGCTCTCGCTCGGCCTCCCTTGTGCAGAGAGCGATGCCGAGCGAGAGCGATACGATACAGAACGTTAGGTTATGACTATAACCAAGTTCTGTTAGTATAGCGACGCTCGGCATCCGACGCCGCTGCAGCCTTTGACCTCGCCTTGTGGCGAAAGCTTGGGAAGGAGGAGAGTGGGTGGCCCCACCCCTGCTTATATGGGTAAGCTGATAGGGGTGTGGTCAGACAAATATTGGGATTAAAGGTACATTGTGGTCTTTATTCAGTGCGCGTGCACGTATGCGAGATAGTGCAGAGAGCGATGCCGAGCGTCGCTATACTAACAGAACTTGGTTATAGTCATAACCTAACGTTCTCTCTCTGAATTAAATGAATTATTCATCTCAATGTGACTTCCTGGGGAAGAAAAGGCTAATAACCGAATCCAACGTATTATATTTCAAAGCTCTTAGCATGAGGGTGAGCGGGAGCGGTTTGTTGTTGTTGTTGTTGTTGTTGTTGTTGTTGATGTTGTTACCTCGTAAGTTGCCAGCCGGTCCAAGTAAGACAGAAGCTTCCGTCTGCTCCGACACAACTCCTTTTGTTCCAGAGTCAGCCTGCAACAGACACCACAGAGAGACATTAATACCAACCACAATACTAAATCTGTTCCAGAGTCAGCCTGCTCACAGAGACCACAGAACGACAGTAATACCAACCACAATACTAAATCTGTTCCAGAGTCAGCCTGCTCACAGAGACCACAGAACGACAGTAATACCAACCACAATACTAAATCTGTTCCAGAGTCAGCCTGCTCACAGAGACCACAGAACGACAGTAATACCAACCACAAGACTAAACCCTCCTTAATTCTGACTGGAGCCACATTGAGCCGCAACCAGCCATTGTTTCTGGTAATAAATGTCTGGTGAATTTTGTAATCAACCAGCCACTGTAGCCATATGGAGACACTATTATTATCCTGCCCTGACAGAAACATAACAATAGGGCACCTGGGTAGTGTAGAGGTCTAATCACTCATCTGCTACCGAGACCAGGGTTCAATTCCCGGTGGTGGTACTTCCAGCTTAGTCAGACGTTCCAATGAACACACTTCTTTGCAGGTGGGAAGCCGGTGGGGTTCGAATCCTGGTTGTTGCAACAGTGACTCCTACTGGTTGGTTGGAGCGCCTATTCAGCACGGAGGGGATCTGGGAGAGATAGTGTGAATCTCTGAATGTGTTACGTTCTACCAGTGAAACTCCTCGCTGTCAGGTGAAAAGAAGCGGCTGGCGAGTCGACTCCACATGTATTGGAGGAGGCATGTGGTACGGTAGTCTACACCCTTCCTAAACCGACAGAGGAGACATGTGGTAGTCTATCCAATCCAATCCAATCCACTTTATTTATATAGCACATTTAAAACAACAAAGTTGACCAAAGTGCTGTACAAGTCCACAAACATAGGATAAAACATAAAACATAAAAATGTAATAAAAGCACATAATAAAACAGTACAATGTGTCACATAAAAAAGGCCAATCTCTCAAAAACGGTTTAAAAAACAAAAGCCAGAGCAAATAAGTGTGTTTTGAGGCGTGATTTAAACACCTGCAGAGTGGGGGCCTGCCTAACATGCAGTGGCAGCTCATTCCAGAGCTTTGGGGCTGCCACTGCAAAAGCACGGTCCCCCCTAAGCTTCAGCCTGGAGTCTGGAACGGCCAAGAGGAGCTGGTCAGAGGACCTGAGGGACCTTGGGGGAACATAGGGTTCCAGTAGGTCTGAGAGGTAACCCGGTGCCAAGCCGTTCAAACATTTAAAAGCAAACAGTAAAACCTTAAAATCAATCTTAAAACGCACAGGAAGCCAGTGGAGGGCAGCCAGCACAGAGGAAATGTGCTCCCGCTTACGTGTTCCCGTCAGCAGACGGGCAGCGGCGTTCTGTACCAACTGCAAACGAGAGAGGGAGGCCTGACTGACGCCAACGTACAGGGCATTACAGTAATCAAGGCGAGAGGTCATAAAAGCATGGATAACCGTTTCAAAAACGGAACGGGATAAAAAAGATTTGACCTTGGACAGCCTCCTAAGCTGGAAAAAGCTCCTTCCCACCACAGTATTGATCTGCTTGTCCAGCTTTAGGTCACAATCGAATTTTACCCCTAGGTTGGTGACTGTTTGCTTCACAAAAAGCCCAAGAGGGCCCAAGTCACCAGGAGGAGGCACATGACCATTGCTGGGACCAAACACCATGACCTCTGTTTTACTGTCATTGAGACAAAGACAGTTTGATGCCAGCCATGCCTTAACATCATCAAGGCATGCTAATAGTGGTTTTACCGTCTACACCCTCCCTAGATGTACAGAGGAGACATGTGGTAGTCTACACCCTCCCCAGGCCGACAGAGGAGACATGTGGGAGTCTACACCCTCCCTAGATGTACAGAGGAGACATGTGGTAGTCTACACCCTCCCCAGACCAACAGAGGAGACATGTGGTAGTCTACACCATCCACAGACCGACAGAGGACACATGTGGTAGTCTACACCCTCCCCAGACTGACAGAGGAGACATGTGGTAGTCTACACCCTCCCTAGATGGACATAAAAGACATGTGGTAGTCTACACCCTCCCCAGATGTACAGAGGAGATATGTGGTAGTCTATACCCTCCCCAGACTGACAGAGGAGACATGTGGTAGTCTACACCCTCCCCAGACCGACAGAGGAGACATGTGGTAGTCTACACCCTCCCCAGACCGACAGAGGAGGCATGTGGTAGTCCACACCCTCCCCAGACCGACAGAGGAGACATGTGGTAGTCTACACCCTCCCCAGACCGACAGAGGAGACATGTGGTAGTCTACACCCTCCCTAGATGTACAGAGGAGACACGTGGTAGTCTACACCCTCCCCAGACCGACAGAGGAGACATGTGGTAGTCTACATCTTCCCCAGACCAACAGAGGAGACATGTGGTAGTCTACACCCTCCCCAGACTGACAGAGGAGACATGTGGTAGTCTACACCCTCCCCAGACCGACAGAGGAGGCATGTGGTAGTCTACACCCTCCCCAGACTGACAGAGGAGGCATGTGGTAGTCTACACCCTCCCCAGACTGACAGAGGAGACATGTGGTATAGTCTACACCCTCCCCAGACCAACAGAGGAGACATGTGGTAGTCTACACACTCCCCAGACCAACAGAGGAGGCATGTGGTAGTCTACACCCTCCCCAGACCGACAGAGGAGACATGTGGTAGTCTACACCCTCCCCAGACCGACAGAGACATGTGGTAGTCTACACCCTCCCCAGACCAACAGAGGAGACATGTGGTAGTCTACACCCTCCCCAGACCAACAGAGGAGACATGTGGTAGTCTACACCCTCCCCAGACCAACAGAGGAGACATGTGGTAGTCTACACCCTCCCTAGATGGACATAAAAGACATGTGGTAGTCTACACCGTCCCCAGACCGACAGTAGGGCAGCACAATGACCAGGGCCGTGACACATACATGGGGAATTGGCATAACGATACAATTTGAGAGAAAATTTGAGAAAAAAATTAAAAAGAAAGCAACATAACAATATAGCAAGATAGAAAGGGATAGTTTAGGCTTTTAAAGAAGCCATTCCCAGTCATTAAAAACCAGGAGTAATTTTTGTCTTGCCACAGTGTTTTGGATTTTGAGACATTATTGTATTTTTTTTTTAAGATAATCTTTTTGGCATTTTATTGCTTTATTGGACCGGCCCGGCAGAGAGGAAGGATGGGAGGAGATATGGGGGAGGACCGGCCCGGCAGAGAGGAAGGATGGGAGGAGATATGGGGGGAGGACAGGCCCAGCAGAGAGGAAGGATGGGAGGAGATATGGGGGGAGGACCGGCCCGGCAGAGAGGAAGGATGGGAGGAGATATGGGGGGAGGACATGGGCCCGGCAGAGAGGAAGGATGGGAGGAGAGATGGGGGCAGGATGGGCCCGGCAGAGAGGAAGGATGGGAGGAGATATGGGGGGAGGACCGGCCCGGCAGAGAGGAAGGATGGGAGGAGATATGGGGGGAGGACCGGCCCGGCAGAGGGGGAGGATGGGAGGAGATACGGGGGGAGGACCGGCCCGGCAGAGAGGAAGGATGGGAGGAGATATGGGGGGAGGACGGGCCCAGCAGAGAGGAAGGATGGGAGGAGATATGGGGGGAGGACGGGCCCAGCAGAGAGGAAGGATGGGAGGAGATATGGGGGGAGGACCGGCCCGGCAGAGGGGGAGGATGGGAGGAGATATGGGGGGAGGACAGGCCCGGCAGAGAGGGAGGATGGAGAGGATATGGGGGGAGGACAGAGGCCCGGCAGAGAGGAAGGATGGGAGGAGATATGGGGGGAGGACCGGCCCGGCAGAGGAAGGATGGGAGGAGATATGGGGGGAGGACCGGCCCGGCAGAGAGGAAGGATGGGGGAGATATGGGGGGAGGACAGGCCCGGCAGAGAGGAAGGATGGGAGGAGATATGGGGGGAGGACGGGCCCGGCAGAGAGGAAGGATGGGGGAGATATGGGGGGAGGACCGGCCCAGTAGAGAGGGAGGATGGGAGGAGATATGGGGGAGGACCGGCCCGGCAGAGGGGGAGGATGGGAGGAGATATGGATCTGGAACATCACACACACTGCAATGCAATTAGGGCTGCAACTAATGACTATTTTGGTAGTCGACTAATCTGTCGATTATTTTTTCGATTAGTCGACTAATCGAAAAACAATAATATAAAAAAAATAATAATAATATATATTTTTGTGCACTACCTATCTTTGTGAAAGTGGCTTCTCAGCTCTGGTCCAGCTGAAGACAGAGCAGAGGAACAGATTGGACAATGAGCATGACCTCAGAGTTGCTTTGAGACTCTTGTCAGGACCAAACAACATCCCCAGTTATCCCATTACCATTAGTTCCCCCAAACTTACTGTCGGTCTGTTATGTTAAGCTAAGAAGTCTTCAGCTGGCTGGACCAGAGCTGAGAAGCCACTTTCACAAAGATAGGTAGTGCAAAAATATATATATATAATAATATATATATATTTTTGTAATGACTAATCGACGCAACAATTCCTCGTCGACGATTTTTTATAATCGACGTCGTCGATTATGTCGACTAATCGTTGCAGCCCTAAATGCAATATTTATATTTCTGCTTCAAAGATCTTTTTAAAAGCACAGATGGATCATGAATAAAATAGGCTTTTTAAACACGTGAACTAACCCACATGTAGAGCAACACAAAGGCTACCGCTGTGACCACTGAGTCCATTAGAGAGAAACCCTTCATTCCAACCAAAACACGCTTTTACAACCATTTTTACCACAACATCGTCGACTCTGACCATAGAGTAGGGCTGGAGTATCATATCCGACGTCTACCAGAGTTATGTTGTCTCAGATCCTTTTGGGGATATCATGAATGGCGTTACACAATTTAGTTGGCTTGATCAAAAAGATGATTTGAGAACGAAGGTTATGAAGGTCGGTAAATAAAGGTTTCAGTTTATTGTATCACACTTACCCATTACCATGGTGGAATCGAACATGATGGACATCGATTGGATAATTATTCATTATTATTTGCCCCATAGCTATCATATCATCATATGTCTCGTTATTTAAATAATTTCCCCTCATAGGGTGGCTACGTGGTGTAGTGGGCAAGGCGCTCGCCACGAATGCGGAGACGCTGGGCTCGCCTGTTCGATGCCAAGCGCTCCACATTGCTTTCAGTTTAGCTGGTCGTCCGTACTAATACACATTGGCCGTATTAGGGGGTGGGAAACTGATGGGTGGGGATCGGGCGTTGTGGACAGCGACTCCTACAGGTCGGTTGGTGCGCCTGCGCAGTAGAATCAGGAAGTGTCGGGGGCAGCGTGAGCCTCCCACGCGTTACTCCTCGCCACTGAAAGATCGAGCCGCGCAGGTGAAAAGATGAGACTGCTGTTACCTCAAGTACCGGAGGGGACTCGTGCTATGTATGACTTAGTCCACATTGCAGCCGGCTTGTGGGAGGCAAGAAACAGCGTCCGTGACAGGGGAGGGTTGAATTGGATGATACGAAATTGGGGATGGGAGAAAATATAGAAAATGGGAGAAAAAGTGGATACAAAAAAATAATTTCCCCTCATATCGCCCGGCCCTACCGCAGAGAAAACCTAACTCACTCCAACTAAAACACCCCCCCCCCCCCCCCCCCCCCCACCACAAAAAGAAAAGTTATTACAGCGCCTGAATGGACATAATGTGTATTCCAGTGACTGTAATGACTATTCCCAACTCCCAAGTCATCAGTAAATCAACTATAAATTGCTCACATACAATATGCCCACAGGGGATTATATCTAAACACCACTGGGAAACAGAAAGGCACCCATCATCGCAGTAACCTGCGGCCCCCCATAGACCTCATCACAGTATAAAGACAACAAATCACCACTGTGTGTGAGACCCGAGTGGCCCGGCGCTGGTCACAGAAGCTGAGTTACCGGTGCACGGCCGCAAATCAAATCCATTTTCACTGGCGTTTAATCCGGCCCGCGAATAAATTGGACGGCCACAAATAACACGGCTCAAGGCTGGAGAGAGAGAGGCTCAGCTGCACCGGTGTGAGAGGTTAAGACCCAACAGAGGAAATATCAGGTGTGGTTATAAATAGCGACACACACACACACACACACACACACACGCGCACACACACACACGCGCACACATCAGGCTGTGCAGTATGTATTCAGTTTAAGAGCTAGATAAGATCAGAGAGAACTGTGTTGTTATCCTTTAGGAGGTAAATATTAAAAACATACGATATAATAGAATAAAGAGATTAAGGGTAAGACTAAGGGCAGTCCTCCATGTCTTGACAGCTCGTGCTTACAAAGGGATGAGAAGAAGAATCCTGAAGAACACCCCCCCCCCCCCCCCTGAGGAGCTAGCCAAGTTTCAAGTTCAAGTTTCTTTAATAGTTGTCATACAGAAGTACAGAATACCTTTATACAAAATGCTTCTTACTGTTACGCTCCAGAGACTGTGACAAGATAAGTATGAAATAAAATAAAGTAGCATGTAAAAAGAAGTAAAAATAGAGGTCCCAGTACAATGTTCGATGCAGACTAGAAGTAACTGAGTTACCATACAATATACAATATACTATGCAACAGGGTTAGAAATTAAAAAAAAAATTCAAGGGCTTTTTTTGCCCCCCTTAATTGATTTTCGGGGGCTTTTTTTTGTATTTCGGGGGCACAACATTTTTATAATGAAAATTAACATAAAGATTATAAAACATTGACACTTTTTTTTACAGTCTTCGTCCCTATGTTTGATAACGTAATGTTAATGTCTCCATATATAGGGCTCTACGCTAACCTTTTTCCCAAGGAGCACATGTGCTCCTAAATAAAATCTAAATACAAATTTAGGAGCACACAGAAATTTAGGAGCACAGTGACAATTGTTCAAGTAACACACACACACACACAATGTGTGACATCATGGCTTGGTTTCATGTTTTGAGGTACCTTCAATTATCTGTAAATAATACATACATACTCTATCTAAATATTATTGTCCCTGAGGGCAAGTTGTGTTGTTGTCTTGATATATCTACAAATAGCAGACGAATAACCGGTTGCCTCTGGATCAATGAATGTCTAATATTGAATAATATTATTAGATATTTTATTTTTAACATCCCTAATTCCAACAGTCAAGAGGCTTGTTTCAAATTGATGAAAAACCCCACACACGCAACGTTTGTGAGTATAGGCTCTGGCCAGATCGATCAATGAAATACGTTGCACGCTCAGCGCTGTGGAATGAAGGAAATGCGCATCGGGATCGGATTTGGATGTTATTCTTTGGAGTTGTGTTACAAATGGAACGGTCTTTCCCCGCCGAACACAAGTTACTTAACGTTACACAGGTCGCGCTATGCAGATGCTTAGCTTGCTAACGTTAAGATAGAAGTGTAATGCTTGATGAAAGCAGAGCGCTCTGTCTGTGTTCGCAGCACCTCTCAAGTGCCTGTAACACGCAGCGGGCCCCGCCTCCCTCCCTCCTTAGAACAAACATTCCACCCAAAAACTGAATTTCAGTCCAGTTTCAATCTGAACTAGAAGAGAAGAAGAAGAACAGCGGAGCTGTTTTGTAATCTGCACTCGTCTGTCTCGCACACTGCAAGTAAATGATTTTTCCGGTTTGCACACACACATATTATTAGGGGCAAATACGAGGGAAATGCTCGCACTGTAGAGCATATATATAATTATATAATTAGTAAACTGTCGGGGGCTTTTTTTGCCCCCCTTAACTGATTTTCGAGGGCATTTGGTAAATTTTCGAGGGCATTTTGCCCCAAGCCCCCGTTAATTTCGAACCCTGCTATGCAATGTACTAATATACAATACTATATAGTGCAAAGCAGAAATGGGATGAGGTACAATTTAGGTACAATTTACAGTAAGGTGTACGAGTTGTTGTGCAAATCCTTTACCAATAAATAGAAAGTGTGTTTAGGTGATCTAAAGTGTGGAGAGTGGGTGCTGCAGTGTGTTGTTTGTTTAAAGTGAGTGTGTGCGTGTGGGTGTGTGTGCTGTGTGCATTTGATGGTTGTTGCATAGTGTTTATTGTTCGTTGAGCAGCCCGATGGCCTGGGGATAGAAGCTTCTTCTGAGTCTTTCTGTGCTCGCCTTGAGACTCCGGTATCGCTTGCCTGACCGCAGCAGTTCAAAGAGGCAGTTGTTTGGGTGGCTGGAGTCCTTGATGATTCTCTTAGCCTTACCCCTGCACCGCTTGTTGTAAATGTTCTGGAGGGTGGGAAGCCCCCCTCCAATTGTGCGTTCCACTGAACGTGTCACTCTTTGTAGTCTGCTTCGGTCTTGTGCAGTGCTATTCCCAAGATGAGGAGCACGTTCAGCCCCAGACTCATACCCCCCTCCGACACTCCACTAACCGCCTTGGCCAGTCCTTTATACCAGCGGCCATCAGGCTCCACAAACCTAAACGGACTACAACATAATTGCATACATCATGCCAGTTAGGGTACTTTGTGTATGCTGCACCTTGTGTGTATACCGTTTACTTTTACTCTTACTCATAGTATATAATGTGACCCAGCACGGCCTAGGCCGCCACATCTCGCAAGGGAGGATTCTTCACAAATGCCGTAAATGTTTCAGAAATACAATTTTATATTTTTTGCGACAAACAACGTTTGAGATATAGGTCAATTGACTAAGAGGGGGGCAGCTAAGCTTCAAAGGATTCAATACTGATATTGCTACTACAGTAACTGGTCAAAAAAGTGCAATGGTATTACTAATATTCCCACGGGATGTCAAGTAATTTCTACCAATGTGGCGCAATAGGGGTGCAAACATGTATTGGAAACAATGGTTACTCGTTAAATAAATCATGAACGTTTTTTTATTTTTAAATCGAATAAAAAATAGTTTTGGAACACCTTGAATGCCTTCCAACTGACTCTGAAGGTTCTTCCTCCTTTTGCTGCATTTAAAAGTATGATCTCCCACCACTGTGTTGACTGTCTTAGCAGATTTTTCATTGTTTATTCTTATTTATTGTGTGTATATGTATGAAATTGCTGATGAGCCGTCTTGTTTTGTAAGCTTGCCCTTGCTGTAAATGAGGGTGACCTCTGTGTCTTACGCGTTGAAATAAATGTTTGAAATGAAATGAAATGAACTATAACATTTGATTATTAACCTCTAGCTTCATACACTGCCCAACATTGATTTTGGTGCACACACATAGACCGGACTGCGTAAAAATAAACAAACTACAAAAAGGATTACTGGAGTACTCACTAAAGAATGGAATGTGTAATCAAATCGTTTTTTTATTTTATTGCATCCCTGCGGCTCAGTGGCCACGGTTGACGTTTAATGAAAATCACCCCATCATTTCATTACAATCACCTGTTGTGATCATGTAATGGAATACTGTACTGTGTTGTAGTGGGTGAAATGGGGCCGGTGTGAGGAATCGATCAACATGGCCAATGGAATGTTGGTATGTCTAAACGGTGTGTGTGTGTGTGTGTGTGTGTGTGTGTGTGTGTGTGTGTGTGTGTGTGTGTGTGTGTGTGTGTGTGTGTGTGGTAGGGGGTTTGGGAGGGTAAGATACCAATACTTTAATAGGATAAAGAACTGTAAAGAAACTAGACGCCACCCTAACAACAAGATAGTGTATAACATAATGTGTGTGTGTGTGTGTGTGTGTGTGTGTGTGTGTGTGTGTGTGTGTGTGTGTGTGTGTGTGGTAGGGGGTTTGGGAGGGTAAGATACCAATACTTTAATAGGATAAAGAACTGTAAAGAAACTAGACGCCACCCTAACAACAAGATAGTGTATAACATAATGTGTGTGTGTGTGTGTGTGTGTGTGTGTGTGTGTGTGTGTGTGCCTACGCAGCAGGGTTTTTGAAAACCGAAACCTGAAGATCAGCACCAAGGTTGCCGTTTACAATGCAGTATGTCTCTCCACTCTGCTCTATGGAGCAGAATCCTGGACCCCATACCGCCGGCACATCACCAACCTGGACGCTTTCCACATCCGTTGCCTCCAAAGGATCCTCGGCCTGACCTGGGAAGATCGAGTCCCCCACACAGACATCCTCAACAACACCAACTCAATCTGTATGGCCGCAGCTGTGGCCAAAAAACATCTTCGTTGGATAGGGCACACCATACGTATGCCTGACCACCGCCTGCCCCGCCAAGTCCTCTATGGCCAACTGAGAGGAGCAAAGCGGCTGCTGGAGGCCAAAAGAGACGCTTTAAGGACGACACCAGGGACCTCCTTAAGTGTGCAAACATCACGCAGCTTGAAACTCTGGCACTCGACAGATCAGCCTGGCAAGTCACTTGTGCCACTGCAGTTTCCCAAATACACCAAACAAACCAAGACCGAAGATCTGAGAGGCGCACACAACGACACCAGCGGGCGGCTGGCATCCCCCAGGTATCTGGCTTCCCTTGTGCCATCTGTGGACGGGTGTGCGGCTCAAGGATCGGACTCAACGCCCACGAGAAGTGGCACCAGCGGCAGCGTCGCTAACCCCCCTCCCCCTCTCCCCATCCCTGGAGCAAGCGTCATCATCAAACACGATGGACAGCTAAGAGAGTGTGTGTGTGTCTGTGTGTGTGTGTGTGTCTGTGTGTGTGTCTGTGTGTGTGTGTGTGTGTGTGTGTGTCTGTGTGTGTGTGTGTGTGTGTGTGTGTGTGTATGTGTGTGTGTGTGTGTGTGGAAGACAATAGGTAATTAAACAAGGACTGTCCCCGAAGAGTCAAGTAATTGGTCGGTTTGGTCTTAAGTCGACTTTTTTAGCCAATTAGTCCAGGCTTTTTTGTCCTGAAAAATGATAAGCACATTACTGATAAACACTAGACAGGTCCCTCTGTATTATCATATAATATGGGGATGAAATCAACTGAATCGATACATTTCTTCAGTCGAGGACAGCCATCAAATAGTTCATGAAATAAATAATACCAGAAATACACCGAGCACCATCGCAACACCTCAGTCCCCCATAGAACCAATAAGTGCATCTAAAAACAACAACAAATCAACACTGTATGACCACTGGAACCCAAGGGTTGTTATGGATGGGATGGTGTTTGTCATCCAGGTGAGTTACACCGGCCAGCGTGGATCAAAATCCATTTCCGTTGTGGTTTAATCATCAGGGGCACGAGAACATTGGACCACAAATAACACTGCTGTGGGTTATGTAGCTAATTCAGGGCATTATGACCCGAGGGGAACGGACTGCTAGGCTGCTGACTGTGGTCAGGGTATATATATACAGTACACACACACACAACACCTCCCCCCGGCCATGACACACACACACACACACACAACACCTCCCCCCGGCCATGACACACACACACACACACACACACGTAATATACTGTACATTGAATACTTTGTTTTAATCAAATCCATCAAATATGTTGTTCTTGCTATGTCATTGTATGTTAGTAAGTAAGCTAAATGGAAATATACAATAGTTTATATGCCTTAATTGATGGATTGGATGAACCCTTTCACTACCACACTACCAAAGGGTTAACCCTTTCACTGCGACAATGCAGAAGGTCAACCCTCACTGCCACACGGCAACGGGTTAACCCTTTCACAACCACACTACAGAAGGCCTGACTAGTCAAACAAACAACCCTCAAACTGCCACCTCAGCTAGCCTGACTAGTGAAACAAACAACCCTCAAACTGCCACCTCAGCTAGCCTGACTAGTCAAACAAACAACCCTCAAACTGCCCCCTCAGCGAGCCCGACTAGTGAAACAAACAACCCTCAAACTGCCCCCTCAGCTAGCCTGACTAGTCAAACAAACAACCCTCAAACTGCCCCCTCAGCTAGCCTGACTAGTCAAACAAACAACCCTCAAACTGCCCCTCAGCGAGCCTGACTAGTGAAACAAACAACCCTCAAACTGCCCCCTCAGCGAGCCCGACTAGTGAAACAAACAACCCTCAAACTGCCCCCTCAGCTAGCCCGACTAGTGAAACAAACAACCCTCAAACTGCCCCCTCAGCTAGCCCGACTAGTGAAACAAACAACCCTCAAACTGCCACCTCAGCTAGCCCGACTAGTCAAACAAACAACCCTCAAACTGCCCCCTCAGCTAGCCCGACTAGTGAAACAAACAACCCTCAAACTGCCCCTCAGCTAGCCTGACTAGTGAAACAAACAACCCTCAAACTGCCCCTCAGCTAGCCTGACTAGTCAAACAAACAACCCTCAAACTGCCCCCTCAGCGAGCCCGACTAGTGAAACAAACAACCCTCAAACTGCCCCTCAGCGAGCCTGACTAGTGAAACAAACAACCCTCAAACTGCCCCCTCAGCTAGCCTGACTAGTGAAACAAACAACCCTCAAACTGCCCCTCAGCGAGCCTGACTAGTCAAACAAACAACCCTCAAACTGCCCCCTCAGCTAGCCCGACTAGTCAAACAAACAACCCTCAAACTGCCCCCTCAGCTAGCCTGACTAGTGAAACAAACAACCCTCAAACTGCCCCCTCAGCTAGCCTGACTAGTCAAACAAACAACCCTCAAACTGCCACCTCAGCGAGCCCGACTAGTGAAACAAACAACCCTCAAACTGCCCCCTCAGCTAGCCTGACTAGTCAAACAAACAACCCTCAAACTGCCACCTCAGCTAGCCTGACTAGTCAAACAAACAACCCTCAAACTGCCACCTCAGCTAGCCTGACTAGTCAAACAAACAACCATCAAACTGCCCCCACAGCGAGCCCGACTAGTCAAACAAACAACCCTCAAACTGCCCCCTCAGCGAGCCAGACTAGTGAAACAAACAACCCTCAAACTGCCCCCTCAGCTAGCCTGACTAGTCAAACAAACAACCCTCAAACTGCCCCCTCAGCTAGCCTGACTAGTGAAACAAACAACCCTCAAACTGCCCCCTCAGCTAGCCTGACTAGTCAAACAAACAACCCTCAAACTGCCACCTCAGCGAGCCTGACTAGTGAAACAGTAGTCATGCAGATTGATTGATTGAATGACAATTTTATTAACAGATTGCAGAATGGGTACAATACAGTATGGCTCAATACACACAATTGTTAACACTTTTACTGCCACTCACGGCTAATCTCGGGTTTACGATAGTTACGTTGAAAGCCACTCACGAGATTTCTCTGAATTTTTTTTTTAGCGATCTGAAATCATATTGCATCACGCAAGCCTACCCTAGCCTACCCATGGGGCGCCGGCAATCAGATGTGAAAAAAGCGCCCCCTATCGTCTCCCAGATGGTAAATGGTAAATGGAATGGACTCAATGAAAATGGATGGGGGGGAAAAAATATTCCAGTCCACATTTTCCAGTCCACTGATGCAGCCGGGGTTACCAGAGTTCATTCTGGATCCTCTGAGCCCCGCTGATCATGAGTTCTACTGTATACACGTTAGATCTATACACTTATCGATTTTTTCGAATGGTGATCAGGAATTGGAATATACCATTTGGATACCATCTGATGTCAGGTAAGGAATCTATGTTATCAGTGTTAGGATAATCAGACTCGTTTTCGAGGAGATATACGCTTTTTTCTGATATGTGCTCCATCGTTTCACTGTAAAATCCATGAGGAAATGAAAACGGCTATTATCAGCGCGCGCCTCGAACGTGCGTGCGTGCACGTATACTATTGGTCATCTAGCGTTTATTTGAAAACGATTCATAAATAGGCCGACAAATATCAACGTTCTGGAATATTCCAGTAAAAGGCGATTATCACAGAATGGGCTGTTTTTCACCTGAAAACGGGCGATTTTCAAAATGCTCTCAAACGGAAATGAAGCGATAAAAAACCAATCTGCCTTGACAACACTGACTGGAAAATGATTATTTTATAAGCGACGGGCAGATTAGACACATTTAAAACATAGATTAGGCAATATTAACGTTAACATTGGCGCCGATGGTGGCATTCAAGCACTATGTCGTGCGCCCCCTGGTGGCACTGAAAGTGTTAAGGGGATGCAGACCAGAGAAAGACTTTCGTCTTGTTTACATCAGGGTCCCCCATTTTCAATTCATAATGAATTTTAAGTAAGGGTGCAACTTGCTCCGTGCAATCCATTCTTTGTGGATCTAGCCCTTAATGTATTGCGTAATTTTCAAATGTGGAATTAAGGAATATCAAAATAAAAGCACACGTTGTTGAACTTGATCATGCATATTTATTAGAACATTTTATTACAGCACTATGTTATCAATACACATTTATAAAACTAGACATATTTAGCCAAAATATGTTGCCAATTTGTTTAATATAGACTTATTAAAAAAAATTGCCAATGTGCAACCCCACTGTCACCTACCCACGACCCCACTTTGGGTCGCGACCCGTAGTTTGAGAACCGCTGCTCTATATGCACCCCTCCAACAGCCTGTCTGCAAATCAACCTAAAAAAAAAACCTGGACCCGTCCTCTAATCCTAACCCCCACCAGCTCCACCAACCACCCCCCACTCACACCCCCCAGACCCCTAATGCCGCCACCTCACTCTCTAATTAGAACACATATTCCTCTCCTTCTTAATCCCTCGTTACAGGGTGTTGTTTCCAGCCCCTATCATGGCTCCTCTAAGTAGACGACAAGAGATTAACACACGCTGGTCCAACACAGTCCCAGCCACATCAAAGAACCACAGTTTAGCGCTCCAACTAGTGGTAATTATTACTTTAGCTCTGGAAGGGGGGGGGGGGGGGGTGTCAGGGTGTCAACTCCACACAGTGAGGCATGCAGTTTATTAATTGAACAATGGGTATCGGATCGGTACTCCGTATCGGGACTGAAAAAGTCGGATCGGTGCATCCCTAGTGTTAACACTGGAAAACAGACCTGAGATCAGGTTTCAAAGTGTATGAGGAAGCTCGGCGAGGAGGCAGAGAAATAATAAAACAGATGGATGTTAGAATGGAGACTGAGGGGCTTGAACAGGGTTCAGACAGTAGGATGAACAATTTAAACAGTACCGTCCATCACCACACACCCGACACCCACAGCCTAATGCAGGGAGACTGGGCCCTGATTGCGTGTGTGTGTGTGCGTGTGCGTGTGCGTGTGTGTGTGTGTGTGTGTGTCAAAGCTATCAGATTCCGAGCTTATTACAATCGGATGGCATCTCTTCTGGATCTTGGGAGAAACCCCCCTGAATGTCCTGCCAGAGGAAGATTGAACCACATAAATAGTTCAGACACACATACAGAAACATCCACAGTGTGCGGTAAAACCGATTATCACATTGTATGAGGTACAAAATTGGACTGCATGAATAGACCGGGAGACACACACCGGCTTACCAAACATCTTTACATACACACGCACACGCACACACACACACACACACACACAGAGAAAGGGAGAGAGAGAGATAGAGAGAGAGACACACACAGAAGCACACACACAATACACTCTGACAACAGCAATCACAGACATACAGACAGAGAGGGAAAGAGAGAGACAGAAACACAGAGAGAGACAGAAACAGAGGAACAAAGAGAGGGATAAAGGGAGAGAGAAAGAGAGAGAGGGAGAGAAAGAGAGAGAGAGGGTAGAGAAAGAGAGAGGCACACAATACACTCCGACAACAGCAATCACAGACAGAGAGGGAAAGAGAGACAGAAACACAGATAGAGAGAAACAGAGGGACATAGAGAGAGAGGGAGAAAGAGAGAGAAATAGAGGGAGAACGGGAGAAAGAGAGATAAAGGGAGAAAGAGAGATGGGGAGAGAGACGGAGAGAGAGAGAGAGACACGCACTCCCTCCCTCACGCTAGTTGGGCTCATTGCTGTATGGTGGATGAAAGTGTGGCAGCTGTTACGGCCCTTGGCTTCATCTGAATCCTACAGCTTTCCCACGAGCCATCCGGGGTCGAATCCGAGCACGATCGCCCCAAAATAAGTGTGACGATAACGCTCCGCTCCGCCACCGGGGGGCGCTGATTCGCTCCATGCCGGGACCGCTTGAAAAGGTGCTGAGCGGAGCGTGGTGTGGTGTGCAAACAAACTGTACCAAAACACGGAAGAGGCTTTCTGTAACGAGTGGTTCTGTTGGTGCTAACCTGCTTGCCCAGAATACAGTTGTATTCATACTTCAATAAAAAAATATTATTTAGGTCCGTTTGGGATTGTAGTCTGTTGCAATTCAGCCGAGCGTCTCTCACACACACAGAGACACACACACTCATTATCAAACACTATTACATTATTATGTATTTGAATACACACACAGATAAACATATTACACACATAATACACAAACATAAACACTAATATGCATATTACTTAAATACATCAACTACATATGCATTATGCACGTTCCACACACACACCTACCCACACATATAGCATCGATGGCCACATTGTACTTTCTTCTATATTCTCTTTCTATATTGTTATTCAGGCATAACGGCAGCCACTAGATAATTTTTTTTTTTTTTTTTTATCCACTTTTTCTCCCATTTTCTATATTTTCTCCCATCCCAATTTCGTATCATCCAATTCAACCCTCCCCTGTCACAAACGCTGTTTCTTGCCTCCCACAAGCCGGCTGCAATGTGGACTAAGTCATACATAGCACAAGTCCCCTCCGGTACTTGAGGTAACAGCAGTCGCATCTTTTCACCCGCGCAGCTCGATCTCTCAGTGGCGAGGAGTAACGCGTGGGAGGCTCACGCTGCCCCCGACACTTCCTGATTCTACTGCGCAGGCGCACCAACCGACCTGTAGGAGTCGCTGTCCACAACGCCCGATCCCCACCCATCAGTTTCCCACCCTCTAATACTGCCAATTGTATTAGTACGGACGACCAGCCAAACTGAAAACAATGTGGAGAGCTGGATTCGAACACGCGAACCCAGCGTCTCCACATTGGTGGCGAGTGCCTTGCCCACTACACCACCTAGCCGCCCTAGCCACTAGATAATTTAATCACGTCCTGTAGAGTGTCTCTCTCTCTCTCTCTCTCTCTCTCTCTCTCTCTCTCTCTCTCTCTCTCTCTCTGAGTCAGAAACAAACATAGTATCAATGAGAGTATCAATAATACACCCGAGTGAAGTCTAGTAAAAAAGATTTTTTTTTATTATTATAAAAAAAAAAAATATGAAACGTTAATCGTGAGTTACATTTAATTGTTAATTTGTGTGTTAACGCGTTAATATCAAGTTAACTTTGACAGCCTTAATAATAATATAATGTAGGCCTAGTATCCCCAGACAGGAATACAGAAGGCAGAGTAGTTGGAAGTTGGAGTAACAGCTTACGGAAGCGAAAACTCTGCCAACTTCGGTTCGGAAGAACGACGGCAATTATTCTAATCACGATCTCTCGCGGCCGCGGAGAAGCCGATATCGCTCTTTAAGCGTCTTTTCCCAGAGCCGTTAGGATGATTGCAGCCAATCTCTTTTTTCACCCTGCCATGATCCAGAGTAATCACACTCCGCTGTGCTGCGCCGTGGAGGAGACCGGGCCCGGGCCAAGCTCTCTCTCTCACTCACTCACTCACACACTCACACACATATATATATACTACACACACACATATATATATACTACACACACACATATATATATACTACACACACATATATATATACTACACACACATATATATACTACACACACACATATATATATACTACACACACATATATATATATATACTACACACACATATATATATACTACACACACACACATAGTACACAACACACACACACATATATATATATACTACACACACACACACACACACACACATATATATATATACTACACACACACACACACACACATATATATATATACTACACACACATATATATATATACTACACACACACACACACACACATATATATATACTACACACACACACATCCTACACAACACACTCACACATATATATATATATATATACTACACACACACACACACATATATATATATATACTACACACACATATATATATATATATACTACACACACACACACACACATATATACTACACACACACACACTACACAACACACACACACACATATATATATATATATATACTACACAACACACATTTATACTACACAACACACACACATATATATATATATATACTACACACAAATATATATATACTACACACACACACACACATATATATATATACTACACACACATATATATATACTACACACACACACACACACACACATATATACTACACAACATACACACACAACACACACACATATACTACACAACAGACACACAAAACACACACATATATATATACTACACAACACACACACATATATACTACACAACACACATATATATACTACACAACACACATATATATACTACACAACACGCATATATATATATATACAAC
Source organism: Notolepis coatsorum (assembly GCF_963971535.1). NCBI lineage: Eukaryota > Metazoa > Chordata > Actinopteri > Aulopiformes > Paralepididae > Notolepis > Notolepis coatsorum. The sequence goes on along the minus strand of NC_140169.1, from coordinate 148,018,093 downwards.
ACAACACACACACACACACACACACACACACACACATATGCATGTGACGACACAGTGGTGGTGGGGCTGATCTCGGACAACAACGAGAAGCGGAGAAGGCCTACCGGGAGGAGGTTGATGAACTGGCACGCTGGTGTCAGGACAACAGCCTGCTCCTGAACATTGGTAAAACCAAGGAGCTGATCATGGATTTTAGGAGAATACAGCAGGGGACACACACACCACTGAGGATAAACGGGGCTACCGTGGACAGGATGAGCAGTTTTAAGTACCTGGGGGTCCATATCTCAGAGGACCTGACATGGACAACACACATAGACTCATAATGAAGGCGAAGCAGCGCCTCTACCAACTGAGACAGTTAAGGAAGTTCAGAGTATCTGGGAAGATACTCCAGTCCTTCTACTCTGGAGCTGTAGAGAGCATCTTGACTGGAAATATCACTGCCTGGTATGGAAACAGCACGGCACAGGACAAGAAGGCCCTACAGAGAGTGGTGCGCTCAGCTGAGCGTACTACGGGTATTGCACTACCAACCCTGCAGGTCCTATATAACAAGAGGTGCAAATCCAGAGCCTGCAGAATAATGAAAGATCCTCACCACCCCAATAACAGCCTGTTCATGCTGCTGCGGTCAGGCAAACGCCTGTGCACACCAGCAACTAGGACAGAGAGACTTCGACTCAGCTTCTTCCCCCAGGCCATCAGAGTCTTGAACACTGAACTCTCACACAAGCACACATGAGCACACACACAACACACATACTGTATACGCTCACACACTAACAGTCACTTTAGCACGAACACACACGCTGCACACGCTCACACTCAATGGTCACTTTACACAATGGAAAGGTCACTTTAAAAAAATAAAAAAGAACAGGAGTGGTTCTTGTATAGTAAATAGATGGATACAGCAAGATAGCATAAGGATATATAATATAACTGTAGATTGTATAGGACAGTATTGTATAGTAGTGTACATAAGACCCAGTGTATCATCCGTAGCTAACAGTGTATTGCACTATCGCAGGAGCTTAGCATGTCTTAACATGCTTTTTGTAAACTTTATGTACATTATAACCGTTATGTCTTATTCTTATTACTTGTATTATTGCACAAATGTCTTATTCTTATTACTTGTATTATTGCACAATCGCTTGACTTGACTTGATACATACTACACAACACACACACATATATACTACACAACACACATACATATACTACACAACACACACACATATATACTACACAACACACACACACGCATATATATATACATACTACACAACCCACAAACAAACACACACATATATATATACATACTACACAACCCGCAAACACACACATATATATACATACTACACAACCCACAAACATATATACTACACAACCCACACACACACACACACACACAGATTAGCTAGTGATTTGTGTATTCATACCGTGTCAACATCCCTTCTCGTTTGACAGCTAGCTTGCTACCGTTGCTAGGGAAACAGCTTGGATGTTTATTTCCTGTCAGCTGTTGACATCAGTAACACACTTTGCTGCCAAAAGAACTTTGCTTTGAGAGAAACAGTCAAACGAACGTGAGTAAGCCTAGACAATATCATGTGGTGAGGTCACCGGCACTGGGCGAAACGGTGCGGCCCCCGGGAGTGGCATTGCTGTGGCCGTGCATGGCAGTGTGAGTGGCGCGCATGCTGTTTGCGTTTTCCTTCGGTCATGGCGTGCTTTATCAGGGGGTGTGTCTCGGATGGGGATGTGGTGAGGATTGATGTGTGGGGTGTTTGGGGGACTGGCTGTTCCCGGGGGGGTCCACATGCTTTCGAGCAACACTGTACTTATTGTACTTATTTTATGCTTATTGCTATGTCTACATGTTCTATGTTGCACTACTTTTATTGTCTTTTATACCTATTCTTATGTCTGCACTTTATGCATAGATTTTATTCTGTCAACTGTATGCTAATTGTAACTGAGGGGTACAATTCCCTGACTGTATTGATAAGTATGGTATCATTAAACCACTACCGCTTTATGTACTTTAACTACTGGCCACACAGTACATGATATAGATATGATGAACACTTTCCCACCATGAAACCAAGTCCACACAAATGTATAAATCGAATATTTAATATATAGCAAAGGGTATATACAACGTTCACTTAATGACATTTATGATTTGAATGCACTTGTAAGGCAAATGAGTATTCGTAGGCAAATCAACATTGAATGTCCAATCTCTGGTTACGCAGGAAGCAAGTATACAACCTGGTTCTTTAGGGAACTATAGCGATGGTACTTAAATGATTATAGCTGGATACACTAAAGGGGGTCCCGCTGGTTGTAAGTCAGTAGGGGGGGGGGGGTTAGGAGAGCCGCTGGCGATATCCCATCTGGCCAACGATTTCTTGGGAGAATTCAGAGTGCTGAACACGGTGCCCACAGAACCTTGGTCCACAGATGAATACAGCTGGGCCCTCTTGTAGACGGTAGCTGCCGGTCTACAACGAAGAGACGTGAGGCGACCTCACTCGGGTTAGAGCGCCGTCTCACCTGGACTCCTCTCGGGGGTAGTTCCAACACTTACCAGTGTTGGCTGTTATCCATGGCATAATCAAAGCACCCAAAGCAAGTAGATAATCCAAGCCGTGTAGGGCTCGCCGTCGTCCGGGTAAGGTAATCCAATGTGCAGGTCCACTCGTCCTGGCCCAGAACTCCTCGGATGAAAGCACCACACGTGGTCTGCCCAGCCTGGTTAAGACTCTAGATAACGCGAGGAAATGATGGGGGTACTGCTCACTTTATAACTCTAACCGAACGATGCACCATACATAATAGACTATTATTAACTTAATAGAAATACGTCCCACTCGACGGTATAGTGCCAAACTATGACAATTCAACTATTAATCCACACGATGTCTCAATGCCATTCTGAGGCCAAGTTGACCATACTGCACCACACGTGTATCGTGGGTAAGGCTTAACGTCTTGCCACTAGGTTGGAGGGTAAAGAACTAAGGGCTAAGGGACTAAAAGAAAGTTCTACTTTACTTGCGCCATATATATATGCGCTGTGAACAAATAGTACCATTCGTATTTCGCCAGACGTATTCCTACGCGGAACCGGGGCTAGTAACGACATGTTCGTCGGCACGATTGAACTTGAACCAAGGGGCTTGGCTGCTGGCGCCAAGTTCTTGTCCAATGAGAGAATGAAACTATTATGGGCTGTTAGTAGACTAAAGGGATATTCAGTGTATATGTACAAGGAATATACAAGGGATATCAAACGATATACAAATACTATTAAATATATATCCATAAATAAATATATATATTCGGTTTAATCTGATCCTTCACAACACTAATTGTATGCCTATGTTCATGTTATGCTATTTGCTGTGAAGCATTTGAGCTGCAATCCATGTATGAAAGGTGCTATATAAATACATTTATTATTTATTATTATTATTATTATTATATACATACTACACAACCGACACACACATTACACATACATACGCAAGTCGCACAGACCATGCAAATGCAGATAGGAATACAGACACACACACACACACACTCAGAGCAACTCTGATCGATATCGAGACATTTCTGTAATGGCAGTGTAATTAAAAAGAAATTAAGAGAATTATTATCTGTCTCAGTCCCAAGCTGCAGCAGGACCCAGGACAGCACGGCTAGATCCATCAAGAGAAAGACCCACTGTCAACATACACACATACATATATATATATATTCACATACGGTACACACACACATATATACACACACACACACACACACACACACACACACACACACACACACACACACACACACACACACACACACACACACACACACACACACACACACACACACACACACACACACACACACACACACACACACACACACACACACACACACACACACACACACACACACACACACACACACACACACACACACTTTATACTGTATACACACGCACACATGCTTCAGATGTGCTCACACATGTATAGATCCACCATTGAATGAATGCGGGCGAGATAAGGAGAAGATATCCAGGGAAGAGGGGACTTTAACCCTTAACAGGCCTGCACATGTAGCATAAAACGCCTGTCGATTGCATACTGAAAGTAAATTGGATGCTATTCATCTGTAGCAGATGTCATAAGAGTTAGAGGTTTGAACACACTGAAATAATATTTTTTTTAAATTTTCGTCTGAATTATTTTGCAAACGGATGCCTGCAGATCTATCTACTCTATAGTTATTAGCTGAACACACTGCTGGGGCCATAGCCTGAAGTCTCACCTAGAGCATGTCCAAAGTTGATAACAATATCACAAATAATTTGTGTTTTACACATCTTTATGTAATGGTATGTTTAGGCGTTTTCCCCAAAATGTGTGAGATTAGTACCTCAGTCCCCTCTCCCCCACTAATCTCTTGTAACATACACCCCCCCCACCCCTTCTCACCCCCTTCTCACACAACAATAGATCAACAACAGATCAACAACAGATTAGCGCAATTTGCGCTCCAGAGAGATAGGCGCATGTGCATTATCTTGTGTACGGTACGCTTTACCTTGTGCTTTACCTTCTCAGTCTCAGAAAACAAACTCAAGTAAGATGTAATTCGGGCGGCTGAGTGGCGCAGTGGGCAAGGCGCTCGCCACTAACGCAGGAGATGCTGGGTTCGAGCCCAGCTCTCGGCGTTGCTACCGGCTTGGCTGGTCGTTCATACTAATACAATTGGCAGTGTTAGAGGGTGGGAAAGCCGGTGGGTGGGGATTGGACGTTGTGGACAGCGACTCCTACAGGTCGGTTGGTGCGCCTGTACAGCAGAATCAGGAAGTATCGGGGGCAGCGTGAGCCTCCCACGCGTTACTCCTCGCCACTAAGAGATCGCGCTGTTCAGGTGAAAAGATGCGACAGCTGCCTCCTCGTGTACCAGATGGGACACGTGATGCAAGGCTTGGTCCTCACTGCAGCCGACCAGTGGGAGGCATAGTCTAGCAACGTTCGAGACAGGGGAGGGGAGAATTGAAGGGAGAATTGGCGAGGCGAAATTGGGATGGGAGAAAAATAGAAAATAAGGAGAAAAAGTGGATAAAAAAAAGAAGTAAGATGTCATTCTTTTCAGAATTTCATTGGCTACACAAATGGTCAATCATGTCCATGGTCAGTGGTGATTGGTCCAGTCATCGAGAGGCGGAACCGGAGGTGGTAACTTTTTCGAAACTGACACTCGTTGGCTGTTTGGTCATATAACCCGAGATTGGAAGCACGTAATAGGTCGAGCGGTGTGTCAATCAAACGCCGGCCTGCAACGGTGTGTCCGGAACGTTAAGTGGTTAAAGGGACACTTAAAAAAAAAACTGATTTATTTTGCACATTATCGCACACTGTGCCGTTTACAAATGCTGTCCAAATCAAACTAGTTCAGATCACACTGTAACACTAGGCATTGCAGATCAAATATGACTCAGGATCCAGCAATGTCATATCAAACTTACCATTAAAAATGTTGTCATGTTGTCAATGTTGTCAGCACTTCCTATGTGTTGGTGTGTGGAGCTCTAGTTACATGTTGTGTTGCTCTACACATGGTGTGTGTGTTGCTCTAGTTACATGTTGTGTTGCTCTACACATGGTGTGTGTGTTGCTCTAGTTACATGTTGTGTTGCTCTACACATGGTGTGTGTGCTGCTCTAGTTACATGTTGTGGCTGAAACTACTTAATATGCCTCGAACAGTTTTGAACACATTGATTAGTTTGACAGCAATTGAGAATCAATGAGGATGAATATGTCCTGTGGGGATGTCATGCTTGTGTTAATTACAGCTCAATGAAATGATGGAGATGAAAACATAGCAACACTTACAACACAACACACTTAGCAATACAACACAACACACTTAGCAATACAACACACTTAGCAATACAACACAACACACTTAGCAACACAACACACTTAGCAATACAACACAAGGATTCAGCGTCCACCACTGGAGGGCATAATCATGCTCACGTCAAACTGAATTCACATGTGAGAAATGGCTCTGGGGTATGTGTGGGATTATGTGCAAAATAAATCAGCAGTGCCCCTTTAAGAAAATCAAGAGGTGAAAGAGAGAGTTATATATATATGCATAGATAGAGAGAGAGAAGAGAGAGAGAGAGAGAGAGAGAGAGAGAGAGAGAGAGAGAGAGAGAGAGAGAGAGAGAGAGAGAGAGAGAGAGAGAGAGAGAGAGAGAGAGAGAGAGAGAGAGAGAGAGAGAGAGAGAGAGAGAGAGATGGTTCCTACAGGACGTGATTAAATTATCTAGTGGCTGCTGTTATGCCTGAATAACAATATAGAAAGAGAATATAGAAGAAAGTACAATGTGGCCATCGATGCTATATGTGTGCGTGTGTGCGTGTGTGCGTGTGTGTGTGCGTGCGTGTGTGCGTGTGTATGTGAGTGAGTGTGTGTGTGTGGCACGCTGTGCAGGATGATCAGTAATCACTAAAAGGGTTTTCATTAGTCTGTCCCTGGGCACACGACAACAAAGGCATAAATTATCTCCAACAGATTAGCCACTAATCTCCACCAGCACTCCCCCCCCTCTCTCTCTCTCTCTCTTTCTTGGAAAAGTCATCCACCTCTCTTCCCTTTTGCATTCTCTTCATTAAGTCTCCTCTCGTTCTCTCTCTTTCTTAGAAAAGTCATCCACCTCTCTTCCCTTTTGTCTCGTCTTCATTAAGTCCTCTGTTGTCTGTTACTCAATAGACGGTGCGTTCTGAAATAACATTCATCTGTAGTGCCACATTTCTCCTTATCCGCTTGATATAATTAATCAAAATGTCCAATCTAATGAATTTTGTTTACTCATAACAATTATGTTCCATGATTTTAATAAAACACTCTCTGCATCTCCCTCTCTCTCTTTCCTAATCTCTCGATCTTTCTTTCAAAAAAACAAATCCCCTTGAAATCGTTAAGCCTGTCAGAAGTGCTGGACTCGTTACTCAAAAAAAGGTAATATATTCCGTGTTACTCATTTCACAAGTAACATAATTAGTTACTTTAGTTATTACTCCCTGGGAGCAGTTATGTTACTCGTTACATAATTGCTTCCTTTCTTTACAGTAAAATTTATGTAAAATATATGGCTACTTGGCCTGTGTCCCTCTGTGTGAGCGATCACGTCAGGGTAGCAGCACTTCAAGGGGCGTTCAAACCACACGCGCAAGTCTGCCGCAAGCAGGGGTGTAACAAGTACCCAGAAATTATACTTAAGTGAAAGTATGGGTACCGTCTCAAAATCGTACTCAAGTAAAAGTCAGAGTATCTGGCTAAAAACACACTTGAGTAAAAGTTTCTACTTTTAAACATACTAAAAAGAAAAAGTTAAAACTTTTTCTCTGACTGTCTATTCTTCTGATAGCAGGTGTTTAATCAAAGATCCCCGCTTTCTAGTCTTGCACAGGGACCAATCAGCATGGGTATGGGCGGGTTCATTTTCCATGATAGGGATTTGATTGGCTGTTTTTAAATAAAGTGCGGCCGCAGGATTAATAACATTAGCGTTAGTTCGGCCAGAGAAACAAATATACTAATTAAAATGGTTGGACCTGTGAGATTTGTACTTTCTAGGTCTGCATTTTAAATGTAAGGAGTAAAAAGTATGTTTTTTTTGTCTGGAATGTAATTGAGTAAAAGTACAAGTATACAAACCTAATAATACTCAAGTAAAAGTACAAATCCCCCAAAACAGTACTTAAGTATTGTAACGAAGTACAATCACTCAAGTACTTTACACCCCGGGCAGCAAGCACAGAGCTGAGCTAGATCATTGTTTTCAACAGAGGACTTGATGCGGTGTGACACTGTGGAGCAGAGCGCAGCGCTTCTGCTTTGAAAACCCATTACATTTACATTTACATTTACATTTAGTCATTTAGCTGACGCTTTTATCCAAAGCGACTTACAAGTTCTGTACGACAAGCCATCAGGAAGAGCACAACTCTATCAGCTGAGTAACAATGTTCATCAAAGTGTTGAGTGCTACAGTGTAGGTTAGTTTATTAGGACAAGTGCATGACAGTATGGTTAGTTAGGGTTAGATTTTTTTTTTTTTTTTTTTTTTTTTTTTAATTCAGATAATGGTTGAAGAAGTGAGTCTTTAGTCGACGGCGAAAGATTGGACGTGTTTCGGCTGTCCTAACTGGGGTGGGTAGTTCATTCCACCATTGTGGGGCAAGGACTGAGAATAGGCGACTACTACTCACTACAGTCCCACTGCATGCCAGCTGGACCCGACACCCTCCCCACTCATCCGGACCAGTGCACCGGACATCCTCCCAGTCCAAGCGGCAATCATATCAACTCTTCTCTCAACTCTGGGATGGTTCCCACCTCTCTAAAAACAAGCTAGAGTTCAATCTGGAGAGTGGAGACTACTGCATAACTGATACTGGGACTGACACATCATTGCGACTATTCAGAAAGATTTGTTTGTTTGTTTTTCGGCCATAGGTGGCAACACAATAGCTCATCAGTGATAAGGGTCAGTGATAAGGGTTAGGGGTCAGGGATAAGGGTTAGGGGTCAGTGATAAGGGATAGGGGTCAGTGATAAGGGTCAGTGATAAGGGTTAGGGGTCAGGGATAAGGGTTAGGGGTCAGTGATAAGGGATAGGGGTCAGTGATAAGGGTCAGTGATAAGGGTTAGAGGTCAGTGATAAGGGTCAGTGATAAGGGTTAGGGGTCAGTGATAAGGGTCAGGGATAAGGGTTAGGGGTCAGTGATAAGGGATAGGGGTCAGTGATAAGGGTTAGGGGTCAGGGATAAGGGTTAGGGGTCAGTGATAAGGGTCAGGGATAAGGGTTAGGAGTCAGTGATAAGGGTCAGTGATAAGGGATAGGGGTCAGTGATAAGGGTCAGGGATAAGGGTTAGGGGTCAGTGATAAGGGTTAGGGGTCAGGGATAAGGGTTAGGGGTCAGTGAGAACCGAGGCCCTGGAGAAGCTCTGGCTCACGTTCAAAGTCCTCAAACGAAATGAAAACGCTTCGTTAACCCTTTCTGGTGTACGATTTATTTTTGGAATTGTTTCTCAGAATTATATCTTAGAATTCAACCAATCTATAGCTTCCAATGGCCCGCAGCCGTTGTGTCCTCAGTCAGTCCCATCTTAGTCCTCAGTCAGTCCCATCTTAGTCCTCAGTCCCATCTTAGTCCTCAGTCCCATCTTAGTCCTCAGTCCCATCTTAGTCCTCAGTCAGTCCCATCTTAGTCCTCAGTCAGTCCCATCTTAGTCCTCAGTCAGTCCCATCTTAGTCCTCAGTCAGTCCCATCTTAGTCCCCAGTCAGTCCCATCTTAGTCCTCAGTCAGTCCCATCTTAGTCCTCAGTCAGTCCCATCTTAGTCCTCAGTCAGTCCCATCTTAGTCCTCAGTCCCATCTTAGTCCTCAGTCAGTCCCATCTTAGTCCTCAGTCAGTACCATCTTAGTCCTCAGTCAGTCCCATCTTAGTCCTCAGTCAGTCCCATCTTAGTCCTCAGTCAGTCCCATCTTAGTCCTCAGTCAGTACCATCTTAGTCCTCAGTCAGTCCCATCTTAGTCCCCAGTCAGTCCCATCTTAGTCCTCAGTCAGTCCCATCTTAGTCCTCAGTCAGTCCCATCTTAGTCCTCAGTCAGTCCCATCTTAGTCCTCAGTCAGTCCCATCTTTAGTCCTCAGTCAGTACCATCTTAGTCCTCAGTCAGTCCCATCTTAGTCCCCAGTCAGTCCCATCTTAGTCCTCAGTCAGTCCCATCTTAGTCCTCAGTCAGTCCCATCTTAGTCCTCAGTCAGTACCATCTTAGTCCCCAGTCAGTCCCATCTTAGTCCTCAGTCAGTCCCATCTTAGTCCTCAGTCAGTACCATCTTAGTCCTCAGTCAGTCCCATCTTAGTCCTCAGTCAGTCCCATCTTAGTCCTCAGTCAGTCCCATCTTAGTCCTCAGTCAGTCCCATCTTAGTCCTCAGTCCCATCTTAGTCCTCAGTCAGTCCCATCTTAGTCCTCAGTCCCATCTTAGTCCTCAGTCAGTACCATCTTAGTCCTCAGTCAGTCCCATCTTAGTCCTCAGTCAGTCCCATCTTAGTCCTCAGTCCCATCTTAGTCCTCAGTCAGTACCATCTTAGTCCTCAGTCAGTCCCATCTTAGTCCTCAGTCAGTACCATCTTAGTCCTCAGTCAGTCCCATCTTAGTCCTCAGTCAGTCCCATCTTAGTCCTCAGTCAGTCCCATCTTAGTCCTCAGTCAGTCCCATCTTAGTCCTCAGTCAGTCCCATCTTAGTCCTCAGTCAGTACCATCTTAGTCCTCAGTCAGTCCCATCTTAGTCCTCAGTCAGTCCCATCTTAGTCCTCAGTCAGTACCATCTTAGTCCTCAGTCAGTCCCATCTTAGTCCTCAGTCAGTCCCATCTTAGTCCTCAGTCAGTCCCATCTTAGTCCTCAGTCAGTCCCATCTTAGTCCTCAGTCAGTCCCATCTTAGTCCCCAGTCAGTCCCATCTTAGTCCTCAGTCAGTCCCATCTTAGTCCTCAGTCAGTCCCATCTTAGTCCTCAGTCAGTCCCATCTTAGTCCTCAGTCCCATCTTAGTCCTCAGTCAGTCCCATCTTAGTCCTCAGTCAGTACCATCTTAGTCCTCAGTCAGTCCCATCTTAGTCCTCAGTCAGTCCCATCTTAGTCCTCAGTCAGTCCCATCTTAGTCCTCAGTCAGTACCATCTTAGTCCTCAGTCAGTCCCATCTTAGTCCCCAGTCAGTCCCATCTTAGTCCTCAGTCAGTCCCATCTTAGTCCTCAGTCAGTCCCATCTTAGTCCTCAGTCAGTCCCATCTTAGTCCTCAGTCAGTCCCATCTTAGTCCTCAGTCAGTCCCATCTTAGTCCCCAGTCAGTCCCATCTTAGTCCTCAGTCAGTCCCATCTTAGTCCTCAGTCAGTCCCATCTTAGTCCTCAGTCAGTACCATCTTAGTCCTCAGTCAGTCCCATCTTAGTCCTCAGTCAGTCCCATCTTAGTCCTCAGTCAGTACCATCTTAGTCCTCAGTCAGTACCATCTTAGTCCTCAGTCAGTCCCATCTTAGTCCTCAGTCAGTCCCATCTTAGTCCTCAGTCAGTCCCATCTTAGTCCTCAGTCAGTACCATCTTAGTCCCCAGTCAGTCCCATCTTAGTCCCCAGTCAGTCCCATCTTAGTCCTCAGTCAGTCCCATCTTAGTCCTCAGTCAGTCCCATCTTAGTCCTCAGTCAGTCCCATCTTAGTCCTCAGTCCCATCTTAGTCCTCAGTCAGTCCCATCTTAGTCCTCAGTCAGTCCCATCTTAGTCCTCAGTCAGTCCCATCTTAGTCCTCAGTCAGTCCCATCTTAGTCCTCAGTCAGTACCATCTTAGTCCTCAGTCAGTCCCATCTTAGTCCTCAGTCAGTCCCATCTTAGTCCTCAGTCAGTCCCATCTTAGTCCTCAGTCAGTACCATCTTAGTCCTCAGTCAGTCCCATCTTAGTCCTCAGTCAGTACCATCTTAGTCCTCAGTCAGTCCCATCTTAGTCCTCAGTCAGTCCCATCTTAGTCCTCAGTCAGTCCCATCTTAGTCCTCAGTCAGTCCCATCTTAGTCCTCAGTCAGTCCCATCTTAGTCCTCAGTCAGTCCCATCTTAGTCCTCAGTCAGTCCCATCTTAGTCCTCAGTCAGTCCCATCTTAGTCCTCAGTCAGTCCCATCTTAGTCCTCAGTCAGTCCCATCTTAGTCCTCAGTCAGTACCATCTTAGTCCTCAGTCAGTCCCATCTTAGTCCTCAGTCAGTCCCATCTTAGTCCTCAGTCAGTCCCATCTTAGTCCCCAGTCAGTCCCATCTTAGTCCTCAGTCAGTCCCATCTTAGTCCTCAGTCAGTACCATCTTAGTCCTCAGTCAGTCCCATCTTAGTCCTCAGTCAGTCCCATCTTAGTCCTCAGTCAGTCCCATCTTAGTCCTCAGTCAGTCCCATCTTAGTCCTCAGTCAGTCCCATCTTAGTCCTCAGTCAGTCCCATCTTAGTCCTCAGTCAGTCCCATCTTAGTCCTCAGTCAGTACCATCTTAGTCCTCAGTCAGTCCCATCTTAGTCCTCAGTCAGTCCCATCTTAGTCCTCAGTCAGTCCCATCTTAGTCCTCAGTCAGTCCCATCTTAGTCCTCAGTCAGTCCCATCTTAGTCCTCAGTCAGTCCCATCTTAGTCCTCAGTCAGTCCCATCTTAGTCCTCAGTCAGTCCCATCTTAGTCCTCAGTCAGTACCATCTTAGTCCTCAGTCAGTCCCATCTTAGTCCTCAGTCAGTCCCATCTTAGTCCTCAGTCAGTCCCATCTTAGTCCTCAGTCAGTACCATCTTAGTCCTCAGTCAGTCCCATCTTAGTCCTCAGTCAGTCCCATCTTAGTCCTCAGTCAGTCCCATCTTAGTCCTCAGTCAGTCCCATCTTAGTCCTCAGTCAGTCCCATCTTAGTCCTCAGTCAGTCCCATCTTAGTCCTCAGTCAGTACCATCTTAGTCCTCAGTCAGTCCCATCTTAGTCCTCAGTCAGTCCCATCTTAGTCCTCAGTCAGTCCCATCTTAGTCCTCAGTACCAATGGCTACAACTTTTACTTTGATCAGTGTCATTGATCTTTGAACAATATTTTCAACAGGTCCTTGGCTTACGGTCAACCTGTCCACAGAGTTTGAGCCAAAAACCGGATAAGAACTGCACAGCTTATGGCAGTTACAGCCAATAACTGGCTGACTGAATGATTGGTTGATTGATTGATTGATTGATTAACTGACCAAATGGCTGTCCAACTGATTGATTGATTGATGGATTGATTGACTGATTGACAGAAAGACAAGAGGCTGGCTGAATATCTGACTGACCGACATGCTGACTGACGCCGTCAATTCACTAACTAGCTAATTGTCTGTCTGTCTGACTGTACCTCCTGAAGTCGACCTTGGCCAGCAGCTCTCGTCTCTTGCTGTTCTCTCTCTCCTTCTTCATCTCCATCTCCTCCTCGGCTGACAGCATGTCCTCGTAGGGGACTTCATCCAGGTCCAAGTCACCTGGCATGATGAACCTGGGGAGGAGGGGTACATGACAGGTAGGCAATTATCATTTTAATAATGAATAAACTCCCAGGATGAATCTGAAATTTGTTTCACAGTCACAACCTGTCATCATTTGAACAGCCATCTTTTCACCTTTCAGAAAAAAACATTCAGAAAAAACCTTGTATCTCAAATTAATTTGAGCAATTTTCATACAGCAGTTGTACTTGAATTGAACGTTTGCATGGCCCTCTCTAATTCATGAACAAGTTTCACTGTGTGGAAGTTAAGACTCCCCTCCCCCCTCTCTTTGATGATCTCCCTCACCCATCTTTCCTTCCTACCCCCATCCCTCATTTATACCCACCTCTTGCAAAGCAGTAGCTACGGAAAAAGGCGGGCGTCTGCCTCTATGGGATTCTCATAGAAGTGAGGAAGGATAGGATGAGTGGTTAAAACTGATGTGTAATGTGTGGTTAGAGGTGGATCTTTGATTTGATTATTAATTAGATGGACTAATGGGAATGCTGTAGATTAATTTAATTTGATTGTGTATTTGGCTTTTACTTGTTTAATGGCCCTCATTTATCAACAATGCGTAGGATTCCCAGTGTCAGAAATACTGTGTCTGTTACTAGGCTTGAGTAAATTGTGATGAAACAAAGGAGAATATAAATTATGATTTTTATTTGCATCTTTGACAGTGAATAACACCATGCAAAAAATGACCAGATATGAAAAACTGCCACTGAGCTCGTTCAGCATCTTTTTGAGATCATGTGTACAAATATAAACAAATTAAAGAAGGGAAGATGATTAAAAATAATGTTTTGTAGATAAAGTACTGAATTCTGCCTTCCGGACAAAAGCAATTTGAAATATTATTATAGAATATGGAATATCAATCAAAATATAGATTTTTACTTGCCAATGGGCGACCCCAATGTCACCTACCCATGCCCCCGCTTTGGGTCGCGACCCGTAGTTTGAGAACCGCTGGCCTAGAGGAAGGTTGTCTTAAGTTCATCATAAGTTTTGGATGTCAAATTGATATAAATATTCTTCATGTGTGCTATGGCTTTCGAGACCTATTTCTGAAGCGCCGTGGCTATCCATCAACGCTGCAAATTGGGATCCGTTCTGTCAGGCTTTGTGCCTCCTGGTGACATAACAGAACAGCAATCAACCTCAAAATCAACCCTGTCGGCACCGCGGTAGGGTGGTAGACAGTCCTAATGGCTGCATCTGTATATATATATACATTGGCCTGAAGCCTAGTAAGCCTAATATATCCCTTGGCCTGAAGTCTCGTAAACCTAATATATCCCTTCATCTGAAGCCTAGTAAGCATAATATCTCTCTTGGCCTGAAGCCTAGTAAGTCAAATACAGCAATTTATTTGGATATTGTTCTGGGCATTTATTTGCATAGAGTGTGGATATCACACACACACACACACCACACACACACACACACCACACACACACAGGCCCAGACTGGCCATCGGGAGCACCGGGAGTTTTCCCGGTGGCCTGGCCTGCAAATCTTTTTAAAATAATAATAAAAATATATATATATATATTATAATTTTTTTTTATTATAATTATTATTAAAAAAAAATTGCCAGGCCATTGTTTCTAGTTGTGGCGGCGCAATAGTTAGATAACCTAGGTGGGTGGGGAATAACCAGGATTTCACTGTCTGCGACAGAGTTGGAGAACTATCTGACACTCTCCCTCTCGCGGATGGAGCCGTGCTGCCGCTTGTGATTGGTGGAGGCGGGACCAGGCGATACAACTGATTGACAGCGGAGGCGGCAAATGGAATGGCAGATGGCACTCAGATGCAGAATAACAGCCAGGCAGTGAGCCAGGTAGTGAGGGACTCGGGAGAGATACAGTAGAGCGAAAGTCAATTAACGTTGATGTCAAGATGGACAGTGGAAGAAAGAGAAAGGGTGGAGGAGAGAGGGATAAAACAAAGAAAAAGAAAGGCCCTTACAGGAGATGCTGCTAAATCCGGCAACATTTATCAAATATTTTCTTGCACCAAGGTCAAGGAACCAGCAGGTTAGTCAGTGATAAAAATAAACATGTGGATGTTAGTTAGCTAACGTTACCATGCAATGCATCATCTCCCCTGTCAAAAGCCCAATGTTAAATCTGCCAAGAAACAAATAAATAATTTAACCCTTGTGTCTGAAAACTAAAGTGTTATACTCTTACCATATTAGGGGACTCAATTGAAAAACGCCATAAAAAGATTATATGTTGAAATAATTTCCCACTTTCTTTTCCATAAAATTTTTATTCAACTTCAGATTAAAAATGAAATACTCCCACTTTTCTGAAAGGAGTTGTTAAATGTGACATTACAAAAAACAATATGTGGTGGTTATGATTGGGGCTGAAGTTGAATAAACAATTTATGAAAGAGAAAGTCAAAATAATTCCAAGATAATTCAAAGATTACACACCTTTGCCACATATATTGATTGGCTACAAACATAATCACTGCAAAGTTATAAAAAAAAATAAGAATCTGATCAGACACAAGGGTTAAGTTGTTGTTCCATTTCTAATTTCCTCAAAAACATCTAGTCTAGTTAATGTGATCAATATTATTTGACAATTGATGCTTTTTGTTGGAAATTTCAGTCAGTGATCTGATACTTTGAGCTCATTTTATAGTTAAAATGATTGAGATAATGCAATCTTCTGTCTTCGTTGTGCATGCATGCGTGTGCTCACCACACGCGATACATGTGTCACTATTCTGGCAGTGGCTACTGTTATTATAGTATTGTAATGAAAGGTCTGTTATTTAATGTTTGTGTAAAGGGCTATTTTAACTGTTGATGGGTAGTGCATCAGTAAAGTGAATATGGTATTGTGCTCTTGCTCTGTTTGAATAGGTGGAGAGAGTAGCATAGTTTTATTTGAGGTTCATAACAGTACATTGTACTAAGCAATTGTTGGCTCATTAGTTTGTGATTCACATGCACTAAAATTCACCAGAATGCAGGAAATTAAGTCTTTGTAACAAAAATGTTCCTGGTGGGGGACCCCCAGACCCCCCGCTTAAAAAGTGGCCTGACTGGGGCTATATTTCGCGCTATATCTCCCGGTATGAATTATCTTCCAAGTCCGGCCCTGCACACGCCCCTCCATCATATAGCTCTCCTCCTTTTCTGTTGTGGGCTCCTATCATCATGTGTCCCTCTCTGCATCTTATCCAAATAGCATAGTTACACACACAAATCATCAACAGGTGATCTTCATTCAAGCTGCACAATACATTATAATAGTTGTCAGACCACTTCAAACCATAGCTTCAAACGCATGATTGTCATCATCACTGTCCCAGCATTCTGGCTCAGAGTCCTTTTCATTTATATGATCTGGATCATCCTCCAACATCCACAACAAGTTCCAATGCTTGTTGAACATTATACCTCTTTGTCTTTTTTCCATTTTATTATAAAACCAGGGACATGTGCCTTTCTCTATCTTCTGTTACGCGCAAGCAGCGCGTGTCTGTCCGATCTGCAGAGTGCAGTGGATTATAGAGAATTGATTCATTGATCCATTGGTTCTCCCAGCCCAGGTGACCATAGAGGCGGCGTGGCTCAGGGGTAGAGCGGGTTGTCCAATGATCCAAGGGTTGGTGGTTCGAATCCCGCTCAAGCCCATGTCCATCCCACTGCCGTTGTGTCCTTGGGCAAGACACTTAACCTACTTGCCTCGTATGAATGTGTATGCATGTGAATGAATGTTGGTGGTGGTCGGAGGGGCCGTAGGCGTTGATTATTCGCCACGCTTCCGTGAGTCTGCCTCAGGGCAGCTCTGGCTGCAATTGTAGCTTACCACCACCGGTATGACTGTGTATGAATGAATAATGGACTCTGTGAAGCGCTCTGGGTCAGTGAAGAGCGCTATATAAATCCAAGTCATTATTATTATTATTAGACAGGGTAGATTAGTTGCAGATAGATTCGAAAGAGAAAACAACCAATCTAGATATTTCAAGATCCTATGCCTTACTTCCCAGCCAGCCTGTGGGCAACAGAGAGACACACAGAGAGAAGAGAATCTCCTGATTCAGATTCCAAAGATATGTAATGTTTAGCAAAACATGTCTAGTGCCGCCTCACTCAGATTCAGAGGGTTATGTTAGAACACTGTTTTATCCTTTATCATCTGCCCTTCCGTGAACCATCTAATGCTCTATGCCTCACCTTGACCTCATCTATTTAGCTGATATCTATTTTATGCTCGTTTTATACTTATTTTATGTCTTTTCTTCTACTGCTGTGAAGCACTTTGAGCTGCAATTCTTGAAACGTGCTATACAAATAAAGTGTATTATTATATTTATTATAAAAGGGGAATTGAGGGGTGTGATCCATGGGACTGACACAATCAGTGTCTATATGAACTTAACATCAACATCAACAGGAAGAGAAGTCCGATATATTCTCTATCAAACAGGTTCTCAGCAACTGCAAAGTGTTTATAAAATGTAAGAAAATGTTTTGTTGTAGCTAGAAATAACACAACTGTCGACACTAATATGAGCGGGTATTAGTGTATGTATACACATACATACACGAATACCCGCTCATATTAGTGTTGACAGTTGACATATTCTGTGTGTGTGTATATGTGTGTATATGCGTGTGTGTGTGTATATATGTGTATGTGTGTGTATATGTCAGGGATGTGATTGCGCCTTAAGAAAAAAACCTGAACATTTTCTAAACTATCTTTTATATATATATATATATAAACACTCCCATTTGAATGAATGAACACATTTTATTTGTATATATTGAACTGTTCACAGGGAAGAGGAAGGTGGGACAAAGAAAATTAATCAAATATATCAGTGTCCCCCTAAAAAATGTAAATGGGGTTGTGACGTACGTGGGTTGGTCATTATCATTGTTACTGT
>NC_140169.1:147980047-147995047 GCF_963971535.1 Notolepis coatsorum | reverse complement strand
ACTAGGGGGGGTTAATCCGGTCGCTTGTAAGCCGACAGGAGTAGGAAGGGGGGGGGGGTAGAATCCGGCTGCCTCATCCGGCCAAGGGTATCCCAGGTGAACCCACTGTAGTGCCGTTCAATGCGCCGGCGATCCTTGGACCACAGATGAAAGCAGGTGGACTCTTTGTGGGCCGGCTCTCTCCGGTCCACGGGGGAGAGACGTGAAGCGACCTCGTCTTGCAGAGCGTCTCCTCACCTTGCGTCCTCTCCAGGGGGGGGGGGGTTCCAACACACGGCAGTGTCGGGGGTCTTTATCCATGGAATAATCAAAGTATACAAAGCATAATCCGTGCCTGGGAAGGCGGGCTGTCGTCGGTAGAATAATCCGGTATACAGGTCCACTCGCTCGTCGGCTCTGGGGCTCCTTGGGTGCAGCTTCACGTGGGGTCAACCACCCTGGATAAGCAGCCAGTTCTCTGCCCGAGACGATGGGGTACTGACTACGGTAGTATTCTCACCGCACGAAGCACTATATATTAACAGACTATTATTAGCTTAATAGACTACGTCCAACTCGACGATATAGTGCCAAATATGACTATTCAAATATTAATATACACGATGTCTCAATACCGATGGTAGGCGAACTTGGCCTTACTCCCACACGTGGCGTCGCGGGGAGGCTTTACGTCTGTGACTCTATTGGAGGGTAAGAAACTGGACTGAAAAGAAAGTCCTACTTTAGTAGCGCAGTATATATACGCACTATGAACAAATAGTCCCATTAGTGGTGCGGTAGTCAGATTCCTACGCGGAACTAGGACTTGTTCGTACATGTGGAGCGGTACGTTTGAACTGGGTCTGAGGGGTATGGCAGCCTGGCACCAAGGTCTCGACCAATAGTAGAATGGAGACTATTATGGGATGTTCAGTAGGCTAGAATGGATATTCAATGCATATTGTACAAGGAATATACAAGGGATATCAGGGAATATTAGAGAATATACAAATACAATTAAATATATATATATAAATAAATATATATATTCGGTTTAATCTGGCCCTTCACAACAGCCACCCCCTGATTGGTCCCAGACCTAATCAGTTAAACAGAGACAGATTAATCGCGTTGTCTATTTACACATAAGGGTTTGCTGTAGGGGTCAGTCAACTTCACAAAGTCATAGGGTTATAGGGTCATGGTCATCATCGATTGTGTCTGGGAGTCGGGGCAGTTCTATGAGCCTCGCCACGGGACGGGTGTAAGTGCGACCCTGGACGAGCACTTCAGCTGCTCGGACCTTGCCGTCGGCACCGGTGATCACTTTGCTTACGCGGCCGGCCGGCCACATAGCTCTGGGCAGTGATTGATCAATAATCATGACGACTGTTCCTTCTGTCAAATTGTCTCTCTGGGCTCGCTGCAGTAGAAGCAATTCTGCTTCCTCGTAGTTAGCTGCTGACATATCAGCGGGGGACTTGCACTCCGGGTGGTACCGCAGGAATGTTCTTTGTTGTGCACTCTCTATGGACGTGCAATCGTCTATGTTAGGGTCGGTGGAGACTACGGTGCTCAATCCACAGAACACAGACTTCTTATTTTCCACCTCCTCTGGACTTGCTTCCCTCGGGATAGGCATGGGCCACTGTCCTTCCGGGAGTCTTAGGAATGCGGGGCCGTCACTGTAGACATTGCGACGGGTGAGGTCATCCAGGGGCATCCCCCGGGTGATGACGTCAGCTGGGATCTGTTTTGTATCAACGTAGCGCCACTCTGTTTCTCCGGTTAACTCTTCGGTTAAGTCTTGAATCTCGGTGACTCTGACTCCCACGAAGACTTTGTACTTGCATGAGTCCGATTTGATCCAGGCGAGTACCGTCGTGGAATCTGACCACAGGATTGTTCTAGACACCGGTATGGTGAGCTCACGTTGGATGAGCGTGGCTAGGTGCGCTCCGGCTAGGGCTGCGCAGAGCTCTAGACGTGGGATAGATTGTTGCTTGCGTGGGGCTATTCTCGAGCGGGCGAGGACAAATGCTGTGTAGATCTCTCCCCCCTTCTCTTGGGCCCGCAAGTAGGCTACTGATCCGTATGCGACCTCTGAGGCGTCACTGAAGACGTGTAAGTCCATTTTACATGTCTCTGGCCTCACCGTGGGTGGGAAGTAGCTTCGGCGCATATTAACGCCTGGGAGTGAGTGGAGCTCCATCTCCCACTCTCTCCAGGTGGATGCAAGGTGTGCGGGAATGGGGTCGTCCCAGCCCTGGTCCTTGTCCCACAATGCTCGTACAATCATTTTTGCCCTGGTGGTGTACGGTAGAATACATCCTAGCGGGTCATATTGTCGGGCGAGTGTTGTGTACACACTCCGTCTGGTGGTCGGCGCCGCCGCCGGCCTTCCCTGGTCCGTAGTCAGGGGCTTGTGTCTGTAGTGAAGCGAATCTGTTTTGAATCGCCACACCAATCCCAGGGTCCTCCTGGGCTTCTCCCGGGATTGTAGCCATCCAGGTCTCGCTGCTGGCTGCCTTGTCCTCGGAGGAGAGGCTGCGCAGTACTTGCGGATCGCTGCTGGCCCACTGCCTGAGATCAAAGCCGCCTTTGATCAATGAGGCGCGGAGTTTAATCAGGAGAGCCTCGGCTTCTTCCTGGGTTGAAAGGCTTTGTAGACAGTTGTCAACGTAGAAGCTTTTCTTTACGCTGTGTCGGACCTCTTCGTCCGCTGCTGGGTCCTCTGCTACATGTTTCTGTAGTGCAAATGTAGCACAGCAGGGGCTGCACGTCGTTCCGAAGGGGAGGACTTCCCATTGGTAGATGGCTGGGTGCTCATCTCCTGGCTTCTCTCTCCATAGGAACCGTAACAGGGGCTTGTCCGCCTCTACTAATCTCACCTGCAGGAACATTCCTTTAATGTCCCCGCTGATGGCCACCTTTTCCTGGCGGAAGCGGAGTAGAACGCCGAGTAGGGAGGGGCCGAGTGTGGGACCGGGCAGTAACTCTTTATTCAGATTTTGGGATCCGATCTGGTAGCTGCAGTTAAATACTATGCGGTCTTTACCGTTGTGATGGACCTTGTGGTGAGGCACGTACCACGATTCAGTGGTCTGGTCAGCCTCTTTAATGTCCATCTTTGTGACGTGTCCCGCTGTGATGAGCTTCTCAATCTCAGCGCGGTATACACTCTCTTGGGCGGGGTTCTTGGCTAAGCGCCGCTCCGTGTTCAGCAGGTACCGTTCTGTGGCGTCTGTCTTGGCGTGGAAAGTAGGCATTCCTTCTCGCCGCAGGAGTGGCATGGCGTATCTCAACACGCCGTTGACCGGGACTCTCTTGGTCCCTGTCTCGAGGAGGTGAATGGCGTAAATGTCATCTTTAGAGCGAATGTCTTTCTTTCCGTTCTTAAAGGGCATTTGTTCCAAGGTCCATAGCCGCTCTACGTGTTGCAGGAGTGCGGTTTCTCCCTCTGTGACTCGGGAGTGGAGACATTTAGTGGCTGTACTTCGGTTGAGAGATTTGGCGAGCGGGCCTTGGAGAGTCCATCCCAAACGGGTCTCGACTGCTGCAGGACAGCCTCGGGGTCCGGTATGAACCCGGTCTATCGGGACAATGAGGTCTGCATGGTCGGAGCCTATCAACAGGGTCGGCATAGCATTGTCTATGAGCGGGATCGGTAACTTGCGCAGATGTGCATATTTCTCCATCAGCTTGGCGACGGGGTATGTGTACCGCGACAGTCCTATTTCTTGGCTGGTGAAAGCGTCTGTAATCTGGTACCGTCGCTCAGGCTGGCCGCTTGCTGCGATAGAGAATGAGACATTCTCGCCCTTTATCGTCTTCAAATCTCGTCTTATTGTCCGAATTGTCATTTGGGTTTCGCTTCCCCGCAGCCCTAGCTGGGCCGCAGCGGAGGCGAGCAGCAGGGTCTTCTCTGACCCGTCATCGAGGACGGCGTAAGTGTCCAGGACTTTATTCTGGTAGCTTAGTGTCACACTCACTACTTTTAGGAGTACTCAGGCTCCACTGCTGCTGGCGGGATCAATGTACATGACGCTCGCTTTGCTGCTGGATGGTGCGGGTGAAGGGCGCCGTCTGTTACTGTCGTGAAGTATGTCCAGATGGGCTCCATCGCACTTGGTGCACCTTTTCTTTAAGCGGCATTCGGCTGCCATGTGTGAGCGCGCACAGCGAAAACAGCGCTTGTTGGACTTTATCCATTGACTTGCTTCCTCCGCGTTCAGCTTGGGGAAGGAGTCACATTGCGCTAGCCAGTGTTCTTTCTCACAGTAGGGGCACACTATCTTCCACTTCTCCATTCTGGAGGGGGTACTGTGGCTCCTGCTGCTCGGTACTGACTCCGATTGGTGCATCACAGTCACCGATCTTCTTCCATCATTTAGTCGTCTGGTTCCTTCTCTGGAGCCAGGGGTGCTCCGTCCGAATGTATCTAGCCGTAGGCTGCTGACTTCTCTCGCCAGGAAGTCTGCTAGATCGAGGAGGTTCGGTTCGGGGCCATTCGGGTCTCGGTGGTCTCTCTGTCGCCTAAAACGCTCCTGTCGAGCGGGCGGCAGCTTCTCCAAGATCCTTTCCACATTTGAGTTGGCGTAAAGTTCATGCCTCCCCTTCTCTCTCTGCGCTCCCAACATCCCTACCAGGGACTGCACTCTGATGGACAGGTCGTCCAGTGCTCGATTGTCTATTGCTGGGGGTAAGCGGTCGATGTGTCGGATCTCCTGGATCACGTAATCCCATATGCGCCCATACCTCTGGTCCAATGCTACCAGCGCTGCTGTGTATGGGGTGGTGGAGGTCGCGTAGGCGAGCGCTATATTATGTGCGCGGGGTACCTTTAAGTGCTTCAGTAGGATGGCGTATTTATGGCGTTCATCCAATACATCCACCAACATGGTCTCCAGACACATGCAGAGTTCTGTATACTGGGCCCGGTTCTCTTGGGTGAAGTCGGGTACCATAGGCGTGCCAATGTATGACGCTGACTGTGGATACATCGGCGAGCGTTGGGGGAGAGGCCTCCTAGGCGAGTCTCCTCCCGCTCCTTGGTATGGGCTGGTACCGGCAGTGTACCATGGCCCGCTTGTCCAGGTGCTGTTCCTCGGTGCGGGTCGTGCGTCGTGCTCACCCGTGTATAGAGTCGGGGGTCTGTAGTGCAGCTCCGCGGGAGTATAGCCTGGGCTGTACCGGACCTCCTGGTCCGGTAGAGTACTGTGCTGTCGTCGGGCGTGGTTCTCCTCCTCTTCCTCTTCGTCTTCAGTTAGGTCATCCAGTGCTTGTAGTCTCTGGTTTAGCCTCTCCACAGGATATGCTGCTCCTTCCCGGTTGCTAGGTCTCGCTTGGACCGGTGGGGGGAGGTGGTCTGTGGGGGGTATAGACCTCGTCTGTTGGTCAAGTTCAGGGTTGTCTACTCGGCTAGGGGATGCCGCCCTGGAGGTGTGTCTAGACGAGTTCCTGGAGCCTCTGGCGGAGGGAGAGGGTGTTGTCCGTCTGATCAGCTGTTCTATTAGTTGCGCTTGCTGTCTGTCGCGCTCTGCGTCCCGTAGAGCACCAGCAGCTGCTCGCTGGCTGTCTGCTCGGTCTCGGGCCACATTCTCTTCCCTCTGAATGCGTCTTATTTCTAGACGTATATGCTCTTCTTCGCTCCGCTGCTGGATCTGCAGTCGGTCGCGTTCAGCAGCGGCGTTCAGGCTGATGAGGAAGGCCTGCTGTAGGGTCCTCTCTGCCTCGCTGGGGGAAGGCGGTTGTATAGGGGAGCCTTCCCTCGGGGTACTCCTTGCGGAGCCTTGGAGCTCTATCTCCACGGTGCTCTCCCCGTCTTCTTCCGTGCCGAGTTCTCTCTCGGTAGCGTTGTATTCCTCCCGGGACTCATCGGGGACTACTTCTTCAGTACTGGCGGGGTGTGAAGTCATGTCTGGTTCCCACTGGTCCCCACCGTGAACTTGGTCAGTTACATTAGAGCCCGTAGGGGCCTCTATGGTCGGGGTAGTCTGGGCGTTGGGGTTAGACATACTTTTACTTTCTAGTTTTACCGCGTTTACTGTTAGTAGAAGACTAGGTTGTTGACTGACAGCGTAAGCCTCTAAGTACTGAGGGAGCCGTCGTTCGCGCTGCGGGCGTTGGTTAGGAGGATCGTTTCGTGGAGTGTTCATCATAGGCCATTTCAATATTAATAACACTATATTAATATTACACTAATTACCCTCCGGCTCGAAGGACCAATTTTAACTGAGGGGTACAATTCCCTGACTGTATTACTAGATATGATACTTACTACCACTACCTTTGTACTTAATATTCGGCCACCCAGTACACGGCATAAATATATTATGATGAACACTGTCACGTAGATGAAACGGATCCAACACAAATGTACGAATTAGAAATAGGTCTTTATTTCTACACAGCGATGGTGTGTAGAGCAAGCACTTAATCAAATCAATCACATTTATGAATGGGAATTAGTATGCACTTTTATGGCAAGAGTATTCGTCGGTATATCAATAGAGAATGTCCAATCTCTGAAGGCGCAGGTGGTACATATACGACCTGGAATAGTTTAAGGAATAACAGCAATGATACTTTAATGATTATATACTGGACACACTAGGGGGGGTTAATCCGGTCGCTTGTAAGCCGACAGGAGTAGGAAGGGGGGGGGGGGTAGAATCCGGCTGCCTCATCCGGCCAAGGGTATCCCAGGTGAACCCACTGTAGTGCCGTTCAATGCGCCGGCGATCCTTGGACCACAGATGAAAGCAGGTGGACTCTTTGTGGGCCGGCTCTCTCCGGTCCACGGGGGAGAGACGTGAAGCGACCTCGTCTTGCAGAGCGTCTCCTCACCTTGCGTCCTCTCCAGGGGGGGGGGTTCCAACACACGGCAGTGTCGGGGGTCTTTATCCATGGAATAATCAAAGTATACAAAGCATAATCCGTGCCTGGGAAGGCGGGCTGTCGTCGGTAGAATAATCCGGTATACAGGTCCACTCGCTCGTCGGCTCTGGGGCTCCTTGGGTGCAGCTTCACGTGGGGTCAACCACCCTGGATAAGCAGCCAGTTCTCTGCCCGAGACGATGGGGTACTGACTACGGTAGTATTCTCACCGCACGAAGCACTATATATTAACAGACTATTATTAGCTTAATAGACTACGTCCAACTCGACGATATAGTGCCAAATATGACTATTCAAATATTAATATACACGATGTCTCAATACCGATGGTAGGCGAACTTGGCCTTACTCCCACACGTGGCGTCGCGGGGAGGCTTTACGTCTGTGACTCTATTGGAGGGTAAGAAACTGGACTGAAAAGAAAGTCCTACTTTAGTAGCGCAGTATATATACGCACTATGAACAAATAGTCCCATTAGTGGTGCGGTAGTCAGATTCCTACGCGGAACTAGGACTTGTTCGTACATGTGGAGCGGTACGTTTGAACTGGGTCTGAGGGGTATGGCAGCCTGGCACCAAGGTCTCGACCAATAGTAGAATGGAGACTATTATGGGATGTTCAGTAGGCTAGAATGGATATTCAATGCATATTGTACAAGGAATATACAAGGGATATCAGGGAATATTAGAGAATATACAAATACAATTAAATATATATATATAAATAAATATATATATTCGGTTTAATCTGGCCCTTCACAACAGCTACAATGGTGATCAATCGGTGATTTTTATAATGGTATGTCTTATGCGTTTCTTCAAAATGGCCACTTGGAGTCTCAAAATACAAGATGCAAGATAAATGTATTGCCACACAACCAGGTTGGTGGTATTTGTGATTGGTACAGAGTGTATTGAAGCTCTACAGCAGTGATTCCCAACCTGGGGTCGGGCGCAGGGGGTCCGCCAGACCACAGATGATTTGAGGTCCCTTTTTTTTCTTTTTTTTTTCTTTCAGAGAAATATTTAATTCGCATATTTTTATCATCAGAAGCATGAATAGTCTCTCCACTACAATAAAAAATAAAGATAAATAAATAAACATCTAGACATGATTTTTGAACGTTAACAGTAGGCTACCGGGTAGCCGCTAAAACGCGAATCAGTTGACTGTATCACTTTCTGTAGCTAGCCTAGCACGCTAGTTAACTTTCTCGGCTCGTCTGCAGTCAGCCGCCAGAGGCGAAAATGTGTGACAAAGCTCATCTGCAAAAAATTTTAGGACCTACAGCAATCGCGAAAATTACATCACCATGGGCTTCACTGAGGGACCAGACAAACGACCTGAGTGTGTGATTTGTGGAGAAAAGTTGGCAAACTCGAGCCTGAAGCCCAGCAAGCTGAAGAGACATCAGGCGTCTAAGCACCCAGAAACCGTTGGGAAGGATCCAGACTTTTTTCGGAGGAAAGAACAGTCTCTCAAGGCGAACAAGCCTGTTGATGTTAGAGTAGCGTGGAGCAGGGGTGGCAGTGATTTACAGAAGGCTACCGAAGCCTCCTTTGAGTGTTCGCTTTTAATTGCAAAAGCAAAGAAACCGCACAATATTGGCGAGCAGCTCATCAAACCAGCCTGCATCAAAATGGTTTAGAAACGGGGCGGTTAGGTGGCCGAGCGGAGATTGCGTTCGTCACCAGCCCCGGAGCTGAGCTGGATTTGCCTGTTCGAATCCAGCTCACAGCTCCGGGGTTGTCACCAGCTTGGCTGGCCGTCTGCACTGATACAATTGGCTGTATCAGAGGGTGGGAGAAGCTGGCGGGGTGGGTCCGGGTCGTTGTAAACAGCAACTCCTACAGTTCGGTCGGGGCGCCTGCTAAGCGCGGATTGGACGTGAGGGGGATAGTGTGGTCCTCCCACACGCTACGCCCTCTCAATGAGAATCCGCGCTGCCAGGTGAAAAAAAGCGGTGATTGGCTGGACGTGTGTCGGAGGAAGCACGTGGTAGCCTCCACTCTCCCAGATGATCTGACTGTGGGGGGTAAGTGCGCAGCGACCAGGAAGGGACTGGGAATTGGCATACGACTAACATTGGGATGGGAGAAAATCGGAGGAAAATGGAGGGGGAAAAAGACCAAAAAAAAAAAAAAAAAAATGGTTTAGAAACTGTGCGGCCCACAGGTGGCGGATAAACTAAAATCAGTACCACTCTCGAACAATGTAGTGAAAGACCGAATTGATAAGATGTCAAGTGATTGTGAGCAGCAGCTGTCAGAAAAGCTTAGAAAGTGTCCATTTGCCATACAACTTGATGAAACTACAACTGTCGCAGACAAGGCTGTGCTCATCGTTTATGTGCAATATATCGAAAATGAGGATCTGAAGCAGGACATTCTCATGTCAGTCAACCTTACTACCACCACTCGAGGTGAGGATATTTTTACTGCAGTGGATTCTTACTTCATTCAACATAAATGCAAACCGTTCACCATTAGGGCCTGATTTGAGAGGATGAATACAGGATTTGAATATTGGCCAAAATTTTGAAATACATATGGTGCAAGATTAGATTTGTTGATTGAAGGCACAAGTCAAAGAAGCATAGTGGGTCTAATTATGATGCATATGCCTGTGTATAAGCAGTTTGTTATTAAAATGACAAAAAAAGTATTAAAATGACAAAAAAAAGTATTTTATGGTATTTTATTAGGAGGGGGGTCCAGGAATTTCATCAGAGATGTTTGGGGGTCCCTGGGGGAAAAAAGATTGGGAACCCCTGCTCTACAGTACAGACAACTGGAACATAGATACATTTAGCCCCCCCCTTCCCAGCAATAAAACCGGCGGGTGGATAAAATCTGAGATGCTGCGTCCACTAAATGGCCTTTTGCCACTGAGTCCGATGGATCGTTTGTAGTGTTGTTGTGTGGGACTGTGTATTCATCTTGTTCACACTGCTACTCTTAGTAGCTTGATTGTGTCCTTCCTGGTGTTTCCACCAGGTAAGGTTGTTTGTGTCTTGTGGCACTCTTGTTTATTTGAATAGCCTTATTGTGTTTGTTTGTGCTGGGTGGTTTCCCAGTTTCCCAACCATGTGGGTTTTTGGGTTGTGTCCTGTAACACTTGATAGCTTGTGTTTGTTTAGTGTTAACCCCTTCTGCCTAGTACACAGTCGTGTGTCTCCTTGTATATCCCTGTTTGTTCTCCCTTACCTCATCCCTGTTTGTTCTCCCTTACCTCATCCCTGTTTGTTCTCCCTTACCTCATCCCTGTTTGTTCTCCCTTACCTCATCCCTGTTTGTTCTCCTTCACCTCATCCCTGTTTGTTCTCCCTTACCTCATCCCTGTTTGTTCTCCTTCACCTCATCCCTGTTTGTTCTCCCTTACCTCATCCCTGTTTTTGTGGGTTTGTGAGTTTAATTCCCCATTGTTTAATAAATATCATTTACTTTTGAAAACGCCTTTATTATTTCCTCCTACCGGGACCTGTGCTAAAAGCACTCACTGAACGGGTTGGCTTCACAACAACTCGGTTCAGGTACATTTATATTATTTATAGACCTTTGTATGTGACACTTATGCAACCTAATGTCCTAGCTTTACGCTAGAGTGAGTCACTGTTCCCCTCCGTCCCCGTTATTTCAAACATCACTGTCTCAGGCATATTGTAAACGAGCTATATTGTAAACCGCCAGGCCGTGTGTATGTGCCATGTAATCTACCCAAGAGGGGTTATCTGCATGATGGAGTAATGTTAATCATATAGGCTGTCCTGCCTGACGGGCTGCATGGAGTGATTCAATCTTGAATGATACCGTCCCTCTCTCATGCCAAGCCCTGTCTGGACGCCATAAACAGAGTGCATTTCAGTGTGTGGAGTGAATCTGTGGAATGGTTTGAGTGTGGAATTAAAACAAAGCACAAATATAAATTACTTAAAAAAAACTAGGGCTGTCAGTTTATCGTGTTAATTAGATTAATTAATTACACAGCAAATTATCGCGTTATGAAAATTAACTCATTCATTAAAAAAAAACAATTTCTTATTTTTTTTATTTAAATATTTTTTTAATCTCATTCATTCCATAAGAACGTAGAATACACATTTACAGACTTTTTTTTAATATGGTCCATTTGCATGTTCTTGGTATCTGATTCTAGGAACATCTATGGATCTCAGGGAATGTATTGTCAGAAATACTGTGTCTGTTACTAGGCTTGAGTAAATTGTAATGAACCAAATGAGAATATCAATTAAATATTTATTTGGATCTTTGACTGTGAATAGCACCATGCTCAAATTGACCAGACCTGAAAAATCTAAGCAAATGAATAAATGGAAGATGATTAAACAGAAGGTTTTGTAGATACAGTACTGAATTCTGCCATCCGGACACATGCAATTTGAAATATGATTATAGAATATCAGGCCTAAAATGGTTATGTGATTAAAATGCGATTAATTAATTACAAATCCTGTAATTAATTAAATAAAACAATTTAATCACCTGACAGCACTAAAAAAAACATATAAAAGGATTATATCTCAGAAGTATATGCATGAGGAGGCGTTGTGTTGACCGCTTGAGCCCTGGCATCCCTGTCCAAGGGCTCGGCGGGATGACCATTAGTATCATTAATGCTATTTTCTTTTCATAGTGTGGAAATCTGGGTTGTATGAAAATTAGCTAATATGAGTTGCATAAGATATAGTGTGAAGGGGGTAGGAATACATACGGTTACTCTCTCTCTCTCTCTCCCTCCCTCCCTCCTCTCTCCCTCTCTCCCTCCCTGTCACGTACGTGGTTTGTTCATTATCATTATTGCCATATATTTTAACACCATGTAACATCAGGGTAATATATTATTTGTGTTGTTTTCTATGTGTGATGTTGTGTCATCTCCTAATCGCCTGTTTCTGTTCCGCAGATGCCACTCATCTCCCTGATTGGATTGGTTGCATCTGATTGGTGCACCTTCGAACAGGCAGTGGAGATGGGTGGTTAATAGAGTGGGAGGTGACACACATCGGGGCGCCTCATGGAGTCATTTGCCAGTGACCATAGTGTTGGAGGTTTGCCCTTGAATTGCCACTGTTGTGTGGAATTGTTATTATTGTGTGTTCTGGCTGTTCACACTGCTTACCTGGTGTATTTGTGTCTGTGTTGGTTGCTACCAGGTAAGTGCAAATAACAATATATCTTGTTGGCCTCTGTGCCTTCTATCACTATTGTGTGGATACTATAGTGAGTACTCCTTATGCCATTTACCACTGTGTGTGGGCAACTGTAATATTGTGTTGGCCTTATTTGTCGCTACTGTATAGATTAGCCATTGTTTCAGTGTATATATTATTGTTGTTGGCCTCAGTGCCTAATTGCCACTGTTCCCCTGGAACTATATATATATACATTGTGTTGGCCTTAGTGCTGGGTGATATTCCAGTGCCAACCTGGTTGGCTGGTGTCTGTAGACACAGCCCATACTAGCGTTTATTAGATTTACCCTGTGTGTTCTCCAACTACCTTTTTCCCTGTTTGTTTATATGTTTGTGGGATTACTTCCCCTCCTTCCTTACCATAATAAATCAGTGGCGGTTTCAATCCCTACCCTGTATAATAAATATAATTTACTATTTTTGGAACAACGCCTTGTGTTTACTTTCTTACCTGCTCGGGACCGTGCTTAGTGCACTACTGAAGGGGCTGGTTTTCACATACAGCCCGCTTCAGCTTATATTTTATATTGTCATTAGACATTGCTATGTGACACTCCCCCTCCTCTCTCTCTCCCTCCATCCCTCCCTCCCTCCTCTCTCACCAGATAGTCTTGTATGGAGGCGATGCTGACAGTGCTCTTCCTCCACTGCCTCTGATAGACCAGGTCGGAGTCCAGGTTGTAGGCCTGCGCCAGGGAGAGGGCCTCGCCGTACTCCTCGCTGTCAATCTGTGAACACACACACACACACACACACACACACACACACACACACACACACACACACACACACACACACACACACACACACACACACACACACACACACACACACACACACACACACACACACACACACACACACACACACACACACACACACACACACACACACACACACACACACACGATATCATGATTACCAGCATCATCAATATAAAGTAGCTCACCATAGTCATCATCAAATCAAATCACATTTATTTGTAAGGCCCGACAACACACGTTAATGTCCACATGGGGCCGGACACGTCTTCTTTAAGGCCCAACAACACACGTTAATGTCCCCATGGGCCGGACACGTCTTCTGTAAGGCCCGACACACGTTAATGTCCCCATGGGCCGGACACGTCTTCTTTAAGGCCCGACAACACACGTTAATGTCCCCATGGGCCGGACACGTCTTCTTTAAGGCCCGACAACACACGTTAATGTCCACATGGGCCGGACACATCTTCTTTAAGGCCCGACACACGTTAATGTCCCCATGGGCCGGACGCGTCTTCTTTAAGGCCCGACAACACACGTTAATGTCCCCATGGGCCGGACACGTCTTCTGTAAGGCCCAACAACACACGTTAATGTCCCAATGGGCCGGACACGTCTTCTTTAAGGCCCGACACATCAGGCATGTGTTTAGGTTGTCTATTACTAATGGTTTGATTAGGTATTGTGTTTGTAAATATCTGTTTAAAAAAAAAAAGTATGGCATTTTACAATACAGAACTTTGAAGGCGTTTTCCCAAAAATGAGTTTTAAGAGTTTTTCCTCATACTCTGAGCCAGAAATCTCCACTTCAGTAGCACTCACATACACCAAACCTTCCAGTTCTATTCATATCTATGTTCTGAAGGTATTTACAGAAGGGTTTGTTGATATCGCATTCATACCCTGATTTATATCACATTTTATTCCTAAAAACATGGCGAAATATGGAATTTTACCATAAAAATGGACTGAAGAGTATTTTCTGATTTATGGAGTGATAAAAAGAGATATCCAAAATCCCCTCTGTAATAACCTTTGGCTCTAATATGTCAACAAAATGAAACTATAATTTTGAAAATGGCTTTATCCAATGTCCAGTGCCTCATTTGCATATTTAAACATACAATTTCAGAAAACTTGTAATACAAAAAAGTCTTGTCTTAATATAAGTAATCAACTGGGGAAGTTTTCATTGTGATATCTATTAGTTAATTTCTTTACCCTATTCACCTGCAGTGTCTCCCCTTAAATAATGTTTGGCACACAAAGACCAAACTGACTGAAAAATATAGGCTACATTTGCAAAATATAGGCTACATTTGTCAAAGTATTAACTTAGTGCAAACAAACAAAATAATTAAACCTTTCTATTTTTGTGGACACATTATAGACAAAGACCATCAACATAAAGTATGTATATGCTCAACCAGCACTAGACTTTCCTTTCTTTAAAATAAACACAAAAAAACAATGTCAACAATGTTTAAATTCCCAGATTGTCAGTTCTTAATGGAAAGATTAGTTTTCCGCTTGAAATTAAAGTGCAGTATTTGAAATACAATGAAAGGAATATGGCTGGATCTCTTATCAAAAGGAAAAGTGTCACTGTGTTATTTAAAATAAATAAACAAAAAACGAATTAGAAGGTCATCAATATCAAATGCAGCATAAATCAAACTAACACACACACACTGTAGGCCTATCATTTAAAAACAACACTACTCTGTTCATTCTATTTTTAAAATACGTACATTGTCTGTCTACATTTATTTAGACTAACATTATTTAAATATTGAGTGCAAGTTGTGCAACACAGTAATTGTGAAACCGTGGTGGATTAACGTAATTCACACACGGAACTGTCTATGGGTTGGCCGTCCGCACGGACCATTTTGCGTGTGGTACTGTACCTTCGTTCTCAACTCTACCTACAGTGGAAGTTGAGTGGAGTCGAATCGAGTTGATACCATGCAGTGGGAAAGCGGCAATAGTCCCGGTTGGAGTTAGTAAACACAATGTTAGCCTTATTGGATGTTGAATAAACGTCATTGTCTTTCGACACCCCGCCGCAGACTCCCATTTTATCCTCTGCTAGCTACGATAACATTTCATTGATGTCCGATAATGATTTCACTGGCTGTATT
>NC_140169.1:147962547-147975047 GCF_963971535.1 Notolepis coatsorum | reverse complement strand
CACCTCACACTGGGGGGGGGAGGGGGGAGATGGTGCAGCGGTTAAATGGACCAGGCGCACCTCACACTGAGGGGGGAGGAGGGAGATGGTGCAGCGGTTACATGGACCAGGCGCACCTCACACTGAGGGGGGAGGAGGGAGACGGTGCAGCGGTTAAATGGACCAGGAGCACCTCACACTGAGGGGGGAGGAGGGAGACGGTGCAGCGGTTAAATGGACCAGGCGCACCTCACACTGAGGGGGGGAGGAGGGAGATGGTGCAGCGGTTAAATGGACCAGGCGCACCTCACACTGAGGGGGGAGGGGGGAGATGGTGCAGCGGTTAAATGGACCAGGCGCACCTCACACTGAGGGGGGAGGAGGGAGATGGTGCAGCGGTTAAATGGACCAGGCGCACCTCACACTGAGGGGGGAGGGGGGAGATGGTGCAGCGGTTAAATGGACCAGGCGCACCTCACACTGAGGGGGCAGGAGGGAGAGGGTGCAGCGGTTAAATGGGCCAGGCGCACCTCACACTGAGGGGGGAGGAGGGAGAGGGTGCAGCGGTTAAATGGGCCAGGCGCACCTCACACTGAGGGGGGAGGAGGGAGAGGGTGCAGCGGTTAAATGGGCCAGGCGCACCTCACACTGAGGGGGGAGGGGGGAGACGGTGCAGCGGTTAAATGGACCAGGCGCACCTCACACTGAGGGGGAGGAGGGAGATGGTGCCGCGGTTAAATGGACTGCATTTATATAGTGCTTTCTATAGACGGGTTACTTGATTATAACAGACATTGCTAAATAGAATTCAATGACTTTCAAGTATTTTTTCCAAGCAAAATGTTTTTATTTTAAAAGGTCATTTAAAATGATACAATTGACTTTTAAATGCTGTTTTTTTTTTTATTTTTTTTTTATCCAATATTTATGGCTTAAAACCCATTTTCGACAATTAGTTACAGAAATGTATTTCTTGATTCAGAACAATTTTATCATGGATGAACAACTTTCATTGCGAATGGTTGATTTGAATTTCAAGGCCAATCAGATACACCCGCTGAATCACGTGACAGAGTTGCCCCCTACATGCATTGAGCTGCCGCGCAAAAAAATTGGCTCTATGGAGAAACCATGGCATGATGTCACTCCCCTGACTAAAAGTATAATGGAGCTCTATGGAGAAACCATGACACTCCCTTACTAAAAGTATAATGGAGGTCTATGGGGAAACCATGACACTCCCCTGACTAAAGGTGTAATGGAGCTCTATGGGGAAACAATGACACTCCCCTGACTAACAGTATAATGGAGCTCTATGGAGAAACCATGGCATGATGTCACTCCCCTGACTAAAAGTATAATGGAGCTCTATGGGGAAACCATGACACTCCCCTGACTAAAAGTATAATGGAGCTCTATGGAGAAACCATGACACTCCCCTGACTAAAAGTATAATGGAGGTCTATGGAGAAACCATGACACTCCCCTGACTAAAAGTGTAATGGAGCTCTATGGAGAAACCATGACACTCCCCTGACTAAAAGTGTAATGGAGCTCTATGGAGAAACCATGGCACTGCCCTGACTAAAAGTATAATGGAGCTCTATGGAGAAACCATGGCACTCCCCTGACTAAAAGTATAATGGAGCTCTATGGAGAAACCATGGCACTCCCCTGACTAAAAGTATAATGGAGCTCTATGGAGACACAATGAAACTCCCCTGACCCTGTAAGGATGAAATTAAATTGACATAATCAACTTCAGAGGCCAGAATGTGGGACCTATAAACACATTTACTATCCAATAGCATTGTGAGCCTGAACAACAGGACCCATTGACTATGTAAATGTGATCAAAAAATAAAAATACTTTTTTTAAATAGCTAAAATCAAAAAGTGATGTTGTAATTTTGCAACCGAGGGTCTTACAGGGTAAAACATATAATGGAGCTCTATGGAGAAACCATGACACACTAAAACAGCAGAGTCTTTCACCTTTTCCATATCTAGCGTTGGCATGGATTGATTGTTTAGATCAGTGGTTCCCAAAGTCGGGGTCGCGACCCAAAGGTGGGCCGCGAGCAGCCACCACGGGTGGGCCGCGGGATGATTTAATTTTTTTTTTTTTTTTTTTTTTTCAGGCCACTGAACTTAGAAGCAGGCCAGGACAGTGTTTCTAGTTGTATTCTAAAATTCTATTCTATTGTATTCTAAAATGTGACTATATGGTTTTATATTAACTTAATAAATAAACAAAAACGAAAAATCTACTTATTTCAACGAACATTTCAAACTAAATAACAGATTATGCACATAAAACGCTGAAAACAACCGAAGCAACAATAGTATTTTAATGAGGCTATTATTATTATCATTATTATTTTGCAACAAGTTAGCCCTCTCATAAATAGCACATATAAATGAATAACTAACTTGAACTAACTTAATAGGATTGAAGTGATATTTGGCTTAAAAAATCGGTCGCCTGGCAAAAAAATAAAAAATAAAGCCTGACGATGTGCATTGGGCCGCGGCTCTCTGACGCCTTATTTTCTGGGTCCCGGCCTGAAAAGTTTGGGAACCCCTGGTTTAGATCACTAGCACTGCTGTTTTTTTTAGCCCCCCCCCCCCCCCCCCCCCCCCCCCCAATATTTATGGCTTAAAACCTATTTCCGACAATTAGTTACAGAAATGTATTTCTTGATTCAGAACAATTTTATCATGGATGAACAAAACTTTCATTGCGAATGGTTGATTTGAATTTCAAGGCCAATCAGATACACCCGCTGAATCACGTGACAGAGTTGCCCCCTACATGCATTGAGCTGCCGCGCAAAAAAATTGGCTCTATGGAGAAACCATGGCATGATGTCACTCCCCTGACTAAAAGTATAATGGAGCTCTATGGAGAAACCATGACACTCCCCTGACTAAAAGTATAATGGAGGTCTATGGAGAAACCATGACACTGCCCTGACTAAAAGTGTAATGGAGCTCTATGGAGAAACCATGACACTCCCTTACTAAAAGTATAATGGAGGTATATGGGGAAACCATGACACTCCCCTGACTAAAGGTGTAATGGAGCTCTATGGAGAAACCATGACACTCCCCTGACTAACAGTATAATGGAGCTCTATGGAGAAACCATGACACTCCCCTGACAAAGTATAATGGAGCTCTATGGAGAAACCATGACACTCCCCTGACTAAAAGTGTAATGGAGCTCTATGGAGAAACCATGGCACTGCCCTGACTAAAGGTGTAATGGAGCTCTATGGAGAAACCATGGCACTGCCCTGACTAAAAGTATAATGGAGCTCTATGGAGAAACCATGACACTCCCCTGACTAAAAGTATAATGGAGCTCTATGGAGAAACCATGGCACTCCCCTGACTAAAAGTATAATGGAGCTCTATGGAGACACAATGAAACTCCCCTGACCCTGTAAGGATGAAATTAAATTGACATAATCAACTTCAGAGGCCAGAATGTGGGACCTATAAACACATTTACTATCCAATAGCATTGTGAGCCTGAACAACAGGACCCATTGACTATGTAAATGTGATCAAAAAATAAAAATACTTTTTTTAAATAGCTAAAATCGAAAAGTGATGTTGTAATTTTGCAACCGAGGGTCTTACAGGGTAAAACATATAATGGAGCTCTATGGAGAAACCATGACACACTAAAACAGCAGAGTCTTTCACCTTTTCCATATCTAGCGTTGGCATGGATTGATTGTTTAGATCACTAGCATGGCTAACAAATGCAAATATATTGTAGTCTGCCCTGTTGTTCTGTCCAGGATTAGGCTCCTTTTTGCCTCCTTGATGCCTCACACTCAAACACACTAGGGCTGTAACGATGAGACCTCACAACGATTAATTTCTATTACGATTATTCAGGCAACGATTCAATGCATCATGAAATCTCTTCATTTGACACGATTCGATTAGATACATTTTCTATCAGTTAATTCCCCCAAAAAATTTGAATACACAAATGTGGCTGGGGGAACTGATTCACTCAGCATGAATGGACTATAGGTCAATAAAAACAACAACAAAAAGAAACAAAAATTAACACTATGGTCGCCAAAAACGCTGTAGGACGTCTTTCCCCACCATGCTCATTCTGCCAAAGACGCCGTACCACGTCTTTGATATCAATATTTCAAAAATCTGTGATCGAAATCATATTTCTCCCCCGGAGACTTGAGATCTACTCTTGATCCCCTCTCAACTCTCCAACGGTTCAAGAGCGCCATCTGGTGGCGGATCGCCCAGAGCGGAAACAGGAAATGGAAGCTGGTGCTCATTTCAATTCGGTCCGATCACTCGGTAATAGTCCCAGGACTCGAGCTAGACACAATGGATAGCAATCCGTTACCAATAACTCGATAAACAACATGCTTTGGACGTATATACTATTATACAACCTGGAAATGGATCGCATATTTCTACATCCCATAATAGGAATATTTCTGTTCCCCGCGCCCAACGCTATGAGGAAGCTACGGTAAGATTCAGCGTTATTTTTTAACGTGTTCGATACTAACTGCTCTAATGATCATATCACCCACACTAGATGAATCATCCAACGTTGGCCACGGAATTATAAACGACCCCCCCCCATCCGGTCAACATCAGATGATCAGTAGTAACTTCTAGAAGCACGTCCATTTGAAAAAAAAATTATCTCGCGCAGATTGCTAACAAACTGTATTTCATCATCAATATAATGCATTTGGGGCTATAAATCACGTTCTAGAGAAAGCTGCAGAAAACGATAAAAACATACTTATACTTTAGACCGTATTTTAGTATGAATATGTGAATGAAAAAGTATAACGTTGCTACACCCTGAACAATAGATACTTAACGTTGAATGGGCCATAGTAATGTCAATTTAGCAATACAATTTAAAAAGTTATAGCCCTGCAAAGAAGGTAAACATCTCCATAGACAAATAGAGCTGGCGGAGGATGGTATATTAAGAATATAAGCCTGGCGACCAAAGTGTTAAGAATAATTATTTTTTTCGATTAATTTCGATTAAATCGATTCTAACATTTTCAAATCGATGCAGTTGAATCGTCACATTAGAATCGATGCATTTCGATTATTCGTTACACCCCTAAAACACACACACACAGTCAGCGAAGGTGCCAACCAACTCGTTGGGAGCGGGTTCGGGGGTTCAGCGCCATGCTCAAGGACACTTCCGACATGAAGTCAGGAGGAGCCGGAATTGAACCGGTGACCTTCAGATTACCAGACGACCGCTCTACCTCCTGAGCTACTGACACAATGTGATGGAACGGAAGACACTTATACACTAATTATATTGATATTTTGTTTGCTGACTGACTGACAGCTAGGGACGATTATACTACACAGCACTATATCCATTGTGCTATTCTACTCTAGGTTGTCACAGTAACGATGTCACACACAACAAAAAATAACATGAATAACAATTACACTTCAGTCGTTTCAACAACAAGCAGTCAGACTTATATATCATCTCCTCTCCTCCCCTCCCTCCCCCCCCCCCCCTCCCCTCCCCTCCCCTCCTCTCCTCTCCTCTCCTCCCCTCCCCTCCCCTCTCCTCTCCTCTCCTCCCCTCCCCTCTCCTCTCCTCCCCTCTCCTCTCCTCTCCTCCCCTCCCCTCTCCTCTCCTCCCCTCCTCCCCTCTCCTCTCCTCCCCTCCCCTCTCATCATGCTGCCTACAAATGTAACAGTAAAGTGTGCTGTTTTTATTGTTGTTATTGTTTTGATGTTCTGTCATTATCCTTTGTTGTCTTATTTCTTAGTTTAGTTTTGAAAAACATTACAAATTAAAATAATAATAATAACTTCGATGCCACAGGCCCCGGTTCAGGTTATTAGCTTCATACGAGTTTGTATCCAGTACATCACATAGTCTGAGGGCGTGTAGTTATCATCTGAGGGCGTGTAGTTATCATCTGAGGGCGTGTAGTTATCATCTGAGGGCGTGTAGTTATCATCTGAGGGCGTGTAGTTATCATCTCTCACGTTGGCGTGTAGTTATCATCTCTCACGTTGGCGTGTAGTTATCATCTCTCACGTTGGCGTGTAGTTATCATCTCTCACGTTGGCGTGTAGTTATCATCTCTCACGTTGGCGTGTAGTTATCATCTCTCACGTTGGCGTGTAGTTATCATCTCTCACGTTGGCGTGTAGTTATCATCTCTCACGTTGGCGTGTAGTTATCATCTCTCACGTTGGCGTGTAGTTATCATCTCTCACGTTGGCGTGTAGTTATCATCTCTCACGTTGGCGTGTAGTTATCATCTCTCACGTTGGCGTGTAGTTATCATCTCTCACGTTGGCGTGTAGTTATCATCTCTCACGTTGGCGTGTAGTTATCATCTCTCACGTTGGCGTGTAGTTATCATCTCTCACGTTGGCGTGTAGTTATCATCTCTCACGTTGGCGTGTAGTTATCATCTCTCACGTTGGCGTGTAGTTATCATCTCTCACGTTGGCGTGTAGTTATCATCTCTCACGTTGGCGTGTAGTTATCATCTCTCACGTTGGCGTGTAGTGATCATCTCTCACGTTGGCGTGTAGTTATCATCTCTCACGTTGGCGTGTAGTTATCATCTCTCACGTTGGCGTGTAGTGATCATCTCTCACGTTGGCGTGTAGTTATCATCTCTCACGTTGGCGTGTAGTGATCATCTCTCACGTTGGCGTGTAGTGATCATCTCTCACGTTGGCGTGTAGTGATCATCTCTCACGTTGGCGTGTAGTTATCATCTCTCACGTTGGCGTGTAGTTATCATCTCTCACGTTGGCGTGTAGTGATCATCTCTCACGTTGGCGTGTAGTGATCATCTCTCACGTTGGCCGCCACGTCTCTCTTTGAACCCAGTGCTTTGCCCAGTTGGACGTGTTGTTGTTGTCGTTTCCCTTGATCTGCGTCTGGTTTATTAAAAACATATTTTACAGACAGGCTTTGTGGTGTTCTCCGACCGTCGGCTATGTGAGCCAAATAACGCCATATTTCACGATGTGCATCTGCCTTGTCACCAGGCTGTGGAGCACTTGTTGTACCGGCAGCAGCTGTGCCTGTCGCTCCGTCATCGTGGAGCTGAGGGAACGGTTGGCACGCCCACGATGTCTGCAGGGAGTGGGATCAGAGCGTTCATTTGTATATTGTTGTTATTTTGTATATTGTATTGTAACATTGTTTTATTGTATAGTATTTTATGTTTCTGTATAGTATTTTATGTTTCTGTTATTCTGTATAGTATTTTATGTTTCTTGTATAGTATTTTATGTTTCTTGTATAGTATTTTATGTTTATTGTATAGTAGTTTATGTTTATTGTATAGTATTTTATGTTTCTTGTATAGTATTTTATGTTTCTGTATAGTATTTTATGTTTCTGTATAGTATTTTATGTTACTTGTATAGTATTTTATGTTTCTTGTATAGTATTTTATGTTTCTGTATAGTATTTTATGTTTCTTGTATAGTATTTTATGTTTCTTGTATAGTATTTTATGTTTCTGTATAGTATTTTATGTTTCTGTATAGTATTTTATGTTACTTGTATAGTATTTTATGTTTCTGTATAGTATTTTATGTTTCTGTTATTCTGTATAGTATTTAATGTTTCTTGTATATTATTTTATGTTTCTGTATAGTATTTTATGTTTCTTGTATAGTATTTTATGTTTCTGTATAGTATTTTATGTTTCTGTATAGTATTTTATGTTTCTTGTATAGTATTTTATGTTTCTGTTATTCTGTATAGTATTTTATGTTTCTTGTATATTATTTTATGTTTCTGTATAGTATTTTATGTTTCTGTATAGTATTTTATGTTTCTTGTATAGTATTTTATGTTTCTGTATAGTATTTTATGTTTCTTGTATAGTATTCTATGTTTATTGTATAGTATTTTATGTTTCTGTATAGTATTTTATGTTACTTGTATAGTATTTTATGTTTCTGTATAGTATTCTATGTTTCTGTATAGTATTTTATGTTTCTTGTATATTATTTTATGTTTCTTGTATAGTATTTTATTGTCTCTGTATAGTATTTTATGTTTCTGTATAGTATTTTATGTTTCGGTGTAGTATTTTATGTTTCTTGTATAGTATTTTATGTTTCTGTATACTATTTAATGTTTCTTGTATAGTATTTTATGTTTCTGTATATCATTTTATGTTTCTGTATAGTATTTTATGTTTCTGTATAGTATTTTATGTTTCTTGTATAGTATTTTATGTTTCTGTATAGTATGCTATGTTTCTGTATAGTATTTTATGTTTCTTGTATATTATTTTATGTTTCTTGTATAGTATTTTATTGTCTCTGTATAGTATTTTATGTTTCTGTATAGTATTTTATGTTTCGGTGTAGTATTTTATGTTTCTTGTATAGTATTTTATGTTTCTGTATACTATTTAATGTTTCTTGTATAGTATTTTATGTTTCTGTATATCATTTTATGTTTCTGTATATCATTTTATGTTTCTGTATAGTATTTTATGTTTCTTGTATAGTATTTTATGTTTCTGTATAGTACTGTATGTAACTAGGAGGGATATGAGGACTGTGTGTATGTAACTAGGAGGGATATGAGGACTGTGTGTAACTAGGAGGGATATGAGGACTGTGTGTATGTGTAACTAGGAGGGATATGAGGACTGTGTATGTATAACTAGGAGTGATATGAGGACTGTGTGTGTATGCAACTAGGAGGGATATGAGGACTGTGTGTATGTGTAACTAGGAGGGATATGAGGACTGTGTGTATGTAACTAGGAGGGATATGAGGACTGTGTGTAACTAGGAGGGATATGAGGACTGTGTGTATGTGTAACTAGGAGGGATATGAGGACTGTGTATGTGTAACTAGGAGGATATGAGGACTGTGTGTGTGTAACTAGGAGGATATGAGGACTGTGTGTATGTGTAACTAGGAGGGATATGAGGACTGTGTGTATGTAACTAGGAGGGATATGAGGACTGTGTATGTAACTAGGAGGGATATGAGGACTGTGTGTATGTAACTAGGAGGGATATGAGGACTGTGTGTGTATGTAACTAGGAGGGATATGAGGACTGTGTGTATGTAACTAGGAGGGATATGAGGACTGTGTGTGTATGTAACTAAGAGGGATATGAGGACTGTATGTATGTAACTAGGAGCATATGAGGACTGTGTGTATGTAACTAGGAGGGATATAAGGACTGTGTGTATGTAACTAGGAGGGATATGAGGACTGTGTGTATGTGTAACTAGGAGGGATATGAGGACTGTGTGTGTATGTGTAACTAGGAGGGATATGAGGACTGTGTGTATGTAACTAGGAGGGATATGAGGACTGTGTGTGTATGTAACTAAGAGGGATATGAGGACTGTGTGTATGTGTAACTAGGAGGGATATGAGGACTGTATGTATGTAACTAGGAGGGATATGAGGACTGTGTGTATGTAACTAGGAGGGATGAGGACTGTGTGTATGTGTAACTAGGAGGGATATGAGGACTGTGTGTATGTAACTAGGAGGGATATGAGGACTGTGTGTATGTAACTAGGAGGGATATGAGGACTGTGTGTATGTAACTAGGAGGGATATGAGGACTGTGTGTGTGTGTAACTAGGAGGGATATGAGCACTGTGTGTGTATGTAACTAGGAGGGATATGAGCACTGTGTGTGTGTGTAACTAGGAGGGAAAAACTTCTATTTCCTTGTGCACATTGACAATAAAACGCTAGCGGACACACACAAACACACTTTCTCATGCACGCTCAACCCATTCACACACCACCCCAGGGTTGTACTGCATGTTAAAACTCCAAGCTGATGAAACATTTCCACCCAAGTTTGCGGATGGTAAATAAATATATATATAAAAATAAAGAAAATCTAATTGATCTTTTTCCCTCTTTCTCCCCCTCTTCCTTGCTTCTCCAAGTATCTCAGTTTCACCCCCAGTCTGCTCCTCTCCCTCCAGCCCTCCATCGTGGGGGAGGAGATAAAAAGAGAGACAGATGAGATATATGTCTCTTAACAGGAGGGGAGAGACGGATGATAAATATTTCATCATCTCTCAGCTTCTTACCATTAAGCTCTGCTAGGAGATGAAACACACACACACACACACACACACACACACACACACACACACACACACACACACACACACACACACACACACACACACACACACACACACACACACACACACACACACACACACACACACACACACACACACACACACACACACACACACACACACACACACACTTTTAACAGCAACAATGACAGACAGCACACACACACGTTTAATGACAACAAAGACACACAGACAACACATACTGTAGACACACACACTTGTAATGGCAATAAAGACACAGACAACACACACTTTTACTGGCAACAAAGACACACCAAGGGAGACACACAAACATACACATATGCACAGAGAGAGAAGGAGAGATAGAGAGAGACAGAGAGAGAGAGGGAGGGAGGGAGGGAGAGAGGACACGAGTGAAATATGAGAGAATATAGACCCACATAAGCAGTATTATGAGAGATCCCAAGATATTGTTTAAAGTA
This sequence comes from Notolepis coatsorum, assembly GCF_963971535.1. NCBI lineage: Eukaryota > Metazoa > Chordata > Actinopteri > Aulopiformes > Paralepididae > Notolepis > Notolepis coatsorum. Next base: position 147,964,448 of record NC_140169.1, on the reverse strand, counting down.
CAGGGCCATCATTTATCAATGCTGCGTACCGTACGCATAGGAATGTTTGTAAACCGTGCGTACGATCATTTCTAAGCAAAGTGTGGGATTTATCATCTGAACGTGTGCTTGAGAGATCGTGTGTACATCTACGCACAGCTCCGTCACCAAGTGGTAGAACAGGAAAACTGCAACAGACGGAATAAGCTTTCATGCATTACAGTTTCAACACCCACGTGTTCTGTATGACTCATAATTAATTATAGTTCATTGTAAAATAGAGACATGAGTGTAATTGTTGTCAAACCCTATACAGTAAATAGCATTTAGAATAGGTATTTCCGAATGAATGCAGCATGGCTTATCTTGCGTTATTGGAAGACTCGTCACAAGGTGCGCTCCGCGGGGAGCGTGTTTTCAGAGAGAGGGCAGATCTGTTTGCCGACAGCACGGAGTGGCTCATCAGTAGAGTCCGCTACCCGAGACTCATTCTCCTTGATTTGTGCCACAATTTGGGACCCAAATTGGGAGCATTAAACAAAGCACACGAATGCCATCCCTGTGCACATTCAAGTCCTCTCCACCCTGGGATGTTTGGCCACCGGCACGTTCCAGCGTGAGATTGAAGATTTCCCAACCCTCCATGAGCAGGCTTATGCCCGCAGTGTTGGATGCCATCATTTCCCGAACACCCAACTACATCAAGAGAGGATTTTACGCCATCGCCTGGGTTAACATCATCGGAGCAATAGACTGCATCCCATGTAGCTGTCAAAGCTCCATCAATAAACAAATCCAGTTATGTGAATAGAAAGGGATTCCACTCGGTCAATGTACAGATAATCTGCAACGCGCATTCGGCTGATAAACGTTGTTGCCTGGTGGCCGGGAGGAGTAATGCACGAGGGGCCGTTGAAGACAGATGGCTTATATTGGTGAGCGTTACCCATTCAGGCCTAATTGTATTTAATCCAATTGTAATGTCATTACTGGGGTATCTGTAATTAAAATATCACTTAAATGCAGGTGATCAGGGTTATCCACTGAATCCATGGCTAATGACTCTGACCGACCCGACAGGAGCGCAATTATAACCGGGCTTGTAGAGCACACAGTTGGCCCGCTGAAAGGTCGGTGGCTCGTTTGGCACGGGGGGGGGGGGGGGCGGGGGGGGGCAGGACACCCACCTCCAAACTCTGCAGCGATTCAGTCAAAAGGGTCAGACAGCAGTTTTAAGTAAGTCTGCCCTTGGTCTTAATCTAACTTTAAAAAACCTAAACGAAAAAAGGCATTTCTTTTGCAGTGTGGTTATTATTACGCAAGTGCAAAATAGTGGTTACGAGTTTTTATTCTCCATTGTGTTGCACAGGCAGCAATTTGCTTCAAATATCGGGTCCGCTTGTCATTTATTTATGCCAATGTGCGTGTCTTTCTGTAGGAATTTCTACGCAATGTTGATAAATGAGGACCCAGGGGCCCGTGTTTTGTCAGCTATCCCTTTTCTTCTTTTACAAGATACTGGAGGAGCAGTACTGCTCCTGGACCACCCTCGTTACATCTGTCCCCCCAGGGACAGGGAGGGAGGGGCCCCCCAGGGCCACATAAACACACAACAACGCAATCCACAATCACAAACACACATACACACACTCACTCACACACACACATAACCAGTGATGCCAGTAACGCGTTACTAAGTAACGCGTTATTGTAATCTGATTACTTTTCCCCGAAAATAGTAATCTAACGTGTTAATCTTTAAAAGCCAGTAATCTGATTGCAGTTACTTGTCCAAGTGGCTGTGCGTTACTATTTCGTTACTATCTCATCATAAATTCATAATGCAGGCGGAATGCAGTATTTTATTTCGTTTTCGACAGTCAAAAATACATTTTGAGCTGTTTTTCTTATTTGGGAGTGAC
>NC_140169.1:147958125-147962347 GCF_963971535.1 Notolepis coatsorum | reverse complement strand
CGGGTACAGCTGCTCCTTGTCTACAGGGTGGGGGAGATTACATTCTTATAGCGCTGACCCCTGACCCCGACTAGTCCTATAGGGCTGACCCCTGACCCGACCAGTCCTTATAGCGCTGACCCCTGACCCCGACTAGTCCTATAGGGCTGACCCCTGACCCGACTAGTCCTATAGGGCTGACCCTGACCCGACTAGCCTCTATCTGCAGCCCCCTCCAGGCCACCATACTGTGGGGCGAGCCTCTATCTGCAGCCCCTCCCCCTCCAGGCCACCATACCTTTTATCTTCTTCCTTTTCTCCAGAGACGTCTTCCACTCCGGGTTGATCTCCTCAAATCCTGGCTGCAGGTGGGGATGGGGATGGGGATGGAGAGAGAGAGAGAGAGAGAGAGAGAGAGAGAGAGAGAGCGAGAGAGCGAGAGAGCGAGAGAGCGAGAGAGCGAGAGAGCGAGAGAGCGAGAGAGCGAGAGAGCGAGAGAGCGAGAGAGAGAGAGAGAGAGAGAGAGAGAGAGAGAGAGAGAGAGAGAGAGAGAGAGAGAGAGAGAGAGAGAGAGAGAGAGAGAGAGAGAGAGAGAGAGAAAGAGACGGGGAGAGGAGAGAGAGATAAAGAAAGAGAGGGAGGGAGGGAGGGGGAGAGAGAGGGGGAGAAGGGAGAAGGAGGGATATGGAGGGATAGAGGGGAGAAAGAGAGGGAGGAAGAAGAAGAGAGGGAGGGAGGGAGGGTTACACGCAATTTAAAGGTGGCTACAAGGCTCATTCTGATAGTGGCTTTGGCAAGTCAGATCACGCATCCATTTTCCTTACACCAAAGTACAGACAAAGAATTAAAAGTACTCCCGTAGTCTCGCGAGAGGTGCAGAAATGGGATGTGACGTCAGAGGATACGATCCGGTCAGTGTTTCACAACACAGACTGGATTGTGTTCCGCGACACAGATAACATTAATGCCTACACGGAGACAGTGCTGGACTATGTCTGTACTAGGGTGAAAGAAACAATCCCCACTACCAAAATGAAAGTTTACCCAAATCAAAAACCCTGGGTAGACAAATCCGTCCGTGAAGCTCTGAGAGAGCGCACCAAAGCATACAATGACGGCCTAGTGGCAGGCAACATGAATGACCACAAGGTGGCGCGACACAACGTAAGGAGGACAGTGTCAGAGGCCAAACGGCGCTACAGGGATAAAATTGAACTCCAGTTTGAACAAGCTGACCCTAGAGCTATGTGGCAGGGGCTCAAAACGATGACAGACTACAAAGGCGCCTCCCTCAAACTGAACAGTGACATCTCCTTAGCAAACGACCTCAATACCTTCTATGCGAGGTTTGATGCTGGTAATAACAACACCAACTCACAAGCCTCGGCAATGGGGGGGGGGGGGTCGGCTGCTGATGGAGGCGCAGTGTTCAGGGTAACAGAGCATGAGGTGAGGCGGACCTTTAAAAAAGTGAATATCAGGAAGGCAGCAGGTCCGGACGGCATCCCCGGCCGCGTCCTAAAAGTCTGTGCCGACCAACTGGCCCCAGTATTCACTGACATATTTAACCTGTCCTTAGAACAGGCTGTCATCCCCACCTGCCTGAAGAAGTCCACTACTATCCCTGTACCCAAAAAATCCAAGCCTGCTTGCCTCAACGATTACCGCCCTGTAGCTCTCACCTCCATAGCCATGAAGTGCTTTGAGAAGCTAGTAAAGGGCTACATCTGCTCCTCCCTCCCCATCAACATGGACCCCCTGCAATTTGCATACCGCCCCAACAGGTCCACGGAGGACGCCATATCCCATGTGCTGCACACAGCAGCATCACACCTGGACAAGAGGCAGGGGAACTATGTGAGAATGCTATTCATCGACTACAGCTCGGCATTCAATACCATAGTCCCCTCCATACTCATAGCCAAGCTCAGGGACCTGGGCTTGGGCTATGACCTCTGCCAGTGGGTCTTGGACTTCCTGACTGGCAGACCCCAGGTGGTGAGAGCAGGCAACTGCACCTCCTCATCCATCACCCTCAACATAGGGGCCCCCCAGGGCTGTGTTCTGAGTCCCCTCCTCTACTCCCTGTACACACACGACTGTGTGGCTCAGCGGAGTAGCAATAAAATCGTCAAATTTGCTGACGACACAGTGGTGGTGGGCCTGATCTCTGCCAACGACGAGAGGGCCTACCTGGAAGAGGTCAAGGTCCTGGCGGGATGGTGCCAGGAAAACAGCCTCTCCCTGAACGTCAGCTAAACAAAGGAGATGATTGTGGACTTCAGGAGGTCGGGGGTCAAGGACTACAGCCCCCTCAGCATCGACGGGGCACCGGTTGAGAGAGTCAACAGCTTCAAGTACCTCGGAGCCTACATATCCGAGGACTTGACATGGACCACACACATTAACAGTGTGGTGAAGAAGGCACAACAACGCCTCTACTTCCTCAGGCGCCTAAGGAAGTTCCAAGTCAGCCAGAAGATCCTTAAGAACTTCTACTCATGTACAATAGAGAGCATCTTGACCGGCAACATCACCTCCTGGTTTGGGAATAGCACTGCAAAAGACCAAAGCAGACTACAAAGAGTGACACGTTCAGCCGAACGCACAATTGGAGGGGGGCTCCCCACCCTCCAGAACATTTACTACAAGCGTTGCAAGGGGAAGGCTAAGAGAATTATTAAGGACTCGAGCCACCCGAACAACTGCCTCTTTGAACTGCTGCCGTCAGGCAAGCGATACAGGAGTCTCAAGGCGAGCACAGAAAGACTCAGAAGTAGCTTCTATCCCCAGGCCATCAGGCTGCTAAACGAACAATGAATGAACACTACACAACAACAACCACCAAACACACATAGCACACACATCCACACACTCACTTTAAACAAACACACTGTAGCACCCACTACACACACTTTATAGCACACACCCACTTTAAACAAACACACTGTAGCACCCACTCCCCACACTTTATATTTATGGATGAAGGATTGCACTACAACTCGTACACCTTACTGTAAATTGTACCTAAAATTGTACCTCATCCCATTTCTGCTTTGCACTAGATAGTACTGTACATTAGTACACTGCATAGTATTGTGTATTGTATATTATATGGTAACTCAGAACATTGTACATATGTCTATACCGAACACTGTGACCTCATTTTCTTCTTCTAAATTCATGCTATATTATGTTATTATGTTATTTGATACTATCTTGTCTAGCACAGTCTCTGGAGCGTAACAGTAAGAAGCATTTTGTATGAAAGTATTCTGTACTTCTGTATGACAACTATTAAAGAACTTGAACTTGAAGAGAGAGGGGGGAGGGGGGAGGGGAGAGAGAGAAGGAGGGAGAGGGGGAGAGGAGAGAGAAAGATGGAGAGGGAGGGAGGGGAGAGAGAGAAAGAAAAAGAGGGTGAAGTTAAATATATGGAGATGAAAAGAGGAGTGAGATTAAGCTGCTAACACTCTATACTGTACACACACACACATAAACACACACACACACACATAAACACACACACACACATATACACTCTCACACACATATAAACACACACACACATCTAACTAGCTCAGAGCAGCATCGAGGCAGAACACACACAGCAGCACATCGCACAGCCCTTCTAGAATATAGAAGAAGTCCCATCTGTAACCACCCAGAGAGACTCACACACGGACTGTACTTGTGTCAGACACGTCGCATTAATAAACACAGCCAGTCGAGCATCTAATGTACAAAATATCACCAACTACATACTTGAACGCACCCAGGTTTATTTTGCATCACGCCGCTAGCCCGGTAAAACCTTGTAACTCCAGAGTTGAAAGTTATTCCCTCTCGTAAGACTTCCAGCCGTCACCTTGAGAAAGTTTCACGGCCTCGCAGAACCATGTTAAAGACCCGCTCAGGAGTTTGAAAAGGTGCAGACAAATATTGGATTTTAAAATCAATGTGTGTGGATATTAAATTGTGAGTGTGAGGTTGGTTATTTGGTTTAAAAAAAATAATAATAATAAAAAACAGTGGTGTGGTTTTCACCCAGCTGCAGAAATATGTGTTTATTTGTTAGGATTAGGGATGCACCGATATGACTTTTTCAGTCCCAATACCGATACCTGGGCTTTGGGTATCGGCCCGATACCGAGTACCGATCCGATACCCATTGTTCAATTAATAAACTGTATGCCTCACTGTGTGTGGAAGAGACTGGGATCATTATTTTGTGCAAGGCAAC
>NC_140169.1:147948125-147953125 GCF_963971535.1 Notolepis coatsorum | reverse complement strand
GCATGGCGGATAGATGGATGATAGCATGGCGGATAGATGGATGATAGCATGGCGGCTAGATGGATGATAGCATGGCGGGCGTCATCATTAATAGGCTGGTGATTTTTTTTAAGCTGTGGGGTTAGGGGCGTGAAATGTGTCTGGCACTTCTCTACATATTAAAATGTGTATGTTTTATTGAGCTTCAGGCTCTAGCCTGTAATATTTTAAAGGCACAATCACATCATATAGAGCTGCCGCGGTATCGGTATTACCGCGGTATCGCTGTTACATCACGCCCACCGCAGAGTTAGGCTGAATACCGCATCACCGCTGTTTTTTATAATAATAATAAAGTACCCTGCTCTCGTTGGGCTTGCGGCTCTGCAGATATACCCTACTCCTCTGTTGAGGTTCCAAGCGACCCTATTGGGTACCAGAAAAGTCATGTGAAACACTGCAGACCACTGATTGGTCAGAAGAGAGACACGTCACACGTTGGAGCGTCCTGCAGTGTGTTACCACCAATCGGCAAGCGCGTATTAGGTTTTTACTTCCTGAATGTCAGCCATTGATCAGAGCTCACAACACGGCTAATACGTTAGCTCCCGCCGGAGTGGACTACCGTCGCTCCTCAGGAGTACTAAACGAGGCATAATGATTTTACTGCAACGAATGTTATAATAAAAGCCCTTCGTTCTATACACTTGTCTGATTGAAAACTTTATTAACAGACCGCAGAATGGGCACAACTCAGCACGCTCTGAGCAAAGAAAGGAACTGAGATATGAATTGAGTAATGCTTGCCTTGCTATGGTCCGGTAAATACGCTGATGTTATTGAACGTGTAACTATATAACGTTAATGCCACAAAACGAATGCCTTTGTAATCATAAGTAGTAACGTTATAATAATAATAATAAGAAGAAGAAAGGGTCGGGGGGGTAACCGCCGGGCGCGCCGCTACCACCCCTGCCCGCGACACCGAGGGGAGACTTCGAATCCGTGTTTCACTTTCAATAACGAATGCGTGCTTGCCGAATCCCAAACAATATTCATGCTGCAAAGTCATCCTCTAAAGATAGACATTTAGACTAGAGGCAGGCTATATGCTATAAAGAGTAGACTAAAAATAAAATAAAAATGCATTCACATTTTTTTTTGTGTGTGTGTGTAATAATAATTTGTGCGGTAAGGAAAACATCAATACCGCGGCAGCTCTAACATCATATGGTATATTATTCACATACATTCTTGGAAGAGTTCTGTAGATGTATGTATGTATGTTCTATTCTTTACCCATAGACCACGCAACACCTCTGATTTCATGATTCTGAAATCATGGAGGAGAGAGTGGGGGGATAAAATGAATGAATGTGGATGAGAGCCTTGACATTAAGTGGTTGTAGCTACGGCTGTGGGGGCGCTGGAGACATGATCCAATATACTTTTATACGCCCGAGTCTCCTGAACACAGAGAGACCAATCCCAAGTCGATCAGCACTTTCTCGGCCGAACTATAGTCACTTTTCCACATGGAGTCTAGGTTCGTCAATCTGCGCATGCGTGTTCGGCCGAGAAAGTGCCGATCGACTTGGGACTGGTCTCTCCGTGTTCAGGAGACTCAGGCGTATAAGAGTCTATTGGATCATGTCTCCAGCGCCCCCACAGCCGTAGCTACAACCACTTAATGTCAAGGCTCTCATCCACATTCATTCATTTTATCCCCCCACTCTCTCCTGCATGAGCTCAATGTAACGCGGAAGTGCAGCGGTCTATAAAGCAGAATATAGGTATATTTCACTCTGACGTATACACACATCACTAATGTAAACAAACGTGTGACTGTCACAAGAATACAGCGAATACAATTTAAAAACTCACCTGTTGTCTAGCGTTAGTCCTTGTTTATCAAGAGCTCAGACAAATCGACTAGAAAGTGAAAATACGTCTCCATTGCTATTTTATTATTTCCGTCACGGGGCTACCCATCTCTTTCCATTTGGCATCACGGATTGGGTCTTTAACATACCACCCCACCATAGGCCCGGGCTACAACCGATATGAAGAGAATAAATTAGGCGTGTTATTTTTTGATGGCATATTCTTGGCTATAGCGGTTAAAGATGACTTCCAATTTATATTCCGTTTCAGCTATGCGGTCACACGCACACAGCATATTGACGCCATGTTAATGCCATATTCATCATAGTGGCCCTGAGTGTCAAAGTATGACAGAGGTTGAGATCACTCTGTGACTCTCAATGGCCGGCATTAGCATAATGTGTCTCTTGAATGTGACGCCATGTTGGGTGTTCTGTGTGTTCTACGTTCCTTCAGCAGGGCCGTGTCTCCGGAGCGAGACAGGGAAGCCTCGAGATAAAGAGGCCAGTCGGTAACCAGAAGGTCGCCGGTTGGATCCCTGCCACTGACAGCCAGGGTTCCCACACAGACATTGCAAAATTAAATTAAAGGACTTTCAAGTACTTTCCCAAGCACTATTTTTCATTTTAAAAAGGATACAATTCACTTTTAAATGCCGTTTTTTTACATAAAAAGAAAATCGGATCCAATATTTATGGCTTAAAACCAATTTCCGACAATTAGTTACACTTTAGATAAAAAAGATACATTTCTTGATTCAGAACAATTTTATCACGGATGAACAAAACTTTCAATGCGAATGGTTGATTTGAATTTCAAGGACTTTTTAAGCACCTTGTTAAAAAATTTGCTGTTTTCAAGGATTTCCAGGCCTTGACTTTTTTTGGTAAAAAAATCAAGCACTTTAACACTTTCACTGCCACTCACGAGATATCGCGGGTTTCCGATAGTTATGTTGAAAGCCACTCACGAGATTTCGTTTTTTTAGCGATCTGAAATCATATTGCATCACGCGAGCCTACCCTAGTATACCCGAGCACCGCCGGCGATCAGATGTGGAAAAAAGCGCCCCCTATCGTTTCCCAGATGACATAAGGGATTTTGGAATGGACTCAATGAAAATGGATGGGGAAAAAAATCCTGTACTCCACATTTTCCAGTCCACTGATGCAGCCGGGGTTATTAGAGTTCATTCTGGAGCCTCTGAGACCCGCGGAATCATGTACTGCACTGTACACACGTTGGATCCATACACTTATCGATTTTTTCGAATGGTGATCAGGAATTGGAATATACCAGTTGGATACCATCTGATGTCAGGTAAGGAATCTATGTTATCAGTGTTAGGATAATCAGACTAATTTTGATGAAGATATAAGCTGTTTTGTGAAATGGGCTCTTTCGGTTTCACTGTAAAAGTCCAAGAGGAAATGAACACAGCGATTATCCGTGCACGGCTGGAATGTGCTTGCGTGCACGTATAATATTGATCATCTAGCGTTTATTTGAAAACGATTCATAAATAGGCAGACAAATATCAACGTTCTGGAATATTCCAGTAAAAGACGATTATCATAGAATGGTCTAGAATGAACAGTTTTTTACCTCAAAACAGGTGCTTTTCAAAATGCTCTCAAACGGAAATGAAGTGATAAAAAAACAATCTGCCTTGACAGCACCGACTGGAAAAGGATTCTTTGATAAGCAACGGGCAGATTAGACACATAGCCATAATTTAAAACATAGATTAGGCGATATTAAGCGTAACATTGGCGCCGATGGTGGCATTGAAGCGCTAACTCTGGCGCCACCTCGTGGCACTCAAAGTGTTAAGCACTGTGCAAATGAATAACCTTTTAATCCCCCACAGATACCCTGATCTGAGATCTGTAGGAAGCAGGGGATCCGGTGTGCAGGGTGGCGTGCGTCAGGTTAGTGAGGGAGGGTCTTACCGGTGTGCAGGGTGGTATATGGTGGGTCAGGTTAGTGAGGGAGGGTCTTATCGGTGTGCAGGGTGGTATATGGTGGGTCAGGTTAGTGAGGGAGGGTCTTATCGGTGTGCAGGGTGGTATATGGTGGGTCAGGTTAGTGAGGGAGGGTCTTATCGGTGTGCAGGGTGGTATATGGTGGGTCAGGTTAGTGAGGGAGGGTCTTACCGGTGTGCAGGGTGGTATATGTCAGGTTAGTGAGGGAGGGTCTTACCGGTGTGCAGGGTGGTATATGGTGGGTCAGGTTAGTGAGGGAGGGTCTTACCGGTGTGCAGGGTGGTATATGTCAGGTTAGTGAGGGAGGGTCTTACCGGTGTGCAGGGTGGTATATGTCAGGTTAGTGAGGGAGGGTCTTACCGGTGTGCAGGGTGGTATATGTCAGGTTAGTGAGGGAGGGTCTTACCGGTGTGCAGGGTGGTATATGTCAGGTTAGTGAGGGAGGGTCTTACCGGTGTGCAGGGTGGTATATGTCAGGTTAGTGAGGGAGGGTCTTACCGGTGTGCAGGGTGGTATATGGCCGAGCTGATGCCCTGGGGGTAGTGGGCGGAGAAACTGAAGCTGTGGTTCTCCTGGAAGCTCTGATTGGTTCCCATGCTGAGAGGGGGCGGCGACACGTCGCGTGGCAGGAGAGGGTCATGAGGAAGCGGGACAGAGAAACAGGTGACAGTGAATACACTGATCTTACATCCAATCTCCTTAGAAATTGCAGAAGAGAGGAAGATAGAGAGAGAGAGAGAGAGAGAGAGAGAGAGAGAGAGAGAGAGAGAGAGAGAGAGAGAGAGAGAGAGAGAGACACCCACACCCCCCCCCTCAGTGGCTTCAAAGGCAGCCGCCACCCATTTATGCTACAAAGTGAAAATAAAGTAATAATTTCCTCATTTCAGAAAGACTTCCATTGCCTGGAGAAACCTGGAGGTGCACAAGCTTGGATCTACTGATCTGAGGGCTGTGTGTGTGTGTGTGTGTGTGTGTGTGTGTGTGTGTGTGTGTGTGTGTGTGTGCGTGTGTGAGGCTGAATAGACATTCATCTGATCACGATTCCACACACATACTGCCTCATACTGTGTTATTTGAGTGTCAGTGTGCAGAGGCAGCGATAGAAATGTTATACTGTGAATCATCTTGTTAATATGTGCGTGCACGTACAGC
>NC_140169.1:147918125-147943125 GCF_963971535.1 Notolepis coatsorum | reverse complement strand
GGATGTCTTGCCTCCAGGGGTGACTGTATGGCTCCAGTAGATGTGCTCTACGCCTGGGCAGTGGAGCAGAGCTCAGTCCCCCTGGCTGAGACCACTTATCGATTTATCGATAACTGCGTGAAATTGATAAGTGGCATCATCCCCATTTCATGTAAATTCAGTTGAATTGCAACTCTGCACTGTGCATTCAATATGCAGCGCACTCCTCCATCACATCCAGAGACCACCGACTACAAAATGAGAAGGATCACTGTGGTCGTTTTGAATGGGGAAATCTGTAACACTAAAGATGGCGGCAACGACAAAGAATTGCTGCAAAATAAACATAACTTTGTTGTTTAACACATTCGGGGCCAGACCCGAGATATCTCGGGTTAACTCGCTATGCACTGGGCGCCAAACCCGAGAAATCTCGGGTTTTAATCATTATTTCTTTTATTAGCTATATCCATTCATTTTTCATCCATCCAGCCTGATGTTATCATTGGGAATGGGTCTGAGCTCGCAAAAGGGCAAATGCCGCCGCCTGCGCCTTCCAGCCGGTATTGCACTCCATTAGAAATGGTGTAGTTTCTTTTCTGGGCCGATCTGAGCCGTGCGGGCGGGGTTTAAATACTCCGGCAGGACGAGCGTTTACAACGATACATCTGCGATGCTGCCCCCCGATAATCAGGCGAAAAGGTATTCAGGTATTCCACTAAAACACTATTATCGCGTCTTTTCCTGGGATTACTAAGAAACACCAAAACTACTGTATACTCATATTCAAAACGGTATAAAATGGAAATGTACGGATGAAAAAACAGTTTTTTACATGTTGACTGGAAGCAACTCACTGACAATCGACGGTGTTATTAGACCCATAGCTATAATACAAGATATATTTTAAGCACTTGCCAATTTCGCAGTCTCCCCATTGATTAAAGCACTGGCGTTCTAGCCAGAAGGTAGACAGCGACCCCTGGCGCTGGATGAGTTAAATAACAATAACAATTTGTTTTATACTAATCCCGATTTATCGATTCTTCCAAATGGCATATCGTCTCAACCTTATCCCCCTTCCTGGAGGACACATTTCAGTGCTCCGAGTACCCAGCGTGAGGGACACAGCCGCAGCGTCTCCAAGTCCTACACCCCCAAATTACACCACGATGACCTTGCGTTGTTGTGATCGGATGAGTAACATTCTGACGGGGGCCGAAATGTCCTGATGATGATGTGCTCGTAACCTTGTGATGCCTGTGGTTTGGCGATGGGCAAATTAAGCATTTGTTCATAAAGTTGTTGATAAAATGGTGTGAACCGCTCCCGCCTACCTCCGGTCAATGGTCTCTAACTACACACCCTCAAGACCCCTACGCTCTGCATCTTCTGGCCACCTCAGACCCACTCCTATCCGAGCTCCGGGAGGGTCATCAAAGAGAAGTCGCCTATTCTCAGTCCTTGCCCCACAATGGTGGAATGAACTACCCACCCCAGTTAGGACAGCCGAAACACGTCCAATCTTTCGCCGTCGACTAAAGACGCACTTCTTCAACCATTATCTGAAATAATGAAAAAAATAAAAATAAAAATAAATCTAACCCTAACTAACCTTACTGTCATCATGCACTTGTCCTAATATACTAACCTACACTGTAACATGCAACACTTTGATGAACATTGTTACTCAGCTGATAGAGTTGTGCCCTTCCTGATGACTTGTCGTACAGAACTTGTAAGTCGCTTTGGATAAAAGCGTCAGCTAAATGACTAATTGTAAATGTGGTGTAATAGCAATAATAACCCAGTTGCAACTGTGTTTGGGCATATATCATGCTGTTTTACTGCCTTTATTTACTGTACATATATTTACTGTATCTACTGTACATATATCCCTATAGCTTAGAGCTGTAATACATTGCACTGAGCTTACCATTGCACTACTCTGCATATTCTGTTTACATAGCCCACTGCACCTCACTGTATATCCTGTGTATAGCACATAGCTTGTGTAGATTTTTCTTTCCATTGCACATTGTGCTAGCCATTGCACTTTACTGTACAGATTGCTTTATATATACTGTGTTTCATTGCAACTAATTGTTGATTGTCACATCCTGGTTAGATGCAAACAATTTAGTTACACTTGTCTTATACAATAAAGTGAATCTAATCTAAATCTATAATAGCAATAATAAAAGGGAGTGCTAGCCCCCACCCCTACTAGACAGTAGCCCCCACCTCTACTAGACAGTAGCCCCCACCCCTACTATACAGTAGCCCCCACCCCTACTAGACAGTAGCCCCCACCCCTACTATACAGTAGCCCCCACCTCTACTAGACAGTAGCCCCCACCCCTACTATACAGTAGCCCCCACCTCTACTAGACAGTAGCCCCCACCCCTACTATACAGTAGCCCCCACCTCTACTATACAGTAGCCCCCACCTCTACTAGACAGTAGCCCCCACCTCTACTAGACAGTAGCCCCCACCCCTACTAGACAGTAGCCCCCACCCCTACTATACAGTAGCCCCCACCTCTACTATACAGTAGCCCCCACCCCTACTATACAGTAGCCCCCACCCCTACTATACAGTAGCCCCCACCCCTACTATACAGTAGCCCCCACCTCTACTATACAGTAGCCCCCACCTCTACTAGACAGTAGCCCCCACCCCTACTATACAGTAGCCCCCACCCCTACTAGACAGTAGCCCCCACCCCTACTATACAGTAGCCCCCACCTCTACTAGACAGTAGCCCCCACCTCTACTAGACAGTAGCCCCCACCCCTACTATACAGTAGCCCCCACCTCTACTATACAGTAGCCCCCACCTCTACTATACAGTAGCCCCCACCCCTACTAGACAGTAGCCCCCACCCCTACTATACAGTAGCCCCCACCCCTACTAGACAGTAGCCCCCACCCCTACTATACAGTAGCCCCCACCTCTACTAGACAGTAGCCCCCACCTCTACTATACAGTAGCCCCCACCCCTACTAGACAGTAGCCCCCACCTCTACTATACAGTAGCCCCCACCTCTACTATACAGTAGCCCCCACCTCTACTATACAGTAGCCCCCACCCCTACTATACAGTAGCCCCCACCCCTACTATACAGTAGCCCCCACCTCTACTATACAGTAGCCCCCACCCCTACTAGACAGTAGCCCCCACCCCTACTAGACAGTAGCCCCCACCTCTACTATACAGTAGCCCCCACCTCTACTATACAGTAGCCCCCACCTCTACTAGACAGTAGCCCCCACCTCTACTAGACAGTAGCCCCCACCTCTACTATACAGTAGCCCCCACCTCTACTATACAGTAGCCCCCACCTCTACTAGACAGTAGCCCCCACCTCTACTAGACAGTAGCCCCCACCTCTACTAGACAGTAGCCCCCACCTCTACTATACAGTAGCCCCCACCTCTACTAGACAGTAGCCCCCACCTCTACTAGACAGTAGCCCCCACCTCTACTAGACAGTAGCCCCCACCCCTACTAGACAGTAGCCCCCACCTCTACTATACAGTAGCCCCCACCCCTACTAGACAGTAGCCCCCACCCCTACTAGACAGTAGCCCCCACCTCTACTAGACAGTAGCCCCCACCTCTACTAGACAGTAGCCCCCAGCCCCCACCTCTACTAGACAGTAGCCCCCACCTCTACTAGACAGTAGCCCCCACCTCTACTAGACAGTAGCCCCCACCTCTACTAGACAGTAGCCCCCACCTCTACTAGACAGTAGCCCCCACCTCTACTATACAGTAGCCCCCACCCCTACTAGACAGTAGCCCCCACCCCTACTAGACAGTAGCCCCCACCTCTACTAGACAGTAGCCCCCACCTCTACTAGACAGTAGCCCCCACCCCTACTAGACAGTAGCCCCCACCCCTACTAGACAGTAGCCCCCACCCCTACTAGACAGTAGCCCCCACCTCTACTAGACAGTAGCCCCCACCTCTACTAGACAGTAGCCCCCACCTCTACTAGACAGTAGCCCCCACCTCTACTAGACAGTAGCCCCCACCCCTACTATACAGTAGCCCCCACCTCTACTAGACAGTAGCCCCCACCTCTACTATACAGTAGCCCCCACCTCTACTAGACAGTAGCCCCCACCCCTACTAGACAGTAGCCCCCACCCCTACTAGACAGTAGCCCCCACCTCTACTAGACAGTAGCCCCCACCTCTACTAGACAGTAGCCCCCACCTCTACTAGACAGTAGCCCCCACCCCTACTATACAGTAGCCCCCACCCCTACTATACAGTAGCCCCCAGCCCCCACCTCTACTAGACAGTAGCCCCCACCCCTACTAGACAGTAGCCCCCACCTCTACTAGACAGTAGCCCCCACCTCTACTATACAGTAGCCCCCACCTCTACTATACAGTAGCCCCCACCCCTACTAGACAGTAGCCCCCACCTCTACTAGACAGTAGCCCCCACCTCTACTATACAGTAGCCCCCACCTCTACTATACAGTAGCCCCCACCCCTACTATACAGTAGCCCCCACCCCTACTAGACAGTAGCCCCCACCCCTACTAGACAGTAGCCCCCACCCCTACTAGACAGTAGCCCCCACCCCTACTATACAGTAGCCCCCACCTCTACTATACAGTAGCCCCCACCTCTACTATACAGTAGCCCCCACCCCTACTAGACAGTAGCCCCCACCTCTACTATACAGTAGCCCCCACCCCTACTATACAGTAGCCCCCACCTCTACTATACAGTAGCCCCCACCCCTACTAGACAGTAGCCCCCACCCCTACTATACAGTAGCCCCCACCCCTACTATACAGTAGCCCCCACCCCTACTAGACAGTAGCCCCCACCCCTACTATACAGTAGCCCCCACCCCTACTATACAGTAGCCCCCACCCCTACTAGACAGTAGCCCCCACCTCTACTAGACAGTAGCCCCCACCTCTACTATACAGTAGCCCCCACCCCTACTATACAGTAGCCCCCACCTCTACTAGACAGTAGCCCCCACCTCTACTAGACAGTAGCCCCCACCTCTACTATACAGTAGCCCCCACCCCTACTATACAGTAGCCCCCACCTCTACTATACAGTAGCCCCCACCCCTACTATACAGTAGCCCCCACCTCTACTATACAGTAGCCCCCACCTCTACTAGACAGTAGCCCCCACCCCTACTATACAGTAGCCCCCACCTCTACTAGACAGTAGCCCCCACCTCTACTAGACAGTAGCCCCCACCCCTACTATACAGTAGCCCCCACCTCTACTATACAGTAGCCCCCACCTCTACTAGACAGTAGCCCCCACCCCTACTAGACAGTAGCCCCCACCCCTACTATACAGTAGCCCCCACCTCTACTATACAGTAGCCCCCACCCCTACTATACAGTAGCCCCCACCTCTACTAGACAGTAGCCCCCACCCCTACTAGACAGTAGCCCCCACCTCTACTAGACAGTAGCCCCCACCCCTACTATACAGTAGCCCCCACCCCTACTAGACAGTAGCCCCCACCTCTACTATACAGTAGCCCCCACCTCTACTAGACAGTAGCCCCCACCCCTACTATACAGTAGCCCCCACCCCTACTAGACAGTAGCCCCCACCTCTACTAGACAGTAGCCCCCACCCCTACTAGACAGTAGCCCCCACCCCTACTATACAGTAGCCCCCACCTCTACTAGACAGTAGCCCCCACCTCTACTAGACAGTAGCCCCCACCCCTACTAGACAGTAGCCCCCACCTCTACTAGACAGTAGCCCCCACCTCTACTAGACAGTAGCCCCCACCCCTACTAGACAGTAGCCCCCACCTCTACTAGACAGTAGCCCCCACCTCTACTAGACAGTAGCCCCCACCCCTACTAGACAGTAGCCCCCACCTCTACTAGACAGTAGCCCCCACCCCTACTATACAGTAGCCCCCACCCCTACTAGACAGTAGCCCCCACCTCTACTAGACAGTAGCCCCCACCCCTACTATACAGTAGCCCCCACCTCTACTAGACAGTAGCCCCCACCCCTACTAGACAGTAGCCCCCACCTCTACTAGACAGTAGCCCCCACCCCTACTATACAGTAGCCCCCACCTCTACTAGACAGTAGCCCCCACCTCTACTAGACAGTAGCCCCCACCCCTACTAGACAGTAGCCCCCACCTCTACTAGACAGTAGCCCCCACCTCTACTAGACAGTAGCCCCCACCCCTACTAGACAGTAGCCCCCACCTCTACTAGACAGTAGCCCCCACCCCTACTATACAGTAGCCCCCACCCCTACTAGACAGTAGCCCCCACCTCTACTAGACAGTAGCCCCCACCCCTACTATACAGTAGCCCCCACCTCTACTATACAGTAGCCCCCACCTCTACTAGACAGTAGCCCCCACCTCTACTAGACAGTAGCCCCCACCCCTACTATACAGTAGCCCCCACCTCTACTAGACAGTAGCCCCCACCCCTACTAGACAGTAGCCCCCACCCCTACTATACAGTAGCCCCCACCCCTACTAGACAGTAGCCCCCACCCCTACTATACAGTAGCCCCCACCCCTACTATACAGTAGCCCCCACCCCTACTAGACAGTAGCCCCCACCTCTACTAGACAGTAGCCCCCACCTCTACTAGACAGTAGCCCCCACCTCTACTATACAGTAGCCCCCACCTCTACTAGACAGTAGCCCCCACCTCTACTAGACAGTAGCCCCCACCTCTACTAGACAGTAGCCCCCACCTCTACTAGACAGTAGCCCCCACCTCTACTAGACAGTAGCCCCCACCCCTACTAGACAGTAGCCCCCACCCCTACTAGACAGTAGCCCCCACCCCTACTAGACAGTAGCCCCCACCCCTACTATACAGTAGCCCCCACCCCTACTATACAGTAGCCCCCACCTCTACTAGACAGTAGCCCCCACCTCTACTATACAGTAGCCCCCACCCCTACTATACAGTAGCCCCCACCTCTACTATACAGTAGCCCCCACCTCTACTATACAGTAGCCCCCACCTCTACTAGACAGTAGCCCCCACCTCTACTATACAGTAGCCCCCACCCCTACTATACAGTAGCCCCCACCTCTACTATACAGTAGCCCCCACCTCTACTATACAGTAGCCCCCACCTCTACTAGACAGTAGCCCCCACCTCTACTAGACAGTAGCCCCCACCTCTACTATACAGTAGCCCCCACCTCTACTAGACAGTAGCCCCCACCTCTACTAGACAGTAGCCCCCACCTCTACTATACAGTAGCCCCCACCTCTACTATACAGTAGCCCCCACCTCTACTAGACAGTAGCCCCCACCTCTACTATACAGTAGCCCCCACCTCTACTATACAGTAGCCCCCACCTCTACTATACAGTAGCCCCCACCTCTACTAGACAGTAGCCCCCACCTCTACTATACAGTAGCCCCCACCTCTA
Organism: Notolepis coatsorum; assembly: GCF_963971535.1. Classification (NCBI taxonomy): domain Eukaryota; kingdom Metazoa; phylum Chordata; class Actinopteri; order Aulopiformes; family Paralepididae; genus Notolepis; species Notolepis coatsorum. The sequence goes on along the minus strand of NC_140169.1, from coordinate 147,935,708 downwards.
CTAGACAGTAGCCCCCACCCCTACTAGACAGTAGCCCCCACCTCTACTATACAGTAGCCCCCACCTCTACTATACAGTAGCCCCCACCTCTACTAGACAGTAGCCCCCACCTCTACTATACAGTAGCCCCCACCTCTACTAGACAGTAGCCCCCACCTCTACTAGACAGTAGCCCCCACCTCTACTATACAGTAGCCCCCACCCCTACTATACAGTAGCCCCCACCCCTACTAGACAGTAGCCCCCACCCCTACTAGACCCACCCCTACTAGACAGTAGCCCCCACCCCTACTAGACAGTAGCCCCCACCCCTACTATACAGTAGCCCCCACCCCTACTAGACAGTAGCCCCCACCTCTACTATACAGTAGCCCCCACCCCTACTAGACAGTAGCCCCCACCTCTACTATACAGTAGCCCCCACCTCTACTATACAGTAGCCCCCACCTCTACTATACAGTAGCCCCCACCCCTACTATACAGTAGCCCCCACCCCTACTATACAGTAGCCCCCACCCCTACTAGACAGTAGCCCCCACCCCTACTAGACAGTAGCCCCCACCTCTACTAGACAGTAGCCCCCACCTCTACTATACAGTAGCCCCCACCTCTACTATACAGTAGCCCCCACCCCTACTAGACAGTAGCCCCCACCTCTACTATACAGTAGCCCCCACCCCTACTATACAGTAGCCCCCACCCCTACTATACAGTAGCCCCCACCCCTACTAGACAGTAGCCCCCACCTCTACTATACAGTAGCCCCCACCCCTACTATACAGTAGCCCCCACCTCTACTATACAGTAGCCCCCACCCCTACTATACAGTAGCCCCCACCCCTACTAGACAGTAGCCCCCACCTCTACTATACAGTAGCCCCCACCTCTACTATACAGTAGCCCCCACCCCTACTATACAGTAGCCCCCACCTCTACTATACAGTAGCCCCCACCCCTACTATACAGTAGCCCCCACCCCTACTAGACAGTAGCCCCCACCCCTACTATACAGTAGCCCCCACCCCTACTATACAGTAGCCCCCACCCCTACTATACAGTAGCCCCCACCTCTACTAGACAGTAGCCCCCACCTCTACTATACAGTAGCCCCCACCCCTACTATACAGTAGCCCCCACCTCTACTAGACAGTAGCCCCCACCCCTACTATACAGTAGCCCCCACCTCTACTATACAGTAGCCCCCACCTCTACTAGACAGTAGCCCCCACCCCTACTAGACAGTAGCCCCCACCCCTACTAGACAGTAGCCCCCACCCCTACTATACAGTAGCCCCCACCCCTACTATACAGTAGCCCCCACCCCTACTAGACAGTAGCCCCCACCCCTACTATACAGTAGCCCCCACCTCTACTAGACAGTAGCCCCCACCCCTACTAGACAGTAGCCCCCACCTCTACTAGACAGTAGCCCCCACCTCTACTATACAGTAGCCCCCACCCCTACTAGACAGTAGCCCCCACCCCTACTAGACAGTAGCCCCCACCCCTACTAGACAGTAGCCCCCACCCCTACTAGACAGTAGCCCCCACCCCTACTATACAGTAGCCCCCACCTCTACTATACAGTAGCCCCCACCTCTACTAGACAGTAGCCCCCACCTCTACTAGACAGTAGCCCCCACCCCTACTAGACAGTAGCCCCCACCTCTACTAGACAGTAGCCCCCACCCCTACTATACAGTAGCCCCCACCTCTACTATACAGTAGCCCCCACCTCTACTAGACAGTAGCCCCCACCTCTACTATACAGTAGCCCCCACCTCTACTATACAGTAGCCCCCACCTCTACTAGACAGTAGCCCCCACCTCTACTAGACAGTAGCCCCCACCCCTACTAGACAGTAGCCCCCACCCCTACTATACAGTAGCCCCCACCTCTACTATACAGTAGCCCCCACCCCTACTATACAGTAGCCCCCACCCCTACTATACAGTAGCCCCCACCTCTACTAGACAGTAGCCCCCACCTCTACTAGACAGTAGCCCCCACCCCTACTAGACAGTAGCCCCCACTTCTACTAGACAGTAGCCCCCACCCCTACTATACAGTAGCCCCCACCTCTACTATACAGTAGCCCCCACCTCTACTAGACAGTAGCCCCCACCTCTACTATACAGTAGCCCCCACCTCTACTAGACAGTAGCCCCCACCCCTACTATACAGTAGCCCCCACCCCTACTATACAGTAGCCCCCACCTCTACTATACAGTAGCCCCCACCTCTACTAGACAGTAGCCCCCACCTCTACTAGACAGTAGCCCCCACCTCTACTATACAGTAGCCCCCACCCCTACTAGACAGTAGCCCCCACCTCTACTAGACAGTAGCCCCCACCTCTACTATACAGTAGCCCCCACCCCTACTAGACAGTAGCCCCCACCTCTACTAGACAGTAGCCCCCACCTCTACTATACAGTAGCCCCCACCCCTACTAGACAGTAGCCCCCACCTCTACTAGACAGTAGCCCCCACCCCTACTATACAGTAGCCCCCACCCCTACTATACAGTAGCCCCCACCTCTACTATACAGTAGCCCCCACCTCTACTAGACAGTAGCCCCCACCCCTACTATACAGTAGCCCCCACCCCTACTAGACAGTAGCCCCCACCTCTACTAGACAGTAGCCCCCACCTCTACTATACAGTAGCCCCCACCTCTACTAGACAGTAGCCCCCACCTCTACTAGACAGTAGCCCCCACCTCTACTAGACAGTAGCCCCCACCTCTACTATACAGTAGCCCCCACCCCTACTAGACAGTAGCCCCCACCCCTACTATACAGTAGCCCCCACCTCTACTATACAGTAGCCCCCACCCCTACTATACAGTAGCCCCCACCTCTACTATACAGTAGCCCCCACCCCTACTATACAGTAGCCCCCACCTCTACTAGACAGTAGCCCCCACCCCTACTATACAGTAGCCCCCACCTCTACTATACAGTAGCCCCCACCCCTACTATACAGTAGCCCCCACCTCTACTATACAGTAGCCCCCACCCCTACTATACAGTAGCCCCCACCTCTACTAGACAGTAGCCCCCACCCCTACTATACAGTAGCCCCCACCTCTACTATACAGTAGCCCCCACCCCTACTATACAGTAGCCCCCACCTCTACTATACAGTAGCCCCCACCTCTACTATACAGTAGCCCCCACCTCTACTATACAGTAGCCCCCACCCCTACTATACAGTAGCCCCCACCCCTACTAGACAGTAGCCCCCACCCCTACTAGACAGTAGCCCCCACCTCTACTAGACAGTAGCCCCCACCTCTACTAGACAGTAGCCCCCACCCCTACTAGACAGTAGCCCCCACCTCTACTAGACAGTAGCCCCCACCCCTACTAGACAGTAGCCCCCACCCCTACTAGACAGTAGCCCCCACCTCTACTATACAGTAGCCCCCACCCCTACTATACAGTAGCCCCCACCCCTACTATACAGTAGCCCCCACCCCTACTATACAGTAGCCCCCACCCCTACTATACAGTAGCCCCCACCCCTACTATACAGTAGCCCCCACCTCTACTAGACAGTAGCCCCCACCTCTACTATACAGTAGCCCCCACCTCTACTATACAGTAGCCCCCACCTCTACTAGACAGTAGCCCCCACCCCTACTATACAGTAGCCCCCACCTCTACTAGACAGTAGCCCCCACCTCTACTAGACAGTAGCCCCCACCCCTACTATACAGTAGCCCCCACCCCTACTAGACAGTAGCCCCCACCCCTACTATACAGTAGCCCCCACCCCTACTAGACAGTAGCCCCCACCTCTACTATACAGTAGCCCCCACCTCTACTATACAGTAGCCCCCACCTCTACTAGACAGTAGCCCCCACCTCTACTAGACAGTAGCCCCCACCTCTACTAGACAGTAGCCCCCACCTCTACTAGACAGTAGCCCCCACCTCTACTAGACAGTAGCCCCCACCCCTACTATACAGTAGCCCCCACCCCTACTATACAGTAGCCCCCACCTCTACTAGACAGTAGCCCCCACCCCTACTATACAGTAGCCCCCACCCCTACTAGACAGTAGCCCCCACCCCTACTAGACAGTAGCCCCCACCCCTACTAGACAGTAGCCCCCACCCCTACTATACAGTAGCCCCCACCCCTACTAGACAGTAGCCCCCACCCCTACTAGACAGTAGCCCCCACCCCTACTATACAGTAGCCCCCACCCCTACTAGACAGTAGCCCCCACCCCTACTATACAGTAGCCCCCACCCCTACTAGACAGTAGCCCCCACCCCTACTATACAGTAGCCCCCACCCCTACTATACAGTAGCCCCCACCTCTACTAGACAGTAGCCCCCACCTCTACTATACAGTAGCCCCCACCCCTACTAGACAGTAGCCCCCACCCCTACTAGACAGTAGCCCCCACCCCTACTAGACAGTAGCCCCCACCCCTACTATACAGTAGCCCCCACCCCTACTATACAGTAGCCCCCACCCCTACTATACAGTAGCCCCCACCCCTACTAGACAGTAGCCCCCACCCCTACTATACAGTAGCCCCCACCCCTACTAGACAGTAGCCCCCACCCCTACTAGACAGTAGCCCCCACCCCTACTAGACAGTAGCCCCCACCCCTACTATACAGTAGCCCCCACCTCTACTATACAGTAGCCCCCACCCCTACTATACAGTAGCCCCCACCTCTACTATACAGTAGCCCCCACCTCTACTAGACAGTAGCCCCCACCTCTACTAGACAGTAGCCCCCACCCCTACTAGACAGTAGCCCCCACCTCTACTAGACAGTAGCCCCCACCCCTACTATACAGTAGCCCCCACCTCTACTAGACAGTAGCCCCCACCCCTACTATACAGTAGCCCCCACCCCTACTATACAGTAGCCCCCACCTCTACTATACAGTAGCCCCCACCTCTACTAGACAGTAGCCCCCACCCCTACTATACAGTAGCCCCCACCTCTACTATACAGTAGCCCCCACCTCTACTAGACAGTAGCCCCCACCTCTACTAGACAGTAGCCCCCACCTCTACTATACAGTAGCCCCCACCCCTACTAGACAGTAGCCCCCACCTCTACTATACAGTAGCCCCCACCTCTACTATACAGTAGCCCCCACCCCTACTAGACAGTAGCCCCCACCTCTACTAGACAGTAGCCCCCACCTCTACTAGACAGTAGCCCCCACCTCTACTATACAGTAGCCCCCACCTCTACTAGACAGTAGCCCCCACCCCTACTAGACAGTAGCCCCCACCTCTACTAGACAGTAGCCCCCACCTCTACTATACAGTAGCCCCCACCTCTACTAGACAGTAGCCCCCACCTCTACTATACAGTAGCCCCCACCCCTACTAGACAGTAGCCCCCACCCCTACTATACAGTAGCCCCCACCTCTACTATACAGTAGCCCCCACCCCTACTATACAGTAGCCCCCACCTCTACTATACAGTAGCCCCCACCTCTACTATACAGTAGCCCCCACCCCTACTATACAGTAGCCCCCACCCCTACTAGACAGTAGCCCCCACCCCTACTAGACAGTAGCCCCCACCTCTACTAGACAGTAGCCCCCACCTCTACTATACAGTAGCCCCCACCCCTACTATACAGTAGCCCCCACCTCTACTAGACAGTAGCCCCCACCTCTACTATACAGTAGCCCCCACCTCTACTATACAGTAGCCCCCACCTCTACTATACAGTAGCCCCCACCTCTACTAGACAGTAGCCCCCACCTCTACTAGACAGTAGCCCCCACCCCTACTAGACAGTAGCCCCCACCCCTACTATACAGTAGCCCCCACCTCTACTATACAGTAGCCCCCACCCCTACTATACAGTAGCCCCCACCCCTACTAGACAGTAGCCCCCACCCCTACTATACAGTAGCCCCCACCTCTACTATACAGTAGCCCCCACCCCTACTAGACAGTAGCCCCCACCTCTACTAGACAGTAGCCCCCACCTCTACTAGACAGTAGCCCCCACCCCTACTAGACAGTAGCCCCCACCCCTACTATACAGTAGCCCCCACCCCTACTATACAGTAGCCCCCACCCCTACTAGACAGTAGCCCCCACCTCTACTAGACAGTAGCCCCCACCTCTACTATACAGTAGCCCCCACCTCTACTAGACAGTAGCCCCCACCTCTACTATACAGTAGCCCCCACCTCTACTATACAGTAGCCCCCACCTCTACTATACAGTAGCCCCCACCTCTACTATACAGTAGCCCCCACCCCTACTATACAGTAGCCCCCACCCCTACTAGACAGTAGCCCCCACCTCTACTATACAGTAGCCCCCACCTCTACTATACAGTAGCCCCCACCTCTACTATACAGTAGCCCCCACCCCTACTAGACAGTAGCCCCCACCTCTACTATACAGTAGCCCCCACCTCTACTATACAGTAGCCCCCACCTCTACTATACAGTAGCCCCCACCCCTACTATACAGTAGCCCCCACCCCTACTATACAGTAGCCCCCACCCCTACTATACAGTAGCCCCCACCCCTACTAGACAGTAGCCCCCACCTCTACTAGACAGTAGCCCCCACCCCTACTAGACAGTAGCCCCCACCCCTACTATACAGTAGCCCCCACCCCTACTATACAGTAGCCCCCACCTCTACTAGACAGTAGCCCCCACCCCTACTAGACAGTAGCCCCCACCTCTACTATACAGTAGCCCCCACCCCTACTATACAGTAGCCCCCACCCCTACTATACAGTAGCCCCCACCTCTACTAGACAGTAGCCCCCACCCCTACTATACAGTAGCCCCCACCTCTACTATACAGTAGCCCCCACCCCTACTAGACAGTAGCCCCCACCCCTACTAGACAGTAGCCCCCACCCCTACTAGACAGTAGCCCCCACCCCTACTATACAGTAGCCCCCACCCCTACTAGACAGTAGCCCCCACCTCTACTATACAGTAGCCCCCACCCCTACTAGACAGTAGCCCCCACCCCTACTATACAGTAGCCCCCACCCCTACTAGACAGTAGCCCCCACCCCTACTAGACAGTAGCCCCCACCCCTACTATACAGTAGCCCCCACCCCTACTATACAGTAGCCCCCACCCCTACTATACAGTAGCCCCCACCCCTACTATACAGTAGCCCCCACCCCTACTATACAGTAGCCCCCACCCCTACTATATTCGATTTGTACATTTGTGTGGATTCGTTTCATCAGGTGGGAAAGTGTTCATCATACTTATATCATGTACTGGATGGCCAGAAGTTAAAGTACAAGAGGTAGTGGTATTAAATACCAGATCTAACAATACAGTCAGGGAATTGTACCCCTCAGTTACAACCTGCCTGTAACACCTGTAACACCTGCCTGTAACACCTGCCTGTAACACCTGCCTGTAACACCTCCCTGTAACACCTCCCTGTAACACCTGCCTGTAACACCTGTAACACCTGCCTGTAACACCTGCATGTAACACCTCCCTGTAACACCTGCATGTAACACCTCCCTGTAACACCTGTCTGTAACACCTGCCTGTAACACCTGCATGTAACACCTCCCTGTAACACCTCCCTGTAACACCTGCCTGTAACACCTGTAACACCTGCATGTAACACCTCCCTGTAACACCTCCATGTAACACCTCCCTGTAACACCTGCCTGTAACACCTCCCTGTAACACCTCCATGTAACACCTGCCTGTAACACCTCCCTGTAACACCTCCCTGTAACACCTCCCTGTAACACCTGCCTGTAACACCTCCCTGTAACACCTCCCTGTAACACCTGCCTGTAACACCTCCCTGTAACACCTCCCTGTAACACCTCCCTGTAACACCTCCCTGTAACACCTGCCTGTAACACCTCCCTGTAACACCTCCCTGTAACACCTGCCTGTAACACCTCCCTGTAACACCTCCCTGTAACACCTGCCTGTAACACCTGCATGTAACACCTGCCTGTAACACCTGCCTGTAACACCTGCCTGTAACACCTGTAACACCTGCCTGTAACACCTGCCTGTAACACCTCCCTGTAACACCTCCCTGTAACACCTCCCTGTAACACCTGCCTGTAACACCTGCCTGTAACACCTGCCTGTAACACCTCCCTGTAACACCTGCCTGTAACACCTGTAACACCTGCCTGTAACACCTCCCTGTAACACCTGCCTGTAACACCTGTAACACCTGCCTGTAACACCTGCCTGTAACACCTGCCTGTAACACCTGTAACACCTGCCTGTAACACCTGCCTGTAACACCTGCCTGTAACACCTGTAACACCTGCCTGTAACACCTCCCTGTAACACCTCCCTGTAACACCTCCCTGTAACACCTCCCTGTAACACCTGCATGTAACACCTCCCTGTAACACCTGCCTGTAACACCTCCCTGTAACACCTGCCTGTAACACCTGCCTGTAACACCTCCCTGTAACACCTGCCTGTAACACCTGCCTGTAACACCTGCCTGTAACACCTCCCTGTAACACCTGCATGTAACACCTCCCTGTAACACCTGTCTGTAACACCTGCCTGTAACACCTCCCTGTAACACCTCCCTGTAACACCTGCCTGTAACACCTGCCTGTAACACCTGCCTGTAACACCTGCCTGTAACACCTGTAACACCTGTAACACCTGTAACACCTCCCTGTAACACCTCCCTGTAACACCTCCCTGTAACACCTGCCTGTAACACCTGCCTGTAACACCTCCCTGTAACACCTGCCTGTAACACCTCCCTGTAACACCTCCCTGTAACACCTCCCTGTAACACCTGCCTGTAACACCTGCCTGTAACACCTCCCTGTAACACCTGCCTGTAACACCTGCCTGTAACACCTCCCTGTAACATCATGGAAAGACAGATTTTGCATTCGCTTTTTGCAGCTCTTCAATTAAAATAAATAAATAAACTAAATAAAATATAGAAAAGTAGGGAGGGGGTTACAGGTAGGAATAAAATAATAATAATAATAATAATAATAATAATAATAATAATAATAATAATAATAATAATAATAATAAAGCAGAATAGAATAATAATAATAATAGAATGGCAATACACTATAGGCCATATATGCTCTATCGATATTAGTATACTGGTACACTGTGCCACAGTCTGTGCAGAGTTTAATAGTTGGGAGTCAAACAGTCAAAAGGTTTCTCGAGTTTTCCAGCGGTTAGCTTTCCAGCTGCTGGCAGCAGTCCGTGCCCAGGGCCGTGGATCCCGAAGGCTACTGGCACGAAGGACTGGCCGAGGCGGTGAGTGGTGTATCGTGGGGGGATAAGTCATCTTGGCTAGCGGGGGTGCGAGGGGTTCTCCAGGCTAGCGTCCAGCTTCCTCCTCTCTGCCACCACCTCTCGTTTGATCAGTTCGACTCCCCCTACGGAGCTAGCCTTCCTCACCAGCTTGTTCAGTTTGTTATTGCATAATAATAAGTAAGTATTTATATACATATAGAACTGCTCCACGTGGATTTTAATACATCATGCTCTATTCTGGATTAAACGAGACCCACAGTGACTTCTACCTTCTCAATGGCTCGGAAAATAAACACCTAGACGTTGGAACGGCGGCTATACACACGTTACTAACAGCGAGCCCGGTACGTAAAAACGTACCCCCGACTGGCAGATTGGACCGTAGGACCATGATCATCCTGGTTCTGCTACTTTGGGGAGACATTCAATTAAACCCAGGCCCGGTTTTGACCAGAACTCAGGCTAGAAGACTTGGTCTGGCAGCACAAGAAGCGATGGAGGTTCCCATCGCGTCCAACATCATCAACAACGCAACCTGTGGCTACATCCACAGCGCGGACGGCGACTCTCCCCCAATGACGCCGCAGCAGACGAGCATGCGTGAGGCAGAGACGAGAGGAGGTGAACCGAGGGTCGCAACCATGACGACCAACTCGACGCAGGTTTCAAACATCTCGACGCCCGATAGCCGGCTAGCCAGCAGAGCTAACAGGGAAATCATCCAGGAACAAAGGACTCTGGAACAAGTCCTTTGTTGTACCAGCACGGCCCCCCCCCCTCCCCCCTTCCCACCCACGACAACAAAGCCCCCCACCCCTCCTCACAGACGAAGAAAGTTACCTGGAACCCCTCCCCCCACAATGGAGTACTAACAGACACATCTGTAAACAACCAGCCCCCCCCCCCACATCGCAGGCTTTCACACAGAGGAATACAGACTCCAGCAAAGGACAAAGGATCACCCCCTCCCCCCCTCCCCCCTCACGGCACAAACAACAACACCCCCCCTCCCCCCACCACAGGACAGGACACAAATGAACAGAGTTACCTCCAGTGTGACGACATCAATCAGATTACCAGCAAAAATGGTCTTCATATATTCCACATTAATACAAACAGCCTGAGACCTAAACTGGCTGAAATCAAACAATTGTTTTTAAACGGTAAGGCGTCTGTGTGTATATACACAAAGATACCAAATACATCAACCGTACTGACCTTAACCATGACGAAATTGAAACTGTTTGGATTGAAATCTTATTAGACAGGGCGAAACCAGTACTAGTAGGCACAATCTATAGACCGCCAGAACAGAGTGGCTTTTATGACACACTTGATGGGTGTTTAGCTGGGGTGGAGGGGGTAGAAAAAATTCTTATTGGGGACTGGAACACGGATATGCTGCGTAAAGCAGCACCCGTCTTCAAGGCCTTCAGTAGATTTTCTGATCTGCACGGCTTCAGCCAGCTAATCACCCAACCCACAAGGGTATGTGATTCGACACAAACCACCATTGACCTCATTTTGACCTCTGACAAGTCCATGATCTCCAATAAAGGGGTGATAGCATGCAGGCTAAGTGATCATTATATGATTTTCTGTATCCGCAAAAAGCTAAAACAGAAGGCCGGCTGTCACAAAACAGTCACATCTAGAGACCTCAAAACTTACTCTAGAGAGGCCTTTAACCTAGAACTGGGGAGCTTGGACTGGTCAGATGAACTCAGTGGTACACAGGTTGAAGAAACATGGCTTGGATTCAAAACCAAATTCACAGCAATACTCAACAACATGGCACCCATAAGAACCACCAGGGTTAAAAATCGCGCTGAGCCATGGATGCACACTGAAATACTGGCCGCTATGAAAACCAGAGACAAAAAATGCTCTGAACTTCATAAAAGTCAGACAAAGCTTTCCAAAAGCTCAAACAGTGAACTCCAAGCCCACGTGGTTGAACTAAAAATTCAAAGAAACAGACTAAGAAATGACGTAAACATCATGATCAAAACCGCAAAAAGAAATTTCATCAACGACAAAACTGAGGAAAACAAAAACAAACCCTGCGAACTTTGGAAATTACTCAATAATCAACTAGGCTGCAGTAAAAAACTTAAAACCAGATTTTCAAACATAAAGACGGACAACACGCTCATCACAGACAAGCTGGATGTAGCCAATTACTTAAACATCTTCTTCACAAACATAGCCACAACACTGGTAAACAAACTACCCTCCCACTCAGGGCATTATGGGGTAGAACACATAGTAGCATACTACAAAAACCTAGGGGACCACAAAGACAACTTCAAACTTGAAATGGTAACAACCGATGAGGTACTCAAAAAATTGAGCGCCCTCCAACCTAACAAGGCCACTGTCCATGACATCATCACCTCCAAATTCCTCAGAGACGCAGCAGCCGCCATCACCCCAGTCATCACACACATAATAAACCTCTCTATAAAACAGGGACACGTCCCCAAGGACTTCAAAATTGCGAGAGTGACCCCTCTGCACAAAAAGGGCAGCAAATTAGACCCAGGCAACTACCGCCCTGTTTCTATTCTTACCTCCATCTCGAAAGTCATGGAGAAAATAGTCTACGAACAGGTCGAAAAGTACCTGGCGGAAAAAATCTAATCTACGAATTCCAATCTGGCTTCAGAACGTCCCACTCCACTGACACATGCCTCCTCTATTTGAACGACCACATCAAACAAGAGGTGGACGCGGGCAAATACTGCGGCATGGTCATGCTGGACCTACAAAAGGCCGTCGACACTGTCAATCACTCCATTCTGATTGACAAGCTAAAAGCAATTGGTTTTGATAGCTTATCAGTGAGCTGGATGCAATCCTACCTGGAGGGGAGAGAACAGATGGTAGAGGTAAACGGTACTCTATCCCCCCCCCTCACAGTGAGCTGTGGTGTTCCACAAGGAAGCATACTAGGACCGCTACTCTTCCTAATTTATGCAAATGACATGTCGTCAGCCTGTGACTGCAACTTGTTCCTGTTTGCGGACGACTCAGCCCTGCTGGTCTCTGACAAGAACAAAATGCAGGTTGAAAAAACCCTCAGCTCGGAACTAGGCAAAATCTGCATATGGCTCGCTGACAACAAACTATCATTACACATGGGCAAAACAGAGTCCATTCTCTTCGGTTCAAATAATAAACTCAGCAAGACTGACGGCTTCTCAGTTACAGTGGGTGACAATATTGTCACAAGGAAAGACAAATTACCTACCTGGGTTCCATCCTAGAGGCAAATCTTTCCTGTGACAAAATGGCATCCAATGTAATCAAAAAAGTCAACCAACAAACTAGATTCTTGTACCGGATCTCCTCTCTGGTAAACAAGAATACCCTGAAGACTCTGGCAGGAGCACTCATTCAAGGGTACTACGACTATGCGTGCACCTCATGGTACCAAAGCACCTCAAAGGCGCTTAAAACAAAATTACAAACATCACAAAACAAACTGGTCAGACTACTACTTGACCTTACCCCCAGAACCCACCTCACCCCTGCCCACTTTGACAACCTAGGATGGCTTAGAGTAGACGACAGAGTACAGCAACTTGCAATGGGCCTGGTCTACAAGATACACTATACGACTAAGGTACCCATGTACATGTCAAAATACTTCCCAAAGGTCAGTGAATACCACAACCACTACACCAGAGGAAGCTCAACAAATCATGTTAAACCCAGATTCGGCTCAAACAAGGGACTAAACACGTTTCGCAATTATGCCACATCAATGTGGAACGCCCTACCCAAAGCTGTAAAGGAATGTGAATCCCTACCCACATTCAAAACTGCTCTTAAAGAGCACCTACGGGAGGCTGCAATTCGAAACTGGCCACCGTAAATGCCCAAAACCCCCACCACCTCCTAATAGACAGTCTCCTCCCCACCGCATGTATATATTCCCTCCCCGCCGTATGTATATTTCTCTCCCACCCACCCACCCCCTCCTAATGTACAGTCCCCTCCCCATCATATGTATATACTCTGTCAGGATCTAGGGGTAACAGTACTGTATATTTGAATACCGTTTATGTCACAAATGTATCAGTACTAAATACCTATATGTCCCTATGCCATAAATGTCATGTATGTTGTGTATGTCATAAATGTCTATATAAAACGTCTTTTTCAGGTCTGCATCCCCTTAACAATTGTGTGTATTGAGCCGTACTGTATTGTACCCATTCTGCAATCTGTTAAATAAAGTTTTCATTCATTCATGTACTGTAGTTTTAAATGTAGTTGGTGTTTTTTTATAGTGGTATTTTTTACTGTAGTTTTAACGAAGCTGGTGTTTTTTATAGTGGCGAGTGACGAAAAAGTTAAGTAATTTGAAGTTGAAGTTCCCACAGACATTGCAAACATGAAATTCAAGGACTTTCAAGTACTTTTCTAAGCACTATTTTTTCATTTTAAAAGGGCATTTAAAAAGGATACTATTCACTTTTAAATGCTGTTTTTTTATAGGAAAAAAAATCGGATCAAATATTTACGGCTTAAAAACGATTTCCAACAATTAGTTAGACTTTAAATTAAAAAAAATTTATTTATTGATTCAGAACAATTTGATCATGGATGAAAAACTTTCAATGCGAATGATTGATTTGAATTTCAAAGGACTTTTTAAGCACCTTGTTAAAAAAATGGGCTGTTTTCAAGGGATTCCAGGCCTTGAGTTGATGTTACCTCCACGGCAAAGATGAGGAACCACCTGAGCTCAGTGAGGAACCATGTGAGAGGAACCACCTGAGCTCAGTGAGGAACCATGTGAGAGGAACCACCTGAGCTCAGCTAGGAACCATGTGAGAGGAGGCTGAGGAACCACCTGAGCTCAGTGAGGAACCATGTGAGAGGAACCACCTGAGCTCAGTGAGGAACCATGTGAGAGGAACCACCTGAGCTCAGTGAGGAACCATGTGAGAGGAGGCTGAGGAACCACCTGAGCTCAGTGAGGAACCATGTGAGAGGAACCACCTGAGCTCAGTGAGGAACCATGTGAGAGGAACCACCTGAGCTCAGTGAGGAACCATGTGAGAGGAGGCTGAGGAACCACCTGAGCTCAGTGAGGAACCATGTGAGAGGAGGCTGAGGAACCACCTGAGCTCAGTGAGGAACCATGTGAGAGGAGGCTGAGGAACCACCTGAGCTCAGTGAGGAACCATGTGAGAGGAACCACCTGAGCTCAGTGAGGAACCATGTGAGAGGAACCACCTGAGCTCAGTGAGGAACCATGTGAGAGGAACCACCTGAGCTCAGTGAGGAACCATGTGAGAGGAACCACCTGAGCTCAGTGAGGAACCATGTGAGAGGAACCACCTGAGCTCAGTGAGGAACCATGTGAGAGGAACCACCTGAGCTCAGTGAGGAACCATGTGAGAGGAACCACCTGAGCTCAGTGAGGAACCATGTGAGAGGCCCTCTGTGGCTAAATTAAAATCACTTTTAGCTTTTTAGCTATTTAAAAAAAATAGACAACTATTTTTTACATGTTGGACTATAAATAGTGTTTGTCAAATGAGCCATATTATTGTCTCCATAGCTATAATATAGAATATACAATGGCTCCGCAAAGATCGTGAAATATCGTGAAAATGGTAAAAAAAAAAGCTGGCGCCAGGCAGTACAGATGGGGAAAGAGCGTGGCAGTCAATGAGTTAAGTGCGGGGTCGCCAAAAAAATTCCTAAATAAAATGGGGTTGTGGTATAAAAAAAAAAATGTGAGAACCCCTGGTCTAAAGAGTGTTAATATAGATACCAGGGTTTCCCATTAATTACCTAGACTGGCGGCCCGCTTTTTATTTTATAAAAAATAAGCAAGTTCAAAAGGTTGGTTTTATCTGGTATCACAGCGGCTAAAAAGCTGATAGCATCACAATGGTTTCAACCGGAAAAAATGTGCCGGAAGGTCTGGATTCTTACATATCTCTAAGTGATTTATCTAGAAATATCTACAGCAAGAATTTTGGGTCTCAGTGAATCCAAAATTACAAGGTGGTTAGAAGTTGTGGAGAGAATAAAAACTAGCATTTGAATGGTAGTGCCTGGTTAGGAGCGAATGATGATGGATGGATTATCCAAGGGTGGGGGCCCGGGGGGGGGGGGGAAGCGAGCGAGAGCATAATGTATAGGGTATTAGATAGCAAGTATTAGGTGTATACCTTGTATATTACATTTATTTAAATGGTAATTTCATTGGATGTGCACTGTTAATTAATGCTTGTATATCTAATTTTATGTTGTCATGTTTATGTTTATGTGTTTGTTTAAAAAATTATTAAAAAATAAAATATAAAAAATAAATAAAAAGTTCAACACATGTAACCACTTTTGCTTCATTTCTTTGATGGCTCAAATGTCTGCTCTAGTCCAGTGCTTCCCAATCCTCTCCTCGAGACGCCCCAGCCGGTCCATGTATTTGTTAAATTCCACCACCAGCACACCTTGATTCAACTAATAAAGGGCTAGTTAAGTTGAATCAGGTGTGCTGGTGGTGGAATTTAACAAATACATGGAACGGCTGGGGTGCTTCGAGGAGAGGATTGGGAAGCACTAGTCTAGTCGATTTTGTGTTTTGAGCACAAAGTTCATCATAGATCTAGCCTCTTTATTTTGCTCTCAAAGTGCACCAGATTGATGCATTTAACTTTAAAATGTACAAAAAAAAATTAAGAAAACGGGGGGGGGGGGGGGGGGGGGGGGGGGCATGCCTCCGGACCCCCCTAGAGGGTCGGAGGTTCACCCCCCATAGTCTCTGAAAATCCTGTGGGAAACACTGAGATATTATGATATTAGACTACTTCTGGTATGGTGTCTCTGTGCAGCTGGGTTTACAACACTGTTGTGTTGCTGACCAGGTAGTGTCCGCTACATCTCACTATTCAGTTGTGTTGCTGACCAGGTAGTGTCCGCTACATCTCACTATTCAGTTGTGTTGCTGACCAGGTAGTGTCCGCTACATCTCACTCTTCAGTTGAAAGCACTCTGACATCGGTGCGCCTACATCAAACACTGTGAACTGGTTTGCACTGCCGTGTTACACACATATAGTTACTCTGCAAGATAAGAGCTGGCAAAAGCAGATGGGAGAGATGTGGAGAGGCACTTTATCCCGTCTGCCTAGGATGCATTGAACATCTCGTCTCCACTTAAAAGTGGTATTTGAGTTTGGCAGAGAGCATTATTATTTCTTATCTTATTAACATGACAGACGTCTGTAGGACTTTAGAGTAGAACTCTGTTGCCAGGGGAACAGCTTGAGCCAATGTTTATTTCCCGTCAGCTATAAAAGGTCTATGGAACCTTTCTAACATGAGGACACAAACACTCTGAATGGGCCGAGTTTATCTCCTGTTGCAGGAAACACACTGGGGCCCCAAGATACTCACAGCTGATTTCAGTGGAATGTTTGGCATGTTGCTAGGCAACGGCTACAACTAAACTCAACTTCCCGCCATGTTTGTCAATACAAATGGCTGCATTTATATATAGCGCTTTTATCCAAATTTATTACTCACATTTGACCCATTCACTCACACATTCACACACCGACGGCGGAGGCGACCACGCAAGGTGCCCACCTGCTCACCGGGATCAGTTAGGGGTTAAGTGCCTTGCTCAAGGACACTTCGACACGCTGCCCGGGAGGAGCGGGAATTTAACTAGATTACCAGATGACTGCTCTACCTCCTGAGCCAATGTCCCCCCCCCCCCCCCCCCCCAGAGTGTTGCCATGGTTACCGGCGGGATGACGAAGAGTTCGCTGCCTATCAGGTCGAAGAGGCGGACGGTGCCGGTGCTGTCGGCGTACGCCAGGAGGGTGCAGTCATGGCTCCAGGCCACCCTGCGCCACTGAGGACTGGGGTCCTTGGGCACTGAAACAGACAACATGCAGTAGATATGTTACAGTAAACACTGTAACAGACACAATATACAGTAGATATGTAACAGTAAACACTGAAACAGACAACATACAGTAGATATGTTACAGTAAACACTGAAACAGACAACATACAGTAGATATGTTACAGTAAACACTGAAACAGACAACATACAGTAGATATGTTACAGTAAACACTGAAACAGACAACATACAGTAGATATGTTACAGTAAACACTGAAACAGACAACATACAGTAGATATGTTACAGTAAACACTGAAACAGACAACATGCAGTAGATATGTAACAGTAAACACTGTAACAGACACAATATACAGTAGATATGTAACAGTAAACACTGAAACAGACACAATATACAGTAGAT
>NC_140169.1:147890625-147915625 GCF_963971535.1 Notolepis coatsorum | reverse complement strand
AAGTGTGTGTGTGTGTGTGAGAGAGAGAGAGAGAGAGAGAGAGAGAGAGAGAAAATAGGAAGAGATAGATATAAATATATAGAAAGAAAAGAAAAGAGGGGGGAGGGAGAGAGAAGGGAGAGATAGAAAAGAGTAATAAATAGTAAAAAATTGGTCTATATGTCATTTGTCAAGTAATTGGTAAAGTATATTATTATATACTTATTGTTATGTGTCTTGTAAGCCCATATGGGCTGGGCATACACCTGTATGTAAGACACGAAAATAAAAAACATCAAATCAAATCAATATATAGACTGTATATACAGAGAGTGAGAAAGAAAGATAGAGAAGTGTAGGCTAGGCTAGTGTTCTCGCTGGCTCAGCAGCGCCAGGGGTGTAACCTCAGCTCTCTAGGGATCTGTCATGCTTCCCTTTGGTGAGAAAGACAGAGACCAGATTGTGGTGGCAAACTGATCCTTAGTCAGTTTCCGAGATGTATATAATGGGGTATGACTGGGGTAAAGCTCTACTATGTCATGATGACCTCCACTTAAAAACGATAGTTGCATATGTAACTGAGGTTCTATGAATCCTGAAGGATGAAATAGAACTAGAATGGCAGACTCGGAGAGAGATGCCACACCCATGCAGTAGGGGTGGGAATCACCAGAGGCCTCACGATACGATACTATCACGATACTTGAGTCACGATACGATACGATAGTATTGTGATACTAAATATATTGCGATATGCTGAGTATTGCGATATTAATATTGCCATATATTGCGAATTATTACCTTTTTTCAACTGCAAAGTAAAACTGTCAACATGTTTTATCTAATAAAATAAAGTTCAGTCTGTTCATATCACGTCAATCATTTTTATTGCAGAACATGGTATTTTCTCAAGCAGACAGATGTCAACACTGTAATCTGTGTTGCATGTACCTGACAAACTGAACTGTTTGTATTACAGTCATATTCCAACTTAACTGAATGCACACAGTGTGCGTGGACTACTGTACTATTACAGGTATTGAAATGAACAATGCAACTTCCTTATACAAAAAAATAATAATTATGAATAATTAAATATCTATACTTGGCGTCCCTGTATCGATACAGTATCACCACGCAAAGTATCGCGATACTACTATCAAGTGTAGCCTGTTCATGTCCACCTAGGTTTAAAACAGAAGCTGCTCATTGCTAATCTATATTCACCCGGGCATGGAACTGGAATCAGCTGCCTGCAACGGTTTAACAGGCCTCAAGCCAACACAGCTTCAAGGTCCAGATAAAAGAAACCGTTGCTAGATAGGGTTCAGGATTAATGAGTTTATATAGTGTTTATAATAAAACACAAGGTACTTGTGCTGATAAGGATAAGCGATCAATAAAGAAACCCAATGCCATTGCCAAAAGAAAGTCTAACATGTATAATTAAGAATATGGAACTACACACTATGAATGTATTACATGTCCATAAAGGCCCCCAAACAGCATTGCCAACTCCAACAGACCCACGCCCCTTTGATGTAAGCTCCAGGTAGTGACAATTCCAATGCTACATACAATATAATAGCCATACCCAGGATGACCACCACAAACCTTAATGTGTAGATAGGCAGTGAGAGCCAGCACATCACCAGGCTTATCACTGGTCTTTCGTTGGGTTAGGCCCATCATGACACCTCTGGAAGACTCGACCGCTAACTCTAGCGTCTAAATGGTAAATAAAATAATCTCAAATTCCCCCCTCCCATCCATTCCTGCTCTCACTGTCTATATCCCGCAATGGAGAACCTCCACTCTTATCCATAATTGACTGATATCATTATCAACCCCTGTCTCCTGAGCTGTTCAGCCATTGTGTAGTAGCGTGATGTGTGCCTGGTGCCAGTGTATGGCAGCCATTGAGCCTGCATAGCCCAAGGTTGGGTGCTACCAGTGGTGGTGAAGGAGGCAATTTCCACCCTACATTGTAAATCACAGACAAGCTAGATGTAGCCAATTACTTAAACATTTTCTTCACAAACATAGCTACAACACTGGTAAACAAACTACCCTCCCACTCAGGGCATTATGGGGTAGTAGTAGCTTACTACAAAAACCTAGGGGTCCGCAAAGACGACTTCAAACTGGAAATGGTAACCGATGAGGTACTCAAAAGACTGAGCGCCCTCCAACCTAACAAGGCCACTAGCCATGACAACATCCCCTCCAAATTCCTCAGAGACTCAGCAGCCGCCATCACCCCAGTCATCACACACATAATAAACCTCTCCATAAAACAGGGACACGTCCCCAAGGACTTCAAAATTGCGAGAGTGACCCCTCTGCACAAAAAGAGCAGTAAATTAGACCCAGGCAACTACCGCCCTGTTTCTATTCTTACCTCCATCTCGTAAGTCATGGAAAAAATAGTCTACGAACAGGTTGAGTACCTAGCAGAAAAAAATCTAATCTACGAATTTCAATCTGGGTTCAGAACATCCCACTCCACTGACACATGACACATGACACATGCCTTCTCTATTTGAACGACCACATGAAACAAGAGGCAAATACTGCGGCATGGTCATGCTGGACCTACAAAAGGCCTTCGACACTGTCAATCACTCCATTCTGATTGACAAGCTAAAAGCAATTGGTTTTGATAGTTTATCAGTGAGCTGGATGCAATCCTACCTTGAGGGGAGGGAACAGATGGTGGAGGTAAACGGTACCCTATCCCCCCCCCCTCCCAGTGAGCTGTGGTGTTCCACAAGGAAGCATACTAGGACCGCTACTGTTCCTAATTTATGCAAATGACATGTCATCAGCTTGTGACTGCAACTTGTTCCTGTTTGCGGAGGACTCAGCCCTGCTGGTCTCTGACAAGAACAAGTTACAGGTTGAGAAAACCCTCAGCTCGGAACTCGGCAGAATCTGCACCTGGCTCGCTGATAACAAACTATCATTACACATGGGCAAAACAGAGTCCATTCTCTTCGGTTCAAATAACAAACTCAGCAAGACCGACGGCTTCTCAGTTACAGTGGGTGACAATATTGTCACAAGGAAAGATGAAATTACATACCTAAGTTCCATCCTAGAGGCAAATCTTTCCTGTGACAAAATGGCATCCAAGGTAATAAAAAAGGTCAACCAACAAACTCAATTCTTGTACCGGATCTCCTCTCTGGTAAACAAGAATACCCTGAAGACTCTGGCAGGAGCACTCATTCAAGGGTACTATGACTATGCTTGCACCTCATGGTACCAAAGCACCTCAAAGGCGCTAAAAACAAGATTACAAACATCTCAAAACAAACTAGTCAGACTACTGCTTGACCTTACTCCTAGAACCCACCACACCCCTGCCCACTTTGACAACCTAGGATGGCTTAGAGTAGACGACAGAGTACAGCAACTTGCAATGGGCCTGGTCTACAAGATACACTACACGATCAAGGTACCCATGTACATGTCAAAATACTTCCCAAAGGTCAGTGAATACCACGATCACAACACCAGAGGGAGCTCCACAAATCATGTTAAACCCAGATTCGGGCTAGACGCAATAGCGCTTACAGTGGCCGTGCACTGGTTTCATCGCTGTATCCGTCGCAGCCAATCAGCGCGTAACGCGCTGTGCGTTGAAATATGATGTATTATGATGGAAGCCGGGCGCGATTTGAAGCGGTCTAAGCAAGCAGCGTCTATTTTTTCCGTAGTAGGCACTCTTTCAAAGTTGGTTAAGGGAGAGTTTGTCTTAGAGCATGGCGATAGGAACGCCAGGTAGTTTGCAGGCTGTTCGACGCGGAAATGGGCAAAGACACAGCTCGTCACTCACACAGTACTTGTTGCCGTAACCTCTTAAGCCCTAGCCATATTTTCAGAAATGTTGCCTAAAAGTACATAGTATACCCAAGTAAATGGAAGACTGCTTTCTCTAATAACACTTAAAATCATTGGTAAACAAACGTAGTGCTGAAAATATACACTTTGACTGCTGTTGGATAGGGTTAGACCCTAACCCTATCCAACAGCAGTCAAAGTGTATATTTTCAGCAGACATGCACAAAATATATAGGCAAAATCAAACAAAACAATTAAAAAAAAACTATGTTATCCGGTACCTGCCTTGCATTTGTTAGGCAATAAACAGTTGTCACCACCCGTCTAGAATAACTGGAACTTATGCAATATCAACAAAAAGGCAACCGCCATCAATGCTTATTGTATTGAACTGCCCGGCTTAGAAATGCTTTCTGCGCAAATCCCTGGTGGGCAATACAGCACAGGAGTGGAGGCGTTGATATTGTACGACTAGCGTTTTAAATTAAGAACACGGGGGGGGGGGGGGGGGGGGTAGAGACAGAGAGAGAAGACACCCACAGAGAGAAATAATAGCTCCGCCAAATTCGAAGGCCCAACTATCAGGGAGCACTGCGGGAAACAGGTAAATGTAATACACCTCTGAGACCCTGGGAGGAAGGAGGGAGGAAAGAGGAGGGAGGGAGGAGGGAGGAGGAAGGGAGGGAGGAGGGTGGGAGGGTGGGTGGGAGGGAGGGAGGGAGACAAAGGAACGATGGATACAGAGCTTCTCTCTTCTCTTGCTCCCTCACTTCCTCCAGTTCACTACACTCACTCCGTCTGGTTAGTTACCCTTTTAATAGGGATGTCCGATATTATCGGCCGATATCGGCATTAAAATGCGATATCGGTTTTTTTTTTTTTTTTTTACATTTCTATAAACTTTATTTACCCAGGCAAGCAAGTAAGAACAAATTCTGATTTTATTTATTGTCAAAAGTATGCATAATGTTGTGTTAATTCCACAACAAGAGATATGTAATGTTAATTACCTGAACCAGGGGGGGGGAACCCTGCATATATCGGTATCGGTTGATATCGGTTGATATCGGTATCGGAAAGAGTTGGACAATTGGCGTAGCGGAGATTGTGCTCGTCACCAATGCAAGAGGCTGCGGTCTCGACTCCCGGAGAGTCAGCATTGCCTTGGCTCGGGCTGATCGCTATACTAACTCGTTTGGCTGAGTTAGGGGGAGGGGAGCCGTGGGTGGGTCCTGGGCGTTGTGGACAGCGACCCCTACAGTTTGGTTGGGGCGCCTGCTCAGCAAGGGTAGGATCTGGAGAGAGGTAGTGCGACCTTCCACACGTTACACTCTCCCAGTGAGAATCTGCGCTGCCAGGCTGGCTGCCAGCTGGCTGCACATGCGTCGGAGGAAAGCATGTGACAGTCTCCGGCCTCTCAGACCAACAGTAGGGGAAAGTGCGCAACAACCAGGAAGGGGGTTGGGAATTGGCATAACGACTAACAGTGGGATGGGAGAAAAATCGGAAAAAGGAGAAAAAAAAAAAAAAAAAATTGGACAAGCCAATATCGAGCATCCCTACCTTTTAATAATGTATCTCTCTCCCTCTCTCTCTCTCACGCTTGCTCCCTCCCTCTACATAGATGAGAGATCCATTTCCACATAGATTACTTTTGTATTTTTTTTTTCTGGCGTGGCGACGGGGTGACGAGAGGAGAGGGGTAGTAGGATGGAGGGATGGGGTGTTTAGGGGGGAGATAGAAGAGGCCTATTTCAAAGCCAGGCTGATGCATTTATCAGAAAGATTGTGAATTGTGTAGAGAGGAGGAAGGAGAAAACCCCACCACTATAAGAGACTGATAGGAGACAGAGGGAGAGATGGAGAGGGAGAGGAGAGAGATAGATGATGAGAAGAGAGAGAGGGAGAGGAGAGAGATAGATGATGAGAAGAGAGAGAGGGAGAGGAGAGAGATAGATGATGAGAAGAGAGAGAGGGAGAGGGAGAGAGCAGCAGTATTCAGACATAACCACAGACACACAAACACAATCAAGACACACACACATGCACGCACACACACACACATATGCATGCAGACAGACACACAGGCAGACATACAGACGCAGCAGCTCTTAGGACGTCTCTCTCTGCTGCGTGGGCGCTGCCAGGTTAACGCTGTACTGTACTTTATCATTTGGTTTAGTTCAGAGCGTGTCTGTGCAAAATATATAACTCTCGAGTAACAGACAAACGAATTCAATGAAGTCAACCGCGACAGCTGCCTGTGCAATAATCACCAGCTTTAACCACGGGCCGTCGGATGGATATAATTCCAACTTGACTTTGCAGATATAACATTCAAACAATGTGAGTGTTCTGCAGACCAAATACAACGGCAACATATAGGAACGGTGTCCGTGTTTTCCACCAGAAGTGGACGGGGACAAAGGGGGAAAAACAGTGCCCGGATTTGCCAGTCTGTTGTACAGAGAGAGGGATGGAGAGAGAGATGGAGAGAGAGAAGGGCAGAGGGAGAGAGAAAAAGAGGGATTGGCAGAGGGAGAGAGAAAGAGAGATGGAGAGAGAAGGGCAGAGGGAGAGAGAAAAAGAGGGATTGGCAGAGGGAGAGAGAAAGAGAGGCCGAGATAGTGGGTGATGAAGAGAAAAGGAGAGAAAGTGTCTAAGTGAGAGATAAGAGAAAGATTTGGCGGAGAGAGATGGAAAGCATTGACAAAATCACAATAGTATTCACCCAGTGATTGTTATCGACCGCGCCTCATTTCGTTTTTGTGGTGTGGAGTGCGAGCGCCGTGCGTGCACGTGGGCATCGTGCATGTGGGCATAATTATGGAAAGATTTTTACAAGAAATCCTGTATGGAATTAAACAACATGCATCATAAACTTGGGTTTAAATGGTGAAACCTATGAAGTCTCAGACAACACAGGCAGCCGTGTGGTCCAGGCAAGGTGACATGAAACCTTATGAAGCGGGTTGCTTTATTGGATAATCCATGGTTGCAGTATGGCGCTCCAAGTGAAAAACTGTCGCCCGCACGGCTAGCTTTGTTTACATTATAATTAAAGGCGTTCTTTGACCACTAGTTGCTGAAATTGGCCATGCATTCAATCCGACAGCAGTCCATTTCCATAGCTTATCAAACGATCAGGGCAATTTGTTTTTAATCAGGCACTGAGAGAGATCTCTCTCTCTCTCTCTCTCTCTCTCTCTCTCTCTCTCTCTCTCTCTCTCTCTCTCTCTCTCTCTCCCCCCCCCCCCTCTCCTCTCTCTCTCTCTCTCATCTCTCTCTCTCTCTCTCTCTCTCTCTCTCTCTCTCTCTCTCTCTCTCTCTCTCTCTCTCTCTCTCTCTCTCTCTCCTCCCTCCCTCCCTCCCCCCTCCCTCCCTCTCTCTCCCTCCCTCCCTCTCTCTCTCTCCCTCCCTCTCTCTCTCTCCCTCTCTCTCTCCCTCTCTCTCTCTCTCTCTCTCTCTCTCTCTCTCTCTCTCTCTCTCTCTCTCTCTCTCTCTCTCTCTCAAATTATAATTAAGCACCCTAGTCAATATCAGGGACAAACAGAAATTATGCAAGTGTGTACGCATTGAATGCAAACTCACATTAAAGTGAGTGTGAGACTACGGCACATTCACAGATAGCCATCTATGGATTTTTACAAATTCCATGCTAATTATGTGCTACATTCCAAACCAATATTACAACATCCCCTTGTGCTGGTCAGACATACGATGCGTTTTAAATCTCTGTGTATTCCGGCTGGACGCTCGCTCACCCCCCCCCCCCCCCCCTTCTTCCCTTCTTCCACCACCATCTATGTTTTCTTTGATCATTTGATGAACGCATTGCAATGAGCTGACGACAGATTACTCTTCAGTCGTGTGATTCTTAACACATTGGGTGGCCGCCATGCGTTGGTTGCCAATGACGAGTTTTCTCGTTATTTCATCGTTATTTCTTTTATTAGCAGTATCCATTCATTTTTCATCCGTCCAGCCTGACATCATCATTGTGAATGGCTCTGAGCTCGAAAAGGGCAAATACCGCCCCCTATCGTCTCCCGGATGGTAATGCACATCATTGGATTGGAGTCGATGGGACTTGCATCAGAAAAAAGAACTCCGGTCCACATTTGACTTCTGGGGCATACAACCTGATACTAGTGCATTCATTGAGGGGACTGGAAGCAGCATCGATTATATGTTTCGGAGTATAACGTTGGATCAATAAACGCGATCGATATTTGGAATGGCGATCAGGAATTGGATTAATCTTTTTACAGAACATCTGATCTGAGGTAAGGAATCTATTTGACCAGTTTTGGGGTAATCAGATGTTTTTTCACAGCGGTCACAATATGTGTGTGTGTGTATCTGTGTGCGTGTATGACGTTAGCGCTGACCAGGTCATGGATAATCGTCGATTTTTCAGCCCGCTTCTCTAGCGTGCATAAGTACACATATACTATAGATAATCTAGCGTTTATTTGAAAACTATTCATAAATAGGCCGAAAAATGACAACGTGTTTTGTGTATTCCAGTAAAGAGCTATTTTCGCGGATTTTTCTGGAATCACTAGACATCTTCAAAACTATACTCGTATTCAAAACGGTATAAAACGGAAATGTACTGATGAAAAAACAATCCGTTTCGTACATGTTGACTGCAAGCAAGTCATTGATAAGCGACGGGTGTATTAGACACATAAATCGTCATATCCGGCTGGCAACCAATGTGTTAATCACAGCATATGTTCAGATAAAAAAATGTGTATTGCTTATATTTATTGTAACATATAATATAACCATCTGCACCTTTGTTTACACTGTTTATTCAGAGTTAATTATATTGTTTACAATGTTTATTTTTCTCCTATTTTTATATTCAGATCTCAAATTCAAGTTCAATACAGGGGCATTGCATGTAATGACATTTTGTGTTGCGAGCTCAGACTCAACAGTGCACAAATTAATTATTTTCTGAAAATGCGCCTAAAAGTACATATCCAAGTAAATGGACGATTGTAAATTGTAATGAACCAAAAGGAGAAAGTTATTATTATTATTACTTTGACGGTGAATAACACCATGCGCTAACATTGGGTCTCATTCCCGAAAATGTTTCAAAGATATATCCTGGAAGACTTATCTTGGAACCACTGAGAGATAATCTATGACAAGTACACTCTGAGTCCTGAACGTGCTGGAGATATTTCTTAAGTGGCTGAAACGGTCGCAGAAATTATATGATCTGATATCTGCTTGGAGAATGGCATTATGTCGTAAACTCCAAAGCGCGTTCCCGTTCAGCTCATTTGCATACAAACCACGCCCCCGACAGTCCTTATAAAGCAGTCAATTGGGCAAACCCTCGCTGAAATGTCAAAGTGCCGTTCTGACACGGTAGGGAGAGACGCAGCTGCCTCTAAGTCTAAGCAACGACGTAGGAATTTCACTAATGCTGAAATGGAGGTGGGGATCCCCTGTAAACAAGACAAACGTATTCCTCTGGTCTGCATCCCCTTAACAATTGTGTGTATTGAGCTGTACTGTATTGTAAATTCTGCAATCTGTTAATAAAGTTTCCATTCATTAATTCAGATACTGATATCGGGAGTGGATAATTACAAGGGGGTTCTTTTCAGCAGCGTCAGCTCCGGGTACAGGGGCACCCACAAACGGGAGGTATGTTTTGTATGTATTGAGCTGTACTGTACTGTACCCATTCTGCAATCTGTTAATAAACCTTCCAATCAATCAATCAGGCATGGGCCCAAAATCACTGCAGAGGTGAACGCTGTATCCGGCGAGGGGCGCACAGCCACCGAAGTCAACAAAAAGTGGGTCGACACAAAGTCGGCCTGCAAGCACCGGATCGCCAAGCACAGGAGAGACATGCTGGCAACTGGTGGAGTATCATGAGATCAATATATTTTATTTTCCCTCAGACTTCTAATGTTCTCCTGATATTTGTTGTGGACCACATCAGCCCTACAATCTCTGAGGTGTCATCCCAAGAGGATTATTGTACACAGCATCTGATACATAATACAGTAAGTAAGTATTATCTTGTTTTTTACCTGACAAAATATGTCAGGATTTCAAGAAGGCAAGTGTTGCTACTGTAACAAAGCTAGCTAACATGAATTATAGTTTGTCATTCATGACTATTGTTTGAATGAGTAGAGTATTTATCATGTATCAATTTTGCCTGTCAACTAGCTTGACAATATGTTCTGTCTTTGCAGTTTCTCAGCATGAGTCAAGAGTCACAACATTGAACAGACATGAACAATTAAAAGACCGAGCTCATTCAGCACCTTCTTGAGATCAAGTGTACAAAAGATCTAAGCAAATTAATAAAGGGCAGATGATTTACAGGGGGTTTTGTAGACTAGATACAGTACTGAATTGTGCCATCCGGACACATGCTATTTGAAATATATAGAATATAGAATATCAGGCAAAGTAAAGGGAATGCAAGAATTAATTAGAGATGATTTGACACAGTAACGTAGCATTTAGTTTCAAACTAGTCTCCTCCTCGTCTTTCACTTTCAACAATACATTCTGCCAAGTCCAAGCCCACTGCATACAAGACCACTGAGACCAGTGGCGGCTCGTGAATTCTTCAAGGGGGGGGGCGGAATTAATTAGTATCCCCCTCTATCTCTCCTTCTCTCTCTTTCTCTCTCTCACACACAGCGCGACGTGGAATCGATTCGTTACACAATCAGACCTAGTATGTGTAGTAGTATATACCAAGAATAACTTCAGTATGAGTCAGGGTTTCCGTTAGAAAAAATTGTTGCCGGTCTCAGGGTCCGGTAGATTTTTATCTACCGGTCAAATGAGAGAAATTCCGGTCAGAGTTTATTGAGCTTAAAAACAACAGGCTATATAAAGAATGACATCCTCAAGGCATGTAGATTTATAATATTTTAACTTAAAGCTAGGCTACTTTTGCGTATACAGTCATTATATTCCAAATAAAATAAGTCCAGAGACTCCGTGCTGCTGCCGACTTTAAATCAAATAGACCTGTGTCTGTGGGCAGTCGGCCCGACATTAATAAACAGCAGTCTGTTATAATCACATTTATGAGCTAACGAATTCCGTTATATTGGACATTTGTATTAATTATATCAAGCGAAGAACTGAGAAATTTGGCAGAGAGACGGCAACATTATCGTGGGTTTGCGTGATGTATATCTCCACCTAGTCCCAACGACTTGGTGCTGGTCATAATGTCCGGTGAAAACAACTCCCTCCAAGCACAACTTGACCACCCGAACCGTACCAAAACAGGCCAAAATTAAATAGCCCATGCGACGAACGATTCATTACATTCGTTTCATCGTTGCTCCACCAAGCAGCCGGTCCAACAATATCAGCGCGAGCGCCGCAGTTAGTTTGCAAGAAGCATCCAGCTGCAGACCCGCAGAGCAGCTTTCCAGGTCTGGGGACCGCACTGTGCCAGCAAAGCTGGTGGGTTCTGTGGGTCTGCAGCTGCATGCCTTCCGCAAATCCAGCAGCAAGCTCTCGCTGAGCGAAGCAACGACAACAAACGCAATGATTGTTTCGTTCATCGCATAGGCCACCCAACTCCAGCCCATCCAAATACAATTCAAATAATCAAACTGTGCCCAGAGGGAACTATTTTCACCGGACACTATGACCGGAGAGATTAAATTTGTCGGACTTCAACAGATTTTGCCAGTCAAATACCGGTAATTACCGGCTAACGGAAACGCTGGTATGAGTACAGGGCTGTACACATATTTTGCATATTGTTAAACGAGCCAAGGCTAGCTATTAAACTATCGATATGAATTGAAAATGGGGGACCCTGATGTAAACAAGACAAACGTCTTTCTCTGGCTTGCATCCCCTTAACAATTGTGTGTATTGAGCCGTACTGTATTGTACCCATCCATTCTGCAATCTGTTAATAAAGTTTTCATTCATTCAAACATAGACGATATTGAACAAGCCATAATCCACGTATTTTCAATCCAAACGAAAGAGAGAGAGAGAGAGAGAGAGAGAGAGAGAGAGAGAGAGAGAGAGAGAGAGAGAGAGAGAGAGAGAGAGAGAGAGAGAGAGAGAGAGAGAGAGAGAGAGAGAGAGAGAGAGAGAGAGAGAGAGAGAGAGAGAGAGAGAGAGAGAGCGTGTTAGTTAGTTTAGCATTAGCTGAGTGGCTAACAGCGGCTAATGTTAGCTGAGTGGCTAAGAGAGAGAGAGAGAGAATTAACTCACTTTGTTTAATTGAAACGTGGTCCAGCCGGAGGGCTTGATAAAGTGTATGTCCACTGACTGTCCCCCAGACTGTTGTCGATGTATATCCACTGCTGCCCACTGTCCAGACTCGAGACTGCATCACAACACACAGCATCGAACATCCTGCAAACTACCTGGCGTTCTATCGTCCACTTTTAAGCAAAACCGAGAAATGCGGCTACGGAAAAGTACTGTCGTCGCCGCGTCTGCCAATCAGAGAGCGTCTCCGAGAAATGCGGCTACGGAAATTATAGACGCCTCTTGCTTAGACCGCTTCAAAACGCGCCCGTGTTCCATCATAATACATCATATTTCAACGCACAGCGCGTTACGCACTGATTGGCTGCGACGGATACAGCGATGAAACAGTGCACGGCGTGCAGGCGCACTCAAAGCGCTATTGCGTCTAGCCCGAGTGAAATGCGGCGAGGAGAAATGCGGCTACGGTAACGGAACGTATTCTCTATCAGACAGTGAGTCACTTCCTGTTCAGGAAAACGATTATTTATATTTCAGATAATTAACCAGGGGTTAACCAGGGGGTCGGCGCCCGAGCGCCCCTAGTGGCCAGCCGCCACTGACTGAGACCCTGTTGCCCCACCATTGTTCCATTAAACCCATGCCGTGTGCAGTTACTGTTGTCTAGAATGCTGGCTAAGAACATATAATGCGAGTGAGGAAATGTATCAAAGCACTTGCGCTGCACACAGGAAACGGAAATGCTGAACTAATAATAACATGAATTATTCTAAAAGTTATAATTATTTTGTCTCGTCTTAAAATGAAGAGATTTCAGATTTTTTTTCATCAACTTTTTTCTCCTTTTTTTCTGTGATTTTTCTCCCCATCCCAATTTACCTCTCGTGCCAATTCTCCCTCCCCTCTCCTGATCGTTGCTCGCATATGCCCCCCACTGGCCGGTTGTAGGGAGGATAGAAGCCTTGCATCACATGTCCCCTCCGATACATGTGGAGGCAGCCTGTCACATATTTTCACCTGCCAGCACGGACTCTCATTGGCGAGGTGTAACGTGTGGGAGGCTCTTGTGGTGTTCCACAAGGAAGCATACTAGGACCACTACTATTCCTAATTTATGCAAATGACATGTCGTCAGCTTGTGACTGCAACTTGTTCCTGTTTGCGGACGACTCAGCCCTGCTGGTCTCTGACAAGAACAAGTTACAGGTTGAAAAAGCCCTCAGCTCGGAACTAGGCAAAATCTGCATATTGCTCGCCGATAACAATCTATCATTACACATGGGCAAAAACAGAGTCCATTCTCTTCGGTTCAAATAACAAACTCAGCAAGACCGACGGCTTCTCAGTTACAGTGGGTGACAATATTGTCACAAGGAAAGATGAAATTACCTACCTGGGTTCCATCCTAGAGGCTAATCTTTCCTGTGACAAAATGGCATCCAATGTAATAAAAAAAGTCAACCAACGAACTCGATTCTTGTACCGGATCTCCTCTCTGGTAAACAAGAATACCCTGAAGACTCTGGCAGGAGCACTCATTCAAGGGTACTATGACTATGCTTGCACCTCATGGTACCAAAGCACCTCAAAGGCACTAAAAAACAAATTACAAACATCTCAAAACAAACTAGTCAGACTACTGCTTGACCTGACTCCTAGAACCCACCTCACCCCTGCCCACTTTGACAACCTAGGATGGCTTAGAGTAGACGACAGAGTACAGCAACTTGCAATGGGCCTGGTCTACAAGATACACTACACGACCAAGGTACCCATGTACATGTCAAAATACTTCCCAAAGGTCAGTGAATACCACGATCACAACACCAGAGGGAGCTCCACAAATCATGTTAAACCCAGATTCGGCTCAAACAAGGGACTAAACACGTTTCGCAATTATGCCACATCAATGTGGAACGCCCTACCCAAAGCTGTAAAGGAATGTGAATCACTACCCACCTTCAAAAATACTCAAAAAACACCTACGGGAGACTGCAATTCAAAACTGGCCCCTACAAATGTCCTAACCCAGTTGTACAGTAAATTACCAAGTATGGCTTTGTCAGTATTCCAATGTACAGTGTACAGACTACCACCCTTCGACTTCCCACCCGCTAACTCTGCCGACAGCCAGATTCGAACCCGGTGTCTCTTGCGTTGGTGACGAGCGCAAAATCAAAGATTTTATTTTGTAAAATACATGTCATTGTTTGTAGTCAACGACATTGTATAAATTATTTCGTCACGTTAGTGTCACATGATCTACATTAACGTGATGTCTCATCTCGTTGTCGTCAGGGGAAAAAGCTACGTTGACGACCATATATAGTCATCATTTTCGTTGACTAAATTAACACTGCAAGGGGATCAATAAATCTTATTCAGCTGTCAATCATAGTAGGAGATAAAGCAGGAGGAGGGGCTTACCTTGGCACTTCCCAATGACTGAGCCAAAGTCATCCCTTGCAGACCTGGGGAGGGAGAGAGAGAGAGCACACACACATTATGTGAAATGTGGGGATTATAGACATACATTAATTTCATAACTAATCCTAACACTACCCTTACCCCAACACTGAAATATCTCATCAAACTAAATACGGATGTGGAACATGTCCTCGTTTGGTTGAGCATGTCCTGACTTAGTGGCATGTATTCTTATTTTTTTTTTACTGGGCTTTTGAGGTGATGAAATCACACAAGTATATATCTGCTTAGAAAACTAAAACGTAAATACACAGGTCACAACATGTTTACAGGAACGTTTTGGAGTTGTAATTGGAGTGTATTTCGTGACTGTTGGGAACTAGGCTACACTGGCACACCTACTTCCAGTGAATGACGCTAAGCTAGGCTAACGGTGCGGCTGATCCCTAAGCCTAATGCATGCACAGAGAAGAAGAGGGTATGTATCTGCTCGTCTAACTCCAGGGTAGATGGCAAATAAGCAAATTTCCCAAAAAGTTGGCGTGTTCCTTTAAAATGTCTCCTGATCAATGTTCCATCAGGGCTCTGGCATTGGGGATTCTGTTTGACTGTCTAGACGTGTGGAACACTGCTTCAGATGCTGTCATCATTATGCAATGTTAACATCTGTTCCTTTTAAATACAACAAGAAAATAAAGAGTGCAACCTGAGCACGCACACACAAGCAAGCAAACAAACACAGTATTTGTTTTACAAATTATGTTGTAGTAGGTTGATCTAAACACTTGTCAGTCTGCCATCTGTTGGAACTGAGCCCACAGCCCCGCCCTCAGCTACTGAGAGCAGACAAGGTTGCACATGTACTGTCAATAGTCCACTTGACTAAGCACCCGTTCTGAATTTCATATTGATATGAATCAGTAGGGGTGGGACGATACATCGATCTAATTATCAACGATCCAATAGGATTGATGCAAAGTAAAAAGATCGGTTCATATCGATACTCTTATTTAGAAAATCCCGTGGCGAGTCTCATAATTATACGCCCAACAACAACAGCAGTAGCATGTGGAACTCCCGTGTGTGTAGACTAGACGTTAGAGCAGAGTCCGCCTATTTGGTCCCGAAATAAGTCCCTGCTTTTTTTTCTCTCTTTTTTTGCAACGGGTAAAATGCATCTAACATGCTTTGCATCCTCGCCATTCCTTTACGCCCATGTCGCGTTAATTAAAGACATAACCTAACGTTAGCTGCTTACGCTAACTAAGCTAAGCTAACCCTGATCAGAGGCATAGAGAGAACAGCAGAGGTCCATTAGTGGGGATTGGGGAAGGGGGAGGGGCATTCTCCCTTTCTCTGTGTGTGTGTGTGTGTGTGTGTGCGTGTGCGTGTGAGTTCGCGTCCCATCTCTGGTCTTTGGAAAGACCAGATAAAGTCAGAGAAGTATTATATTGATAGTATTTACTGAGGATGGACAGATAATGTTGATATTTAAACATAAAAAATAATAAATGTATACATGATCATCATGCAACATAAAACAATTGTTGTAGGAACGGTTTGGGAGAGGGAGGTAGGGAGGGTTTTTAGGTTGCGTGTTCCAAAAATGGAACTTAAAGTTTAAAGCTCAATATATCAAAACGTGGCACTTTACAGTGAACAGGAGGTCTATTTGTATTAAAAACAATATTGTTTTTCATTTAAATGTCTGGAAGAGCTAAAAAATTTAAATGTCAAATGATATTTTTGTTGCCTTTTTTGAGTTGATCTAAATGTTACTGATTGTGTTAAATGGGCATATAATATCATCTCTTATCGATCGCAGGCACCTGAATCGAATCGTATCGTGGCACTTTGTGATATCGGCAAATATCGTATCGTTGTCCAAAGAATCGATATTGTATCATATCGTGATGAAACTGGTGATTCCCACCCCTATGAAGCAGGGCAACGACATAGGTATTGATAAAACAGTAGTGGAGTGAAAAGTTCAATGCTGCAGAAGGTGTTGTTCTACAGCCGATCAAACGACAGCCAAGCACCATAATAAAGGGATAGGAAAATGGAACACCAGACATAATTTCTTGCTTACCAATAATGATGTTTGAATTGGTAGAAGTAGGGTTGGAAGGTATATAGAATATAAAGGTATACCTTCATGGACCCATGCAAAGGTATGGATTTTATTCTATACCGTCATCCATGATATATACGTACATATTAGGGCTGTCTTAAATACTTCGAAGCTTCGTTCGATGGCACAAGCTTCGAACATTAAAAAAAAATCGAAGTAAAAAAAAAAAAAAAAAAAATCAAAAAAAAAATCATTTTTTTTTTTACTTCGATTTGTGTGTGTGTGTGTGTGTGTGTGTGTGTGTGTGTGTGTGTACTACCCATCCCAGTTAGGACAGCCGAATCCCGTCCAATCTTTCGCCGTCGACTAAAGACTCACTTCTTCAACCATTATCTGAAATGATTAAAAAAAAAAAGAAAAAAGAAAAAAAAAAAAATCTAACCGTGACTAACCTTACTGTCATCATGCACTTGTCCTAATAAACTAACCTACACTGTAACACGCAACACTTTGATGAACATTGTTACTCAGCTGATAGAGTTGTACCCTTCTTGCTGTCTTGTCGTACAGAACTTGTAAGTCGCTTTGGATAAAAGCGTCAGCTAAATGTAAGTGTGTGTGTGTGTGTGTGTGTGTGTGTGTGTGTGTGTGTGTGTGTGTGCGTGAGTGCGTGCGTGCGTGCGTGCGTGTGTGCGTGTGAACTACCCATCCCAGTTAGGACAGCCGAATCCCGTCCAATCTTTCGCCGTCGACTAAAGACTCACTTCTTCAACCATTATCTGAAATGATAAAAAAAAAAAAAAAAAAAAAAATCTAACCGTGACTAACCTTACTGTCATGCACTTGTCCTAATAAACTAACCTACACTGTAACACGCAACACTTTGATGAACATTGTTACTCAGCTGATAGAGTTGTACCCTTCTTGCTGTCTTGTCGTACAGAACTTGTAAGTCGCTTTGGATAAAAGCGTCAGCTAAATGACTAAATGACTAAATGTAAGTGTGTGTGTGTGTGTGTGTGTGTGTGTGTAGGTGTGTGTGTAGGTGTGTGTGTAGGTGTGTGTGTGTGTGTGTGTGTGTGTGTGCGCGCGTCTTGTAGAATTCCACACATAAGAAAGAAAGATACTGGGATGAATAAACAAAATAGGAAATAAAATGTAGAAATGCATGCAATACATAAATAAATATGAATCTCCATATATGAAATATAACATTTAGATAAGGTGCTACTGAGATGTTTTGGTGAGTTCTTTGTTTTTTTGTGGAAGTTGCCCTTCTTAAAAATTCATGAACATTCACTGATAATTGGTCTGTAGTGGAGTCTACAAGGTCTACATTGCCGGACCATGTAGAATCCGGACCTTGTAGACTGACATAATTCTGTGCATAGTTTAGTCTACACAGGCCATATTTCAAATCATCTTAAACATTCTTGATTTGGGGGATTGGTACTTCCCATGAAATCTGAAGTTGTTCAAACGACAACAGCGATCCACCTTGAATTAAATCACACAGCCGAGTGAAACCTTGTTGGATGCGTCACAGTCACGAAAGGGGCTACTTAATTAATTAATCCAACCCACTTTATTTATAGAGCACATTTAAAAACAACAAAGTTTACGAAAGTGCTGTACAAGTCCCACAACATAAGATAATTAAAAAAATTTAATTAAAATCGAAGCTCGGCCCTGAAGCTTCGATTGCCAAAAAAAGCTTCGAAGGTCAGCCCTAGTACATATCGTAAGAAAAATATATATACCGGTACATACTGTATATTTTATTTAATGAATCCTTGCAGCAGAATTAAAACATCAAATAAAATAGACCATTCTGAATGAAACAGGACCAAGATAAAGGCATACAAATTATGTCAAGTCACATTGTAATTTGTACTGGAAAACTATACCACCAAATACCGCTATACCATCAACACTCTATTGTGCCGCAGGTAGAGTCATTTCTCAACACAACCCATGCCGTTTCTCATAATAATTCTGGATAGTTATAATACTAATATATTTAGCATTTAGCATTTTTAGATTATATATTATATTAGATTTAGATTATTAGTAGTGCTGTCAGGCGATTAATTAATCTAATTAATCACATTTTAATCACATAACAATTTTATGCCTGATATTCTATAATCATATTTCAAATTGCATGTGTCCGGATGGCAGAATTCAGTACTGTATCTACAAAACCTTATGTTTAATCATCTTCCATTTATTAATTTGCTTGGATTTTTCAGGTCTGGTCAATTTTAGCATGGTGTTATTCACAGTCAAAGATAAAAAAAAATTATTGATATTCTCATTTGGTAGATGTCCCTAGAATCAGATACTAAGAACATGCAAATGGTCCATATTAAAAAAAAAAGTCTGTAAATGTGTATTCTACGTTCTTATGGAATGAATGAGATAAGAAAATAAAAATACAAAATAAAAATATTTTTTATTAATTTTCATAACGCGATAATTTGCTGTGTAATTAATTAATCTAATTAACACGATAAACTGACAGCCCTAATTATTAGATTATATATTGTAACTATATTTATTGTAGGGCAAAATAACAGAGGGCATACATACCCTCATCTCGCACCTTGTTGCCCATAATGCACATGTCCAGAGTTAATAATATTGTATATTGTTTACACTGCCTTTTTATTCTATTTAAATTTTTACTTCTCCACTGTACTATAATTATGTGACCTGTACATCCTCTACTACCTGTACCTCCCCTCCCCCATGCTGCTATGATACCGAATTTCCCCCAAGCGGATCAATAAATGAATATATTATCTTATCTTATCTTAGTTAGCCACAACCATCAATGCAAAGTCAATGGGGTGGAGCTCCTGTGTGTCCACGCTGACCGCGGCCTGCTGGTGTTTACTCTGTATGCACTGGGGAGTGGGCTTCAGGGAGCCTCGGGCGGCTCGTACAGACAGGGGCTCGACCCCACTGACTGCTTGGTTTTGTGGCTAATATGGAGCTTGTGTGAGAGACAGCATGGGTTGTGCTGAGAGAAAGGACTCTTACCGATCAATAACCGCATTGGTAAGCGAAGAATAGGGCCAATAGCATTCCAAAAATCTGAACTAGAATATGCAGTACCGACTTTGAGAGGAAAATGTATTCCACTTTGATGTGACCAGGCACAGACTTTAGCAGTGATGCAGTGGTCATGGGACGGGGTTGCACGCCGCTCCACCTCTTTGAGCAGGAACACACCTGTGCGCAACACAAGACTGCGTTCCACTCGACTCTGCGCCAAGTACCCACCTGGCTACTTTGCCTAACAATAGCTCAGGTCATCAGGTGTGTTCAAATACTACAGTTGGACCAACCTGTGAATGAAGTGTTACATTCCATTCCTACGGGCAATTAGGCATCATTTATGTGCATGGGGGGCGGGAGCGCGTGTGCACGTGGCGTCATTAAAACACAGTGCAACCCCTTATGAAATCACCACTGCACCACTGGACTTTAGGTATTATCAGTGCTGTGCTAGTTACTGAAAAATAGTTACGGTAGGTCTTATTGAGCAATCTTCAGTTTTTACATGATATGAAAGTACAGGTTCATACCTTAAAAATAAGCCATCACTTCTACAAATCGGGGGCGGATACTTTTCAATCTATGTCTTATGAACCATGATGATGGTTCATTTCTGTTACTATGCATGCAGAACTCCTTTACCCAGAGATCATTGTCATTATACTGTGACCCCCCCCCCCCCCCCCCCCCCCCCAACTTAACACCTTCCAGACTGAGAGCAGCCATTGTGGCTTTGTAATTATGATTGATTGATTGATTGAAAACTTTATTAACAGATTGCAGAATGGGTACAGTACAGTACAGCTCAATACACACAATTGTTAAGGAATGCAGACCAGAGAAAGACTTTCGTCTTGTTTACATCAGGGTCCCCCATTTTCGATTCATAATGATGTGACGATGAGTGTTTAAAGTTAGTTAAATCCCCCTCCTGTAACGGTGTGCTATAGTTCACAAGCCTTCCTTCAGTGGAGAGTTATACTGTAGCTATATGCTTAATGTGCTTAATGTGAATAGATTCATACATGTGCAAATTAATATGGCCGACTGTAACTAGGGTTGGGTACTGTTCACATTTGAACTGATAGCGGTACCGGTACCTGTGAATTGATAGCGGTACCCGTCAGTACTTTTCTTCTGTACTTTACTCTCTCTGTAATAATTTTTTTTTAATTTCAGTTGTAAAACTAAACTAAAGTCTAAACTCCTCAATTTCAACATTGTTATCACCCCACACAAACTAAAAAGTTATTAAGATAATTGAATACATGTTTGTCATATTGGTACTGCATGGCAATAATGGGAACTGTGATAGAATCAGTTGAAAGTGTAATTTCCACCTGATATTCTCAAACATTTTATTAGTCATTTTGTGAGAAATCGAACACACTATTTGCTTTTTAGCATTGATTTTGACTGCAAAATTGTACATCACAATTTTCTATATAAAATAGAAAACCTGCCATCCAATATCACAGTTGGAAAATTCCATATATTGCCCCAGATCTAAACGCAGGCTTTTTCTAAGGACCAACTCTTTTCATAACCAAATTGATTTAGTTTAGTTTGAAAATATGAACTGAACGTTCACAATGATAAGAGACCTAATAATGCTTAAAGGAAGGAAAAGGACACTTTAAGAAAATAACTTGTTGTGATTGTTGTATAGTTAGTAAGTATAGCATAGGGACATAGACGAAAAACTGCACATTGTATAGGAGTGTACATAGGATGCAGTGCCTTTAAGCAATTTATTAACATGTCTATTTTACCATTTCTATTCTAGTTATCTTTTTATTATTATTACTATTGTTTTATTGCACAATCGAAGCGGGCATGGCCAACTGCATTTCACTGTATGCCCTGGTATGTATGTGATGAATAAAACTCTTGAATCTTAATGCTTAAAAGGTGGCCTGGTGTGACTTCTTTGCATAACGCCGTTCTCCTCCACGATGCGTTTTGTTTAAAAGCGGGTATAAAAAGCGAGAGTGAAAATGTAATTTACCGACAAACAATTACCACTCTCGCACGGACCGGCTTCTGTGGACGGATGTAAAATAAATAAATGCGTGAACAGCCTTTGGGGAGCCGGCGCCTCGCGGAAGGGAAATTAGCTCCGTGTGATTCCCTCTGGAATAGGAAGTGTGCCGTAACTATATACACAAGGTCTATTGATTTTGATTTTCAATTTTGCTATGTTTAATACGCTACATTGGGCTATTATAGCACAGTGCTGACTGGAGATGCTTTTTTCTCCCCCCCGTGTAGAAAGGAAATTGGATAAGCTTGAGAAAAGGGGGGGAAAATGTATGAGTAGTGTACACACACACACACACAGACACACACACACAGACACACACACACACACACACGCATGCATGTACATACACAACAAGCGGCTTAAGTCTTTCACTGCCGCACTACCAAATGGTTAACCCCTTCACTGCGACAATACAGAAGGTTAACCCTTTCACTGCCACACGACAAAGGGTTAACCCTTTCACTACCACACTACAGAAGGTTGTAATGTGATAGTAAAGGGTTAACCTTCTGTAGTGTGGTAGTGAAAGGGTTAATATGCGATGTGGGATTATGAGCCTGCTGATGTAAAGACACACAATCGCATGCACACACACACAAACATTTTCTTCCACCCCATCCAATTCCACACATACCCCCCTCGTTCTCCTTCTGACTCTCCAAACACAAGCTGAGGCTGCAGGATGTGATCAATCAGCCCATTAATTAACCCACCTTACCCCAGTACACACACACCAGGACCAAGTTCAATAATTACCTAATCTCCACACACTGGTCCTGAACCACTGCCAGCAGCTTCCCATTACTGTGGAGAGAGAGAGAGAGAGGGAGAGGGAGGGAGAGGGAGAGGGAGAGGGAGAGAGAGAGAGAGAGGGAGTTGTATTGTACCTCATCCCATTTCTGCTTTGCACTAGATAGTACTGTACATTAGTACACTGCATAGTATTGTGTATTGTATATTATATGGTAACTCAGAACATTGTACATATGTCTATACCGAACACTGTGACCTCATTTTCTTCTTCTAAATTCATGCTATATTATGTTATTATGTTATTTGATACTATCTTGTCTAGCACAGTCTCTGGAGCGTAACAGTAAGAAGCATTTTGTATGAAAGTATTCTGTACTTCTGTATGACAACTATTAAAGAACTTGAACTTGAACTTGGAGAGGGAGAGAGAGAGGGAGAGGGAGAGAGAGAGAGAGAGAGAGAGAGAGATAGAGAGATACACAGAGTGAGATAGAGAGACAGAGCGAGAGATGGAGACAGAGAGACACAGAGAGAGAGATACACAGAGAGACAGTGAGATATAGACAGAGATAGAGAGAAAGAGAGACAGAAACAGAGAGAGACAGAGAGAGGGAGAGACAGAGAGAGGGAGAGACAGAGAGAGACAGAGACAGAGACAGAGAGAGAGAGAGAGAGAGAGAGAGAGAGAGAGACAGACGGAGAGAGGGAGAGACAGAGAGCACATAAAATATGATGATCAATTCCCACTTCCCTTCTCCCAAGGCATAAAACTGTATTCCCATTGGTGCTCAATAATTGAGTGTAGGCCAATCAATGTCACCCTATATCTTGCTGCTATGTTTTGATAAATGTTCAAATCAAGACTCCCTCCGACAATGTACAGTTTCCCACCCTGACCTGCACCTGAATGCACAACAAGTCCTGA
Source organism: Notolepis coatsorum (assembly GCF_963971535.1). Taxonomy (NCBI): domain Eukaryota; kingdom Metazoa; phylum Chordata; class Actinopteri; order Aulopiformes; family Paralepididae; genus Notolepis; species Notolepis coatsorum. Next base: position 147,892,267 of record NC_140169.1, on the reverse strand, counting down.
CCTGCACCTTCCCTTTCACTCAGAAAGATGCCAAAACATGTCTAATGTCTGTTGTGGTGTTTTTAATTTTTACTCTGTATTTTGTATTCTGTATTTATTATTTCTTTTTTTTTAACAATATATTTATTGGGTTTTAGTTTGCAAATTACAACATGTATATCAGCAGAGCAGTATTCAGCAAACATTTTCACCCCGTTCTCCCTCCCCTAACCCCACCCCACACAAAATAATAATTAACTTCAAAAACAGGTTCACATAGGAAGGATACAGATTTAAATAAAAAATAAACATAAATAAATAATAATACAACCAAAATGTTTTACACATTAAGTAAAGGGTGTTTCTTGTCGTTTTTACACAATAATAAGAGTTGTCCCACAGTACTCCCCCTAATCCCGTTCTTGTTGAAGCAAGTTCCCAACATTCGTATTATGCTTTAAGAAGTACACAAATGGTCCCCAGGTATTATCAAAAATGTTTTGTTTACGTCTAACAATATACACCATCTTTTCCATTGACATATTTGAAGCCATTTCTTTAATCCACATACCAATTCTTGGTCCATCAACATTTTTCCAATTAAGAGCTATTACACGTTTTGCTTGTAATATGCACATATCTATAAATCTAAACTCTTTGCATTGTAGATGTGGGGTGGTAGGATATAAACCAAGAATAAAAAGCTTGGGATTCAATGGCAACTTCTTTGATAAGATTTGATCGATCAGATCAATAACATCTTGCCAGAAGGTTTTCACTTTCACACATTCCCATATGCAGTGGAACAGTGTCCCCCTTTCCTCACTACACTTAATACAAGTATCTGGAATATTATCATTAAACTTATGCAATTTAACAGGAGTTATATATGTACGCATCAGCCATTTATATTGTATACGTTTTAGGTTGCTACTGACTGTCTGACTCTGTGCCTCTTTACATGCCACGCTCCATTCTTCTAAAGATATTTCCTCCTCTATGTCTTCGTTCCATTGATTCAGTTTTGATTCAGATGATTCATCTGAACCAGATACAAATAAGTGTATTTATTATTTCTAATTGTCTTGTCATTATTATTATTGAAGTACTGTCCTGTGATGTCCTGTGTATTATTGTTGTCACTGTATTATGTTGTGTTCTGTTTAATTGTAATTGAAAAAAAAAAATGAATTATAAAAAAAAAAAAAGCCAAAATGCCAAAACAAGGACAAATGGTGAGAAAGGCTGCTTCCGAATTCTGCACGCTACGTACTATACTGTATGAGAAACTGATTTATATGAAAACTAGTCTGGATCAGCTAGATTAGACGTTTTCAGTGTGTTCACTTCCCCTGAAGTGTCTGAGATACTATCTAGCAAGGGCACCTCACTGCATCCTGGGCACCGCACTGCATCCTGGGCGCAGTACCACCCAGGAGGAGCGTAGGGCACCTCACTGCATCCTGGGCGCAGTGCCACCCAGGAGGAGCGGGATTGGTTTAAAGAAATTTTTGGCTTGACGATCCCATTTTACTGCAATAAAAATGATTGGAATGATGTGAACAGATTGAAAACGTCACCTTATTAGATAAAAACAGATGCTGTATACCGGTATATATTTATATTGCAGATGGTAATAAAGTTTTCTGTTGGGGACATAATC
>NC_140169.1:147753125-147885625 GCF_963971535.1 Notolepis coatsorum | reverse complement strand
CTAAGTTGAACTTTAGGCACCAGAAAAGAGATAGCTCATGAGAGATGACAAAAAAACAGCTCTTATGGGAGGGGGTGATATCAGGCCAGGTAAAGAGAGCGTCTGCACTCTTCTGTAAGGTATCGCACACAGAGAAAGAATCCAGAGAGAACCTGAGAGGAACCTGCAAAATTGCCAATAAAACTGTGTTACAAAGACATATTATGTCGTATTATGATCTCTATGACTTTTCTTCATCAACAAACCAACACAACAAGAGTCCTATCCTGAAGGAAGACAGGGTAAGTGACATTAATTAAAAGTCAACAAAATCTAACGCGATCAATGCACCCATCTCAAAATACTACTGTAAACAACAGTTGTGATTGGAGGATCAAGAAAAGGGGGCGTGGTTTGAGATAGTTACATTTCCTTTGGTGTTTCTCGGCGTGAAGCCCACCGCCCCTCTTGTGTTTCGGCCCTTGGCCCTCAAGCTTTGACACGGAGGGCCAACATCAACATGGGTGGTTTGACCCATAGGCCAAATCACATGACACCTCGAATAGACACTGGACACCACAAACAGAATATCCTAGCTTTCTCTGGAGCCCTTCAGAGAGCCAAACATACTGTTGTGAAGGACCAGAATTGGCCTGACTTTGGGCAGCCCTGAGCTACACAGAACGTTAGGTTATGGCTATAACCAAGTTCTGTGAGTAATGGTGACGCCGCTGCAGCCCTTGATCTCACCTTGTGGTGAAAGCTTTGGAAGGAGGCGAGTAGGTGGCCACACACCTGCTTATGAAGGTAAGCTGATAGGGGTGTGGTCAGACGGATGTTGGGATGTAAAGGTACATTGTGGAATTTTTTATTCAGTGCGCGTGCACGAGCGAGGTACAGTGCAGTAGTGACGCCGAGCGTCACCATTACTCACAGAACTTGGTTATAGCCATAACCTAACGTTATCCTTTATGCGTCCTGGACTCCTGACTGAATTCGGTCGTAAAGAGTAGGGGGTTCCCAGACGTTCCTGGCCAAATTCCCAATCAGGTCTCTGACATCAAGGCCATCTAATCATCCCTTCCCCTTAATTGGCTGACATCAATCCCTGTCTCCTGAGCCGTTCAGCCATTGTGTAGTGTGATGTGTGCCGGGTGCCAGTGTATGGTAGCCATTGAGCCTGCGTAGCCCAAGATTGGGTGCTACCAGTGGTGGTGACTGGTGAAGGCGGCAATTTCCACCCTACATTGTGGGGAACGCTTTGAGTGTCTAGAAAAGCGCTATATAAATGTAATGAAATTATTATTATTTAATATCCCTCTGGCCTTACAAAAAATGTCCACAATATGCCACATATCAAATTATACTCCTACACGGTCACCTCTCCCTCACACACAGTAGCCCGACCAGATGGACAACAGTAGTATAGCGGTGGGCTGTGTCTCACTACCGCGTGGTTACAAGGGGAGAGTTGTGAGTCGAGCAGAGCCAGAGGAGTTGTTAAATATTTAAGCAGGTTATTGATGGCACCAGATAACCCACCCCGCTGAGAGGATAAGTGGGGCCCGGGTGCCTCCACTAGTGACCGGAACCAGCCATCTGTTTTATCCATCAGATACCGTCGTGCAGCTGGGCCGGGCTCATCATTGTTTTGTCATCATTCTACTCTACCTCTACCAAGTACAAATGCACTTAAGATAACCGTAATGTATAGAGCTGCTGCATACTGGAATTGTATACCTGTGAAGATGAAGATGATCAGCAACAAATTTACTTTAAAAAAAAAAGTTGAAGGATGCTGTTATGAATGGTGAAATACAGTAGAGTTACTGATTTATTTAGTTAGTATTGTTAGTTTAGTTAGTTCGTTTAGTTAGTATTGTGTTTATGGTTGGAGCCTTTGTGTGTTTTTTTGGTGAGATTTTGAAGATGTTGAGAATGTGCTTAGGCTAAGGTGTTTCTTATGTTTTTATTGTTTTTTGTTACTGTAATGTAATGTTGTAGGTTGTGTGTTAGGACCCCAGGAAGAATGGTCTTTCACCCATGGGTGTAGACTAATGGAGATCATAAATAAACAAAAACAAATTCTTCAGAATATACACATACAAATTAGACTGTCTTTTGAGATATTCCTTAGTGTGAACTTGGTGAAACAAAATCAGTAAGAACTAACAAAGTCTTCTTCTAGGGCTACTTTAACGTTTCACACACTTTTGCAATCTACTGTAAAACAGTAGACACTATTCCTTTCATTATAGGCAAAACAATCAATCAAAGACAACGAGGTCCATGTTAATTGATTCTTAAATGGCCTCCACCCGTCCCAAGGAAACAAGTCTACTAACTAGAGATGTTCCGATACCATTTTTTCCTTTCCGATCCGATTCCGATACCTAAGCTTTGGGTATCGGCCGATACCGATACTTATCCGATACCAGTGCATACATTAAAAAAATAAAAAAATAAATTATATAAATTATAAAACTTTTTTTTTTTTTTTTTTTTTAATACAGCTACTGTTTATATACTGTTTTTTTATGTAATAACTATAAAGTTTTATTCAACAACAGGTGATTGTATAGATTAGTATTAGTATCAGTAATTGAAAACTATCTCAATGAGTTCACCCACGGAAAGGTTGTTGGCACATTAGTTCCACACGGACATTATTCGTTGCTGCACTTGCTTCCACAAGAAGGCTCCGTTTAGTAGCAGAGGCTCTGTTGTTGTGATTTTTGCACAATAAATATTCAACATTCTCTTTTGAGACTCCGCCTCAGACTCTTATCATTTGGCACTAAAAGCTAAACATTGTCGCCGATATGGCTGTCCGCAACATGTCATTAATTGTGTACGCGACGTGCAATTGTGCAATGACGACGTTACCGTGAGCTAGGTTAGCTAGCATCAGAGCTACCGGTATATGGAAAAACTAACGTTACTGGTGACATTGTGATTTAACTTGGAATACTCCTTTGCCAACCTGCTGTACTTTGCTTGCAGGTCTGCAGCCATTATTGCTGGATTATGACTAGCCCCAACTTTAGCCAAGGTAACGTTATGGCTAAACCTTTAACGTTAGTTAATGCTAGCTTTCGGTTAGCTGTTCAGCTAATGCTAATAACATCAGAGCTCCCCGTCAACAGCGCTCTGCCGGGACGATGGCATTTTAAGAAAGTATCTGCTCTACTGTTAAAATGGCAATTGACACTTTAATTCACGGTCGATTATGCACACGTTTGTTTTATAATGCTCACTCAGCGAGTAGGGTATATCTACAGAGCCCAACGTCCGCAGTATTGTTGATAAATTACGTCATATGGTATCGGAGCGCAACATTAGAGGGTACTCGTAGATACCGATACCAGCATTTTAGGCAGTATCGGCGGCATTTCCGATACTGGTATCGGTATCGGAACAACTCTACTACTAACGTGGTTTTTCACCGCCAGTGGAGTTATTTGGTCATCAATTAACTCTTGATGAGACCCGTAATTCCCCCACCCCTCTCTTAACCCTTTCACTGCCACACGACAGCCGGTTAACTTTCACTGTGACCCGCAGAGCTAATGATGCTAATGATGGAGCATCGCCGTCGGTTGTGTGATAGTAAAGGGTTAACCTTCTGTATTGTCACAGTGAAAGGGTTAAAGGAACACGCCAACCTCCACTGTTATGTCCCCAGTCCACCTAGTTTAGTTGGACTAAGTCATATTTAACAACAAATCCAGGGTATCTGCTGAGTGTAAGACTTTTACATTTTTCACAACAATACAAAAAAAAACACATACAAGCTCTCGCGAGACGCACCAAGCTCCCAGTAGCCCCACAAAAAACAACGACTTGAATACATATACTGTATTTAATATGAAGTAATCTCCCGACAGCTGGGCTGCCTCCCAAAAAATGTAATACCTGTGCAAATGAAATGTAAGACTTAGTGGGGTCTGCGGCCTATTGCGTATATCAATTAGGTCGTCGATGTGACTGATGTAGACTACATACCTGTACCACAAATAATGTAGGATGAACCGGAATGGCCCTGCAACAAATAAATCACGGTTAGTTGGCCGTCTATTAGGCATAACTGTTGGTTGTAGAAAAAGGTGCACTATGCAGTTTCAGAGGAGGGGGATTTGTTTGGAGAGCCTGCAAAACACATTTTACTTTATTTTAAATGGCAGGCCCCGCCTTTGTAAATGACAGCAGTGAAATAGTAACTGTTCAGGTCACTTTCTAGCTTCAAACAGTGTTTCCAGGGATTACATTTTCCTCTGAGGACAGTTTGTTTATTCAGTTATAGAAATAAACCTTAGAAAAAATGATTCACTTATCCGACTCTCACAAAACGACATAGTACACCTTAACCCTTTCACTACCACACTACAGAAGGTCAACCTTTCACTACCACACTACAGACAGTTAACCGTCTGTAGTGTGGTTGTGAAAGGGTTAACCTTCTGTATTGTTGCAGTGAAAGGGTTAACCATTTGGTAGTGTGGTAGTGAAAGGGTTCATTACAATGCAGCCAGCACTTACCCGTCACCGCCTTCGCTATAGCAGATGAGTTGTGCTCCTTATTGCCCCTCAACTGCAAATGTCAGATAAGGTTGAAATTGCAGGTTTTTTTTATAGATTGAAAATGTTATTAACAGATTGCAGAATGGGTACAATAATACAGTACGGCTCAATACACACAATTGTTAAGGGGATGCAGACCAGAGAAATACTTTCGTCTTGTTTACATCAGGGTCCCCCATTTTCAATTCATCATGACATTTATGACATACACAACGACATACAGATATACAGATATATATCATGACATTTATGACATACACAACGACATACAGATATACATCATGACATTTATGACATACACACGACATACTGTACAGATACAGTACTGTTACATCCAGACATTTATGACATGATACAAGATATACAAATATACAGTACTGTTTTCAGAGACAGCTTTCCAGGTCCTTTTAGAGCTTTGTCAATACTGTACATCAAGAGTGCCGTGTCAGACCATAACTTTACTTAAAGTATCACCAGGCTGGCAGTCAGGTCTGTGAGCATGTCACCATCATGGTCACATAACCCCATATGGTGGAGACTGATTCAACACAACGCAATGAATGGATTTTATTTGATAATAGTCTACGTTTGCCTTGTCCCCGGGCCTGTGTATGCTGTGCAAATGTTGCAACAGTTAGCCACAGGTGATGATGACAAATAACAACTACCCTTTTGAGTTTGAGGAGATGTAGATCGACTCTTGAGTGGTGTTAGGTTAGTTAGTTTGGGCGGCGACGTGGCTGCCTGAGTGCCGCCCCTGCACCTGCCGGACTTGCTCCGCAATAGGAAACCAACCTAAATTACCATGCAGGACTGGTTCTGGCCGAACCGTTCGTTATACAAGTATCACAGAGAAATGTCAAATGTACTCACAGTTGCACAAGGGTTTCGAACAGAGACACGGGATGGTTTGAAAGCTCGGCGTTGCTAATAAACATTTTAAATATATTTTATAAACTGGTCAACACTGCATTATTTCCGGCGTTGGCTGCCTGGTGTGATCACAGCGCATGCGCATCATGCACCCAACGCCGGAAATAATGCCGTGTTGACCAGTTTATAAAAAGTATTTAAAATGTTTATTAGCAACGCCGAGATTTCAAACCACCCCGTATTTTTGTCCGAAACCCTCGTGCAACTGTGAGTACCTTTAACATTTATCTGTGATACTTGTATAACGAACGGTTCGGTTAGAACCAGTCCTTCATGGTCAACATACGTTGGTTTCCTATTGAGGAGCAAGTGACTGTGGATTCACTCGGTGCATCACAGTCACGAAAGGGGCTACCACCCACGAAGAATACCAAAAAACGACCAAAAGTGAACATTCAAACTAACCTGAGTGTCCGTCTCCGCGGGCCACTCTGTATTAATGAGCAGATCATAGAGAATGTTCTCCTCCTCGCCCTCAGTGTTGCTGACAGCAGCCATGTTTACAGCTGGCAGAGGAGCGACGGCGGGCAGCGAGGGACAAACTGGACTCACAAAGCGCGTTTTTGGAAACATGGATGAAACTGCTAAACAACGTATCGCTGTGTTTCAGTTTAGAGATGGTCCGACTGCTATAGATTTACAAATACAGAAATAGCGAGAATATTTTATGATGGACTAAATATTTTTAAATATAAGAAAAGTGAACCTCCTTAACGAATAACACAGCGGAGAATCTAGCAAGACGACCCCTTGATGAGGACGGACCTCTCGGTGTCTGTGAAAACGTCACGTCCGGTGTCAGTGACGCGAAGCAGCAGCAGCAGCAGCAACATGGCGGCGTTTTCTGGTGAGAAATTAATAAGGAATTATGATTCAGATTACCTGTATATTGTTGGACAATGCTGGGTGCTGCTCAGTTTGGCTTTACATTGACATTCAAAACATCTCATTTCATGAACGTGCATTTGTTCAACAGAACTGGGAGTTATGCCTGAAATCGCACAGGCAGTGGAGGAGCTGGGCTGGCTGTAAGTATACATATTATATTACTAGGCCTAACGACGTTACCTGTTCAAGTTCAGCTCGTTATATTCTTTTTCAGTATCTCTATATAATGCATATAGTACACGATGGCCTTCATGATAGCACTTAGTATTATACAGTGCTGTAATAATTTATTGACCATCTACTAAATGTGTCCATGATGATGAATGATGAATTGAAAATGGGGGACCCTGATGTAAACAAGACGAAAGTCTTTCTCTGGTCTGCATCCCCTTAACAAATTGTGTGTATTGAGCCGTACTGTACCTATTCTGCAATCTGGTAATACAATTTTCAATCAATCTATACATGGTGCAATTTGTGGAACAAAAAAAACAGGGTGGGATGTTTAACATAATTTGTAATGTATGCCATACAATAGTATATTATACAGTTATATTCTTATAAAACGCACATGCAACAGAAAGTCATTTAAAGGTGCTATAGATAACATTCTATACTAGCTTCTATCCCCAGGCCATCAGGCTGCTAAACGAACAATGAACACTACACAACAACAACCACCAAACGCACATAGCACACACATCCACACGCACACACTCACTTTAAACAAACACACTGTAGCACCCACTCCACACACTTTATAGCACACACCCACTTTAAACAAACACACTGTAGCACCCACTCCCCACACTTTATATTTATTGATGAAGGATTGCACTACAACTCGTACACCTTACTGTAAATTGTACCTAAATTGTACCTCATCCCATTTCTGCTTTGCACTATATAGTACTGTACATTAGTACACTGCATAGTATTGTATATTATATGGTAACTCAGAACATTGTACATATGTCTATACCGAACACTGTGACCTCATTTTCTTCTTCTAAATTACATGCTATACTATGTTATTTGATACTATCTTGTCTAGCACAGTCTCTGGAGCGTAACAGTAAGAAGCATTTTGTATGAAAGTATTCTGTACTTCTGTATGACAACTATTAAAGAAACTTGAAACTACTAGAGCACCAGCATGTCAGACCAAAACAATTGGATTACATGGGTGCAGATCAAATATTAATCAAGATCCTGCAAATGTTTACCCTATTTCTCGAGTAAAATGCTGTCAATAGTTTCTTTGGGGGCGGGGGGGGGGGGGGGGGCAATTATTCTACACCTTTCTAAAAGCTATGTGGCTTTATTCTTTTTTTAATGACATGTCTACATGTAGACAATGTTATCTATAGCACCATTAATGTTTAGTTTGTTTCCAAAAACAGCGTCCTGATTTTGTGGGACAGTAAAGTAATATTGAATACAATATGTAAGAATAAGGTATAAAGCGTTTTATCTAAATATAGCTAGATTAATTAACTAATGTATTTAAAGCACAGTCAGTAGGCTAAGTAGGTAAAATAGGCAGAATGGCTGAGCGGCAGAAACACTGCAGAACCAAATGTAAGTTGTAGGCTGATGATGTCATCATAGTCGTTACTGGGCACCATAAGGCTGATGATGTCATCATAGTCGTTACTGGGCACCATAAGGCTGATGATGTCATCATAGTCGTTACTGGGCACCATAAGGCTGATGATGTCATCATAGTCGTTACTGGGCACCATAAGGCTGATGATGTCATCATAGTCGTTACTGGGCACCATAAGGCTGATGATGTCATCATAGTCGTTACTGGGCGCCATAAGGCTGATGATGTCATCATAGTCGTTACTGTGCACCATAAGGCTGATGATGTCATCATAGTCGTTACTGGGCACCATAAGGCTGATGATGTCATCATAGTCGTTACTGGGCACCATAAGGCTGATGATGTCATCATAGTCGTTACTGGGTGCCATAAGGTTACTTCTCCAAAAACACAAATTTGGTGAATCCAAGATGGCGGTTTCCATGAAGAGTGGTGGGCGGGCCTCAGGCAACCAGGTCACGCTTGGACCAACTTCAATATTTGCCGTTTGTCCAAGTCACTTAACATGTGGGCAGAAAAGTGGCCATTTTAGTTTTTGTTTGAGGACTGCATAACTTTTTTGCAAACCAAAATACTATACTTTATACTTAGAGCACATGCATAAGCCTGGTCTCTTTTGAAAGATAACATTCTGAAGTTTATGATACGATAAATAAAGATCACTTTTAGTGCTAATGAAATAGAGTAACATAGGTCTGAACTTGAGTTGTAGAAAAACTTGTTACTCAAGTTTTTCTGTAGTAGTTAGTAGTCCAGAAGTAGTATTTCCCCAGAAATTCGTATGGCTTAAAAAAACCCAGAGATCCATAGCCTGAAGTCTTATGTAGTAGATGTCCAAATTTCATAAAGATCCGTTCAGAAATGAGTGATTAGGAGTGATTTTGGTAAACTGTACAAAAGAAAATCTCAGTTTTCTCATAGACTTCAATTCATTCTGCGGTTTTTCTCTTCCTGTTTTCTCTTCCTGTACCGAATGCTTCGAAGCTTCGATCATAATTGACATTCGAATTCTAAATCAACATTCGAAGATGTAATTTTTAATAAAAAAAATTATTAATTCTTTTTGTATTTTATTTTATTTTATAGACATTCAAAGCTTCGTTCGAATACTTCAATCGGAGCTTCGAATGTTAAAAAATGACATTCGGTACAGCCCTACTAGCTTGCATATTCATCGTGTTAGCTTCCATGTTAGCTTGTAGCTTCGTCTCCAGCTTCGTTGTTGTCTAACGTTTTTATTTCTTTTGAATTAGCCTCCATGTTTCTCTGAATATTCTGTATTGCTTCGAGTCCAGCCTGCGTGTTGATTTGCATGTTAGCATCCCGTATTGCTTCTAGCCTGATCCGAATGCTAGCTTGCATATTCCTCGTGTATGTATTCCATGTTAGCTTGTAGCTCCGTCTCCAGCCAGACCTCGCCCAGGTGGAGTATCATTGGAAAGCCACACTCATTGGCTACAACCCTGTCCAATAATTTTCGAGATCGCCAAATGATTGACGGAACTAGAGCCCCAGGAGTCGGGAGTAGTATTTGCGCAATATCGTGTACTTTGCGCAAGCCTCAAATATCGGCATGTAATATAATATATTGTATTAAAAAATATGCACACCCGAGCCACTAGAGGTCGCCAAAGTTCCGGTGGGTAAATCATCCTCAAAAGGGCCCACATGTGGGCCCTTGCAGCTTAAGAGGTAAAGGAACACGCCAACATTTTGGCAAACAGTAGAAAGCTATCTGGCTGCACGTTAGCCTAGCTTAGCACAATGAATGGAAGCGGACAGTGCCGGGTTAGCCCGGCATTGTCCAACTAACACCTCTCCCGAAGGCTAACCGGCACTGTTCGCTTTCATTCATTGTGCTAAGCTAGGCTAACGTGCCGCCAGATAGCATTCTACTGAACACACAGAGAGGAAACTGGTATCTATCTTATTGTCTCTCTCTGGAGAAGACTGTAAGCTAATTTCCCCAAATGTTGGTGTGTTAAACTTTGTCCTTTTTAAACTTTGTGATTTGGAGCTGGATATCCTCCAGTAGTATCCCACACTTCATTCTGACAGGCCCTCTCATCTCGACCGCTTCCTTCTTTCACCATAGAGCCCATCTTCAGCTGTAGAACAGAGACCAGTGAAACTGAAAGCACTGGGTTTTAGTTACTGAAACGGCTCTCGACAACAACATGGCTCACAGTAGCTTCTTGGAGAGAGGAGACACTGGCGTGTACTAGGCTGCTGATGATTCTGAGAAATCTATGTATTTAATCAGTGGAGATAAGATATTTCTTTATTGATCTCCTTGGGGAAATTCGCGCAGCATGGGGCAGGGGAGGTACAGGTATGGGCACGGTAATGTTAGAAAGACCAATATAGGCAATCAAATTTAGAAACTACAACATAGATTAGAAAAATAAACCGTGTAAACAAAGGTGCAGATGCCCTATCGGTTATTGTAACTGAGGGGTACAATTCCCTGACTGTATTACTAGATATGATACTTACTACCACTACCTTTGTACTTAATATTCGGCCACCCAGTACACGGCATAAATATATTATCATGAACACTCTCACGTAGATGAAACGGATCCAACACAAATGTACGAATTAGAAGCAGGTCTTTATTTCCTACACAGCGATGGTGTGTAGAATAAACACTTAATCACTTAATTACATTTATGAATTGAAATAGTATGCACTTTTATGGCGAGGAGTATTCGTCGGTATATCAATAGATAATGTCCAATCTCTGAAGGCGCAGGTGGTAAATATACGACCTGGAATAGTTAAGGAATAACAGCAATGATACTTTAATGATTATAGGCTGGATACACTAGAGGGGGTTAATCCGGTCGCTTGTAAGCCGACAGGAGTAGGAGAGGGGGGGGGGGTAGAATCCAGCTGCCTCGTCCGGCCAAGGGTATCCCAGGTGAACCCACTGTAGTGCCGTTCAATGCGCCGGCGATCCTTGGACCACAGATGAAAGCAGGTGGACTCTTTGTGGGCCGGCTCTCTCCGGTCCACGGGGGAGAGATGTGGAGAGACCTCGTCTTGCAGAGCGTCTCCTCACCTTGCGTCCTCTCCAGGGGGGGGGTTCCAACACACGGTAGTGTCGGGGGTCTTTATCCATAGAATAATCAAAGTATCCAAAGCATAATCCGTGCCTGGGAAGGCGGGCTGTCGTCGGTAGAATAATCCGGTATACAGGTCCACTCGCTCGTCGGCTCTGGGGCTCCTCGGGTGCAGCTTCACATAGGGTCAACCACCCTGGGTAAGCAGCCAGTTCTCTGCCCGAAACGATGGGGTACTGACTACGGTAGTATTCTCACCGCACGAAGCACTATATATTAACAGACTATTATTAGCTTAATAGACTACGTCCAACTCGACGATATAGTGCCAAATATGACTATTCAAATATTAATATACACGATGTCTCAATACCGATGGTAGGCCGAACTTGGCCTTACTCCCACACGTGGCATCGCGGGGAGGCTTTACGTCTGTGACTCTATTGGAGGGTAAGAAACTGGACTGAAAAGAAAGTCCTACTTTAGTAGCGCAGTATATATACGCACTATGAACAAATAGTCCCATTAGTGGTGCGGTAGCCAAATTCCTACGCGGAACTAGGACTTGTTCGTACATGTCGAGCGGTACGTTTTAACTGGGTCTGAGGGGTATGGCAGCCTGGCACCAAGGTCTCGACCAATAGTAGAATGGAGACTATTATGGGATGTTCAGTAGGCTAGAATGGATATTCAATGCATATTGTACAAGGAATATACAAGGGATATCAGGGAATATTAGAGAATATACAAATACAATTAAATATATATATATAAATAAATATATATATTCGGTTTAATCTGGCCCTTCACAACAGCCACCCCCTGAATAGGTCCCAGACCTAATCAGTTAAACGGAGACAGATTAATCGCGTTGTCTATTTACACATAAGGGTTTGCTGTAGGGGTCAGTCAACTTCACAAAGTCATAGGGTTGTAGGGTCATGGTCATCATCGATTGTGTCTGGGAGTCGAGGCAGTTCTATGAGCCTTGCCACGGGACGGGTGTAAGTGCGACCCTGGACGAGCACTTCAGCTGCTCGGACCTTGCCGTCGGCACCGGTGATCACTTTGCTTACGCGGCCGGCCGGCCACATAGCTCTGGGCAGTGATTGATCAATAATCATGACGACTGTTCCTTCTGTCAAATTGTCTCTCTCCTTTACCCACTTCTGGCGGGTCTGTAGAGACGGTAGGTAGTGTTTAATGTCATCCGGTAGATTGGGGGCTCTGCGTAGGCGACCACCCACTCTGATGAGGGTATGAGCGTCGCTCTCGGGGGCCAGGTGAATTAATCTGCTGTCGGATGGGACGGGCTTTCCTCCCTGTAGACAGGCCAATTCATCGGGGAACGAGTCTCTCTGGGCTCGCTGCAGTAGAAGCAATTCTGCTTCCTCGTAGTTAGCTGCTGACATATCAGCGGGGGACTTGCACTCCGGGTGGTACCGCAGGAATGTTCTTTGTTGTGCACTCTCTATGGACATGCAATCGTTTATGTTAGGGTCGGTGGAGGCTACGGTGCTCAATCCACAGAACACAGACTTCTTAATTTCCACCTCCTCTGGACTTGCTTCCCTCGGGATAGGCATGGGCCACTGTCCTTCCGGGAGTCTTAGGAATGCGGGGCCGTCACTGTAGACATTGCGACGGGTGAGGTCATCCAGGGGCATCCCCCGGGTGATGACGTCAGCTGGGTTCTGTTTTGTATCAACGTAGCGCCACTCTGTTTCTCCGGTTAACTCTTCGGTTAAGTCTTGAATCTCGGTGACTCTGACTCCCACGAAGACTTTGTACTTGCATGAGTCCGATTTGATCCAGGCGAGTACCGTCGTGGAATCTGACCACAGGATTGTTCTAGACACCGGTATGGTGAGCTCACGCTGGATGAGCGTGGCTAGGTGCGCTCCGGCTAGGGCTGCGCAGAGCTCTAGACGTGGGATAGATTGATGCTTGCGTGGGGCTATTCTCGAGCGGGCGAGGACAAATGCTGTGTAGATCTCTCCCCCCTGGTCTTGGGCCCGCAAGTAGGCTACTGATCCGTATGCGACCTCTGAGGCGTCACTGAAGACGTGTAAGTCCATTTTACATGTCTCTGGCCTCACCGTGGGTGGGAAGTAGCTTCGGCGCATATTAACGCCTGGGAGTGAGTGGAGCTCCATCTCCCACTCTCTCCAGGTGGATGCAAGATGTGCGGGAATGGGGTCGTCCCAGCCCTGGTCCTTGTCCCACAATGCTCGTACAATCATTTTTGCCCTGGTGGTGTACGGTAGAATACATCCTAGCGGGTCATATTGTCGGGCGAGTGTTGTGTACACACTCCGTCTGGTGGTCGGCGCCGCCGCCGGCCTTCCCTGCTCCGTAGTCAGGGGCTTGTGTCTGTAGTGAAGCGAATCTGTTTTGAATCGCCACACCAATCCCAGGGTCATCTCCTGGGCTTCTCCCGGGATTGTAGCCATCCAGGTCTCGCTGCTGGCTGCCTTGTCCTCGGAGGAGAGGCTGCGCAGTACTTGCGGATCGCTGCTGGCCCACTGCCTGAGATCAAAGCCGCCTTTGATCAATGAGGCGCGGAGTTTAATCAGGAGAGCCTCGGCTTCTTCCTGGGTTGAAAGGCTTTGTAGACAGTTGTCTACGTAGAAGCTGTTATTTACGCTGTGTCGGACCTCTTCGTCCGCTGCTGGGTCCTCTGCTACATGTTTCTGTAGTGCAAATGTCGCACAGCAGGGGCTGCACGTCGTTCCGAAGGGGAGGACTTCCCATTGGTAGATGGCTGGGTGCTCATCTCCTGGCTTCTCTCTCCATAGGAACCGTAACAGGGGCTTGTCCGCCTCTACTAATCTCACCTGCAGGAACATTCCTTTAATGTCCCCGCTGATGGCCACCTTTTCCTGGCGGAAGCGGAGTAGAACGCCGAGTAGGGAGGGGCCGAGTGTGGGACTGGGCAGTAACTCTTTATTCAGATTTTGGGATCCGATCTGGTAGCTGCAGTTAAATACTATGCGGTTGTTGTGGAAAGGTTGTTTAACACAGCAGGAGACGATATTTCCAATTGTAACAAATAGGTAATTTATTTAAGAAAAGAAGTTCTTAACAGCAAGAGCTATGGGTCGAGCAGAGGATCACCACAGCTTGAACAAAAAACACTCTGTCCCCAATCCCTTTGCCTGTCCCCTAAATCCCCTCTCAGTCCTGCCCCCCCATGACAGATATGATGACGTATCATATCATGTCAGATCTGACATGACGTACATTAAGATGATACGTAGATTTAACATCGGAGAGAGAACATGAAGAGAGATAAACAAGATATGATGTCCACACACGATATGATGTAGAGAGTGAGATGTGTGTGTGTGTGTGTGTATGTGTGTGTGTGTCTGTGTGCGTGCGTCTGCGTACAGACGTATGTGTATTGTATGTGTGTATTGTGTCACAGGGAATGTGTGTGTGTGTGTGTGTGTGTCGGTGTGTATGTCTGTGCGACTGTGTGTGTCTGTGTACGTGTGTGTCCGTGTGTCTGTGTGTGTGTGCTGTGCCTGTGTGAAAGAGAGAAAATAACAAGATATGAAAGCATACAATGTACGAGATTACCAGCACACAACATGCCGTACTGAAATGTCCATCTGTTCCAAATTGTTTTAAGAACGTCAGCCAGACCGTCTTTCAGCACTGCTAGTTGACCTATATTAAACTAGTCCACCTCATACACATTTTCCCCAACACGGTCTTTACCGTTGTGATGGACCTTGTGGTGGGGCACGTACCACGATTCAGTGGTCTGGTCAGCCTCTTTAATGTCCATCTTTGTGACGTGTCCCGCTGTGATGAGCTTCTCAATCTCAGCGCGGTATACACTCTCTTGGGCGGGGTTCTTGGCTAAGCGCCGCTCCGTGTTCAGCAGGTACCGTTCTATGGCGTCTGTCTTGGCATGGAAAGTAGGCATTCCTTCTCGCCGCAGGAGTGGCGTGGCGTATCTCAACACGCCGTTGACCGGGACTCTCTTGGTCCCTGTCTCGAGGAGGTGAATGGCGTAAATGTCATCTTTAGAGCGAATGTCTTTCTTTCCATTCTTTTTTTTTTTTGATCAAATTTTTTTATTGACATTCTCACGAAACAAGACAACACATTAACCACAATCACAATACATAGAACTTCACAAGAAAATAACAAAAACAATAATAATAATGACTAACAATTATACAGACAAAAGAAAAGAAACCAGAGTTCAACCTACTAAATTAATTCCAAGGGGTACTATCTAATAAATGGTCTTTCCCAGTGTTCAGTCCCGATTCCCGGCCGTGTGACCCCATATTAATAAAACGTACATCTCCAACCCACCACAAGGACCATTTTTTGGGGGAACACGACCTGAAACCAGAGCAATGAACCTTCATGAAAAAACAAAAACCTGTAGGTGTTCCATAGACTCACAGAGACCGTGTAAAAGTGGCCAAACAGTGAAGAACTAGTTAAATAGCTGCCCCCCCATAATATCCCCAGCTAAACTCAAGATGACAAGACAAGGGACAAGACAGACAAAAACACTTCCTCCTCCCCCTCCCAAGAGACCGCCGGACTCACCCGAACACGCACCCCAACCCCGCTCAGCCGCACACTGCGGTCTTTACCTTCTCAGCTGCTGCGAACCACAGGTCAATTCCAGCCTGTCCCACCCCAATCACCCGGGCTGTGGATATCTCAAGATAAATCACATCCAATAGAGTTAGGGACCAGTTAATCATTGTAAGCTTCTCAGGCTCCTTCCATCTCATTGCTATTAGCTTCTTCGCTGCTGTGACGCCCGCTAGGACAACCCTTTTCAGTTGTACGGACGCGGGTAGTGTCGTTATATCGTTCAGGAGTAGCGTAACAGCTGAGAATGGGATAGTTAAGCCACACAGATCTGAAAGTTTGTCCGTTATTGACCTCCAGAAGCGGGCCACTGGTGGGCAATCCCAATACATATGCATATAAGTGCCAGTGGCCTTTTGAGAGCACAAAGTGCACCGAGAGTCGGTTATCAGTCCCATAGCAAATAGCTTCCTAGGTGTAAGATAGGTCCTATGAATATAATTAAAATTAATTTGCTGGTGATTGGGGTTGCGGGAAGATAATGCCACATTTGCCCAAACATCATCCCAGTCAAACTCGGGGTCCAACTCCGGGATATCCACACGCCAGATTGTATCCAATGATAAATTTTTATACGTGGATTGAATTAAGAGCGTATAAAAGTCGGAGACAAACCCTCTGGATGTCGTCCTGTCCACTATGAGCCTGAGGAAGGGGTGTGGGTGCAAGGCTTGAGCCCACGGTACGCCATGCGCCCTCAGTGCTGACCTTAGTTGAAGGTAAAGAAAGAAGGACTCGCCGGGAAGATCATAAAATTCTCTTAAGTCCTGAAACGCACGGAGGCCGTTCTTATCATAAATATCCTCCAGAGTATGCACTCCCCTCCTTTGCCATTGAGGAATATTAACCGGCTTGTGTCCAACAAGTAATTGCTGGTTATTAAAAATTGGAGAGTCCAGGTGCCAAGGGCATTTAACCCCACACGACCTCTGTACATTACGCCACGTTTGGATCACGTGAGTTATGATCGGTCCATACCTCAGCCGGCATTTCGCAATAGAGACAGTGGAGTACACTACATCCTGCAATCTTAGCGGAGACACCGCCGCCGCTTCTAAGGAGCGCCACGATACAGCCTCTACAGGGTCTAGCCAGCACATCAGAGGTCTCAGTGAAAAGGACCAGAAATAAAGTTTAAAATCAGGGATTGCGAGGCCCCCATCTTGTTTCCTACGTTGAGTAGTAGCCCTTTTGATTCTCGGGCGTTTGTTATTCCAGACAAACTTAGATACCATCGATTGTACCTTGCGCCAGTGGTCTATTGGAGGGGGCAGGGGGAGCATTGAGCTAATAAAATTTATCCTAGGCAGGATGTTCATTTTGATTATGGAAGCCCGGGCTTGTAAGGAGTTAGGAAGGGACGACCACCTGTCTAGATCCTGGCGTATTTTATCATAAGTACCCGTGAAGTTGTACTTAGTAGTTTGGTTCAGCGTGGGGAATATCTCTATGCCCAGGTATTTAAAATGTTCTACTATGGGGATATCAGCTGGTAGTCGTACCGCCTTGGCCAGTTCATTAAGAGGTAGGCAGGCTGATTTGTTCCAGTTAATCTTAAAACCTGACAATTTACCAAAGTCGTCGATTATCCTCAATAATTTTGTGGCCGACCGGGAGGGGTCGTCCATGAAAATCAGCAGGTCATCCGCATAGAGAGCAATTTTGTGTGGAGTATTGTTGACCATTATGGGGACGATGTCCTCCGATTGCCTAATAAATTGGGCCAAAGGTTCGAGGGAAAGCGCGAACAGTCCCGGGCTCAGAGGGCAACCCTGTCTAGAAGATCTGGAGACTGGAAAGAGTGTGGAACAGTTTTTGCCTGTCAGTATCATCGCAGACGGCGAGGCATACAGGACTTTAATCATATGAATAAAACTCTTTCCAAGACCCATGACCTCAAGTACCTTCCACAGGTATGACCACTCAAGTCTGTCAAACGCCTTCATGGCATCCAAAGACAGAACTGTGGATGGAGTTGTATTGTCTTTACTGTTATCGATTACATGCAACAGCCTCCTAAGATTATCTGCAGCCAGACGCCCCGGGATAAAACCAGTTTGATCGCAGTGTACCAATACAGGCATAAATCTCTGCAGGCGACGGGCCAGCACCTTGGCAAACACCTTTAAATCGGCCCCGAGAAGACTCAAGGGTCTATAGCTACCACAATCATTGGGATCTTTGTCCTTTTTGAGAAGTAAAGAAATCAACGCCATATTGACATCTCTTGAGAACTCCCCTTGTTCGATAGCGTAATTGATCATATCGAGCATCAATGGACCCAGTTGGTCCCAGAAAGCTAAATACACTTCGGGTGGAATACCATCCCAGCCTGGCGCCTTACCCCTCTGCATTTCAACAATAGTCTCCCTCAATTCTACGAGAGTAATCGGTCTCCCCAGTTCCTTGGCCTCTTCCTCAGAAATGTGGGGTATCTCAAGCCCGCCGATGAACGATTCAAATCTAGAGTCATCCAGATTACCCTCTGAGCTATATAACTGTGAGTAAAACTCTTTAAAAGTGTCATTGATCTTTTTCGAATCAGTAGTGACTGCACCCTGGCTCGTCCTAATCGAGGGGATATCTGAGAAATGATCATTTGAGCGTATTTTCATTGCCAATAGATGGCTAGGTCTGGAGCCGTGAAAATAGTAATTTTGTCTTGTCCTATGTATCAAAAACTCAGACTGTTGTTTAAGTATGGAGTTTATTTCTTTTTTGACTATCTTACGTTGTGTGTTTAGTCGTTCATTATAGTCAGTTTGCAAGGATGCGTATAGGTCCGCATATAATGATTCCAGTCCTTCTAGCTTTTTTGACCGGGATTTTCGCAAATTGGAGGCAAATAGTGTGACATGACCCCTGATGAATCCTTTCAATGCGTTCCACAGGACCCTAGGGTCTTCTACTGTGCCAACGTTGATCTGCAAAAATTCTGCTAGTTTACTCCTGAACTCAGAACAGAAGTCATCGTTCTTTAGCAAGGTCGAATTAAAACGCCATCTGGGAGCTCTTGCGGAGAGCCTGCCAAAGGTTGCCGTAAGGAAAATCCCCTTGTGGTCTGAGAGAGCCAAGGGAACCAATGAGACATCGAAACTATCAAACATATTAGGGGACGCGAATGCATAGTCAATTCGAGAAAAGCTTTTGTGTCTGGCTGACAGGTGAGAGTAATCTCTGAGGGTGGGGTTGCATAAGCGCCAGAGGTCTGAGAGCCCCGTGTCTTTGGCCCACATCCTGAGGGCCTTAGAGGCCCGTTTCTGGTCGCTCGTTTCAGAGGGCCCAGACCTATCCATCTCCGCATCCCAGCACGCATTAAAATCGCCACCCACAATGAGAGCGTATCCATTAAGTTCCAACATATTCTTCGTGATTGTATTATAGAACGCTGAATCAAATGTGTTAGGAGCATACAATGCTATTATAGCCATCTTCCTATGCAAGAATTCAACTTTTGCTATAGTAATCCTTCCCTCCGTGTCCGACCATACATCCAAGATTTTGATATCAAGGTTACGTCTTGTAACTATGACTACTCCTTTCGTCTTATCATCGGCTGAGGATGCGGAGATAACGTGATATTGCCGATTTGCCAGTCTTGACACGTCACCTACCATTAAATGCGTCTCACTAAGGAGAGCAAGGTCAATATTTCTCCTCTTCAATAGCCAAAGGACACTGGCACGCTTGTGTGGGGCGTTAAGCCCTCCTGCGTTCCAAATTAAAATATTCAATTTAGCCATGGTCGAGCTTGTATAAGTGCGTAGAGAACATACCCGTGCAGCCAGGCTGAGTACAGAGGTGCCGATCCCGGCGGGCCCGGACGGTCAATCCCAGGAGTTCAGAGGAGGAACACTTACACATATATAAGACAACAGTACATAGAACACATAAAAATACCACCCCAGCTACAGCCCCCCCCCCTTCTACTCTAAACCCTAACCCACCCGTCCTACTATAAGTTCCTCTATACCCACTCTCCAATCCCCACCCTATGCCCCACCCACTGAGGATGGTCATCTTCCTATCACTTCCCACTAGAGACATGGATCAATAAGACGCTTCCCACTCCCACCCCCCTCTAGTTAAACCCCTGAGTAAACCCCCACTAGTCCAATAAACACAAATAATAATAAAAATTAAATTCAATAAAGATATCGGTCGAAAACCACCTGAGCACTGGCCCTAACATAAGACAACCATAATGGTAAAAATAGCCATTATTAAATAATAACTCCACAACAACCTGCAACCATCCATTTCCGAATCTGCGCTTCAACGTCGCAATGTTATGGCCCAAATGGGTACAGGAAAATTCAAAACAAAATTAAATTAAAGCATCCCAGCCGATAGTCTAAGGCAGGATCGGGTCACAGGTTAATTGTGCAAAATTGTGTGAACAATGTCAATTAAACAATGACAAAAATAAGAAAGGGAAAAAAGGGGTTAAGGTTAAAGTGCACCCCTGAAGCAGTCCCTCTGATCAGGCACAACGGCTGACATGACATAACCTATGTAAGAATCGACAATAATAGGAAAAGGAAAAAGAGGGTTATGGCTAAAGTGCAAGCAAAGTTAAACTTGACCCAGCCTGTTATCACATATTTATGTATATTCGTTCGAGAGCCAACATGAACCTTGGCCCTAACATGACAGCTATAATGGAAAATTTAGCCATTATTATATAATTACTCAGCATCAACCCTGTGACCAACTACCTCGTAGTCTGCATATTAATGTTGCAACATTATAGTATAAATGGAAAAAGGAAAATTCAAAACAAAATCAAAGCATATCAGCAGTTAGTCTAAGGTAGGATCGAATCACAGTTAAATTGCTCATTCAAATGCCATTAAAACAGCGACAATAATAGAAAAAGGAAAAAGAGGGTTATGGCTAAAGTGCAAGCAAAGCTAAACCTAAGCCAGCCTGTTATCACATATTTTATGTATATTCGGTCGAGAGCCAACGTGAGCCCTGGCCCTAACATGACAGCTATAATGGAAAAATTAGCCATTAATATATAATTACTCAGCATCAACCTGTAACCATCTACCCTGGAGTCTGCATATTAATGTATCAAAGTTATAGCATAAGTGCCTCACGGAAAATTCAAAACAAAATTAAGGCGAGTCAGTAGTTAGTCCAAGGTAGAACCGGATCACATTTAAATTGCTCATTCAAATGCCATTAAAACATATAGGAAAATTCAATACAAAATTAAATTAAAGCATCCCAGCCGATAGTCCAAGGCAGGTTCGGGTCACAGGTTAATTGCTCATTCAATTGCCCTTAAAACAGCGACACTAATTATTATATAATTACTCAGCATCAACCTGTAACCATCTACCCTGGAGTCTGCATATTAATGTATCAACGTTATAGCATAAGTGCCTCACGGAAAATTCAAAACAAAATTAAGGCGAGTCAGTAGTTAGTCCAAGGTAGAACCGGATCACATTTAAATCGCGCATATAGATGACATAAAAACAGCGACAATAGGAAAGAAAAAAAAAGGAAGAGAGGGTAATGACTAGAGTGCAAGCCATATAACCATATAGCCATTAAGTGCAAGCCATACCCGACCCAACCTGTTATCAAATATTGTTTATGCATATTCAACCGACCTTGGCATCTACTTTGGATCACCAAAGCTCAAAACAACCTGGATATAAAAATAAAAAGCATACCAGAAGTTAGTTAGGGACTCGGTCACTCTTGAACTGTGCAAACCAATGTCCCTTTGAACAGCAACAGCAACCAAAATACGTAACCATTAACGAATGTCTCAGCGCAGACCATAGTCGAAGCCCGCTGGCTAGCCCGAGGCTAGCGCGTAAGCTAGTGACGAATCCGGATAGCACGTTAGCCTACTATGTACATTGTTCAGCTAGCTCGTTAGCTTCCAAAGAGGCGATACACAAGTACGACCATGAGGTCAGCTTTAGCAAGTAACAGAAGTCATTGGGAAGCCCCGCTAGTTGGATGGGCAGAGGACAGTTAGCATGTCTGGGCATGACAGCAAGTGTTTGTGAATAGTCGACCTAATCAATGTATATAGGCCCAAACCGCCAAGTCACTCACCCTCCATAGATATCAAGCAACAGACTCGGGTGTCTTCGCGAGATATTCCTTCGCTTTAGCCAACGACCAAAACAAACGCTGACCACCGACCTTCTCCAACACAGATAGTTTCGCGGGAGCGAATAACGTGGGCCTCAGGCCTAGTCTCCATAGCTTAGTCAGGACCACCTTGTACTCGGCTCTCTGAGCTTGAACCTCCGGTGTAAAGTCCTCGAAAATGGCCACTTTGTGATCGCCAAACCTCAGAGTACCCCTTCTGGTACGAGCCGACCGCATGATGATTTCTCTCTGTTGGAGTCTGTTCAGCTTGACTATGATGGGCCTCGGTTCTTTGTTCACGCCGGGAGAAAACCTGCCCGCTCTATAGGCCGACTCACAGATAGGAGGCGAGGGGAGGACGTCCGTCCCTAGTATCTTCTGCAGCAGTTCGGGCATGGTCTCAGAGAGACGGCCTTCACCGCTGGTCTCCGGTACTCCAACAATCCTGACGTTGTGGCGTCTATCCCGGGACTGCATCTCCTCCATCGCCGACTGTAGTTTGTTGACTTCAGCCTGCCTAGCCAGCAGGGCGGATTCAAGACCCGCCATCTTCTCACACTGAGATGATACCTCCGTCGTTAGCATGGCTAGTTCGTTAGCATTAGCCGATGAGGCAGCGTGAATCGTCTCCATCTTGTCTGTCAGCGGGACTACCGCCAGCCGTATTTCTTCTGATATCTCACGACGGAGGCTGATACAGAAATCCGCCAGCACTTGCTTCTGTGCTTCAGCGATGCGTGCCTCAGAGTCTGCGTGTACTTTCTTCTGTGCTTCAGCGATGCGTGTCTCAGAGTCTGCGTGTAGCTTGGTCATGACCAAGAGCACAGCTTCGCTTAACTCCCCGACAGCGGGAGACGGTACGGCCATGCTCGGCGGTGTCGGTGTCGTGCCTAATTCTTTCATGGCTCTGGTTTCCACCCCCGCCATCGTAGAAAGTCGAAAAAAGTTGATGAATGTATACTAAACACGACGACCTAGCAAACAGATAAAAAACAAATAAAAATAAAATAAAGACTAATGGGGAGAAACGTATATTCAGCACGGTAGAAGGGAGCTCATGTGAAAACACGTCTACTCCATGATCGCTCAGCCTCTTTCTTTCCATTCTTAAAGGGCATTTGTTCCAAGCTCCATAGCCGCTCTACGTGTTGCAGGAGTGCGGTTTCTCCCTCTGTGACTCGGGAGTGGAGACATCTAGTGGCTGTACTTCGGTTGAGAGATTTGGCGAGCGGGCCTTGGAGAGTCCATCCCAAACGGGTCTCGACTGCTGCAGGACAGCCTCGGGGTCCGGTATGAACCCGGTCTATCGGGACAATGAGGTCTGCATGGTCGGAGCCTATCAACAGGGTCGGCATAGCATTGTCTATGAGCGGGATCGGTAACTTGCGCAGATGTGCATATTTCTCCATCAGCTTGGCGACGGGGTATGTGTACCGCGACAGTCCTATTTCTTGGCTGGTGAAAGCGTCTGCAATCTGGTACCGTCGCTCAGGCTGGCCGCTTGCTGCGATAGAGAATGAGACATTCTCGCCCTTTATCGTCTTCAAATCTCGTCTTATTGTCCGAATTGTCATTTGGGTTTCGCTTCCCCGCAGCCCTAGCTGGGCCGCAGCGGAGGCGAGCAGCAGGGTCTTCTCTGACCCGTCATCGAGGACGGCGTAAGTGTCCAGGACTTTGTTCTGGTAGCTTAGTGTCACACGCACTACTTTTAGGAGTACTCGGGCTCCACTGCTGCTGGCGGGATCGATGTACATGACGCTCGCTTTGCGGCTGGATGGTGCAGGTGAAGGGCGCCGTCTGTTACTGTCGTGAAGTATGTCCAGATGGGCTCCATCGCACTTGGTGCACCTTTTCTTTAAGCGGCATTCGGCTGCCATGTGTGAGCGCGCACAGCTAAAACAGCGCTTGTTGGACTTTATCCATTGACCTGCTTCCTCCGCGTTCAGCTTGGGGAAGGAGTCACATTGCGCTAGCCAGTGTTCTTTCTCACAGTAGGGGCACACTATCTTCCACTTCTCCGTTCTGGAGGGGGTACTGTGGCTCCTGCTGCTCGGTACTGACTCCGATTGGTGCATCACAGTCACCGATCTTCTTCCATCATTTAGTCGTCTGGTTCCTTCTCTGGAGCCAGGGGTGCTCCGTCCGAATGTATCTAGCCGTAGGCTGCTGACTTCTCTCGCCAGGAAGTCTGCTAGATCGAGGAGGTTCGGTTCGGGGCCATTCGGGTCTCTGTGGTCCCTCTGCCGCCTAAAGCGCTCCTGACGAGCGGGCGGCAGCTTCTCCAGGATCCTTTCCACATTTGAGTTGGCGTAAAGTTCATACTTCCCCTTCTCTCTTTGCGCTCCCAACATCCCTACCAGGGACTGCACTCTGATGGACAGGTCGTCCAGTGCTCGATTGTCTATTGCTGGGGGTAAGCGGTCGATGTGTCGGATCTCCTGGATCACGTAATCCCATATGCGCCCATACCTCTGGTCCAATGCTACCAGCACTGCTGTGTATGGGGTGGTGGAAGTCGCGTAGGCGAGCGCTATATTATGTGCGCGGGGCACCTTTAAGTGCTGCAGTAGGATGGCGTATTTGTGGCGTTCATCCAATACATCCACCAACATGGTCTCCAGACACATGCAGAGTTCTGTATACTGGGCCCGGTTCTCTTGGGTGAAGTCGGGTACCATAGGCGTGCCAATGTATGACGCTGACTGTGGATACATCGGCGAGCGTTGGGGGAGAGGCCTCCTAGGCGAGTCTCCTCCCGCTCCTTGGTATGGGCTGGTACCGGCAGTGTACCATGGCCCGCTTGTCCAGGTGCTGTTCCTCGGTGCGGGTCGTGCGTCGTGCTCACCCGTGTATAGAGTCGGGGGTCTGTAGCGCAGCTCCGCGGGAGTATAGCCTGGGCTGTACCGGACCTCCTGGTCCGGTAGAGTACTGTGCTGTCTTCGGGCGCGGTTCTCCTCCTCTTCCTCTTCGTCTTCAGTTAGGTCATCCAGTGCTTGTAGTCTCTGGTTTAGCCTCTCCACAGGATATGCTGCTCCTTCCCGGTTGCTAGGTCTCGCTTGGACCGGTGGGGGGAGGTGGTCTGTGGGGGGTATAGACCTCGTCTGTTGGTCAAGTTCAGGGTTGTTTACTCGGCTAGGGGATGCCGCCCTGGAGGTGTGTCTAGACGAGTTCCTGGAGCCTCTGGCGGAGGGAGAGGGTGTTGTCCGTCTGATCAGCTGTTCTATTAGTTGCGCTTGCTGTCTGTCGCGCTCTGCGTCCCGTAGAGCACCAGCAGCTGCTCGCTGGCTGTCTGCTCGGTCTCGGGCCACATTCTCTTCCATCTGAATGCGTCTTATTTCCAGGCGTATGTGCTCTTCTTCGCTCCGTTGCTGTAGCTGCAATCGATCGCGTTCAGTAGAGGCTTTCAGGCTGACGAGGAATGCCTGCTGTAGGGTCCTCTCTGCCTCGCTGGGAGAAGGCGGTTGTATAGGGGAGCCTTCCCTCGGGGTACTCCTTGCGGAGCCTTGGAGCTCTATCTCCACGGTGCTCTCCCCGTCTTCTTCCGTGCCGAGTTCTCTCTCGGTAGCGTTGTATTCCTCCCGGGACTCATCGGGGACTACTTCTTCAGTACTGGCGGGGTGTGAAGTCATGTCTGGTTCCCACTGGTCCCCACCGTGAACTTGGTCAGTTACATTAGAGCCCGTAGGGGCCTCTATGGTCGGGGTAGTCTGGGCGTTGGGGTTAGACATACTTTTACTTTCTAGTTTTACCGCGTTTACTGTTAGTAGAAGACTAGGTTGTTGACTGACAGCGTAAGCCTCTAAGTACTGAGGGAGCCGTCGTTCGCGCTGCGGGCGTTGGTTAGGAGGATCGTTTCGTGGAGTGTTCATCATAGGCCATTTCAATATTAATAACACTATATTAATATTACACTAATTACCCTCCGGCTCGAAGGACCAATTGTAACTGAGGGGTACAATTCCCTGACTGTATTACTAGATATGATACTTACTACCACTACCTTTGTACTTAATATTCGGCCACCCAGTACACGGCATAAATATATTATCATGAACACTCTCACGTAGATGAAACGGATCCAACACAAATGTACGAATTAGAAGCAGGTCTTTATTTCCTACACAGCGATGGTGTGTAGAATAAACACTTAATCACTTAATTACATTTATGAATTGAAATAGTATGCACTTTTATGGCAAGGAGTATTCGTCGGTATATCAATAGATAATGTCCAATCTCTGAAGGCGCAGGTGGTAAATATACGACCTGGAATAGTTAAGGAATAACAGCAATGATACTTTAATGATTATAGGCTGGATACACTAGAGGGGGTTAATCCGGTTGCTTGTAAGCCGACAGGAGTAGGAGAGGGGGGGGGGTAGAATCCAGCTGCCTCGTCCGGCCAAGGGTATCCCAGGTGAACCCACTGTAGTGCCGTTCAATGCGCCGGCGATCCTTGGACCACAGATGAAAGCAGGTGGACTCTTTGTGGGCCGGCTCTCTCCGGTCCACGGGGGAGAGATGTGGAGAGACCTCGTCTTGCAGAGCGTCTCCTCACCTTGCGTCCTCTCCAGGGGGGGGGTTCCATCACACGGTAGTGTCGGGGGTCTTTATCCATAGAATAATCAAAGTATCCAAAGCATAATCCGTGCCTGGGAAGGCGGGCTGTCGTCGGTAGAATAATCCGGTATACAGGTCCACTCGCTCGTCGGCTCTGGGGCTCCTCGGGTGCAGCTTCACATAGGGTCAACCACCCTGGGTAAGCAGCCAGTTCTCTGCCCGAAACGATGGGGTACTGACTACGGTAGTATTCTCACCGCACGAAGCACTATATATTAACAGACTATTATTAGCTTAATAGACTACGTCCAACTCGACGATATAGTGCCAAATATGACTATTCAAATATTAATATACACGATGTCTCAATACCGATGGTAGGCCGAACTTGGCCTTACTCCCACACGTGGCATCGCGGGGAGGCTTTACGTCTGTGACTCTATTGGAGGGTAAGAAACTGGACTGAAAAGAAAGTCCTACTTTAGTAGCGCAGTATATATACGCACTATGAACAAATAGTCCCATTAGTGGTGCGGTAGCCAAATTCCTACGCGGAACTAGGACTTGTTCGTACATGTCGAGCGGTACGTTTTAACTGGGTCTGAGGGGTATGGCAGCCTGGCACCAAGGTCTCGACCAATAGTAGAATGGAGACTATTATGGGATGTTCAGTAGGCTAGAATGGATATTCAATGCATATTGTACAAGGAATATACAAGGGATATCAGGGAATATTAGAGAATATACAAATACAATTAAATATATATATATAAATAAATATATATATTCGGTTTAATCTGGCCCTTCACAACAGTTATATTTTATGTTACAATAAATATAGGCAATAATTTTATTCTGAATGTATAATATGAGTAAGAGTAAATGGTCTAGAAAGGCGCAATGTTAGAATGAATAAATGATGAATGATGATGACTATTATAAACTACCAGAAGGGGGCATAAATTGTACCCCCACTGGTGATGAAACGAACGACCAAAGGTAGAGATGTGAAAATCAGGGGTGTGGAACCCCCCCCCCCCCCCCCGCCCTGGCAAATCACACCCTGCTTATATAGGTATGACTGCTGTAAGATCTGGAGAGAACTGACCGTTTTAAATGTAATTTTTTGTTGTAATCGTTGTGTTTCAGGCTTCCTACTGATATCCAGGCAGAGTCTATTCCCCTCATCCTGGGAGGCGGTGATGTTCTCATGGTGAGACTGACTCACACGCACGCACACAAAAGCATGCATACTTACGTGCACACACACAAACACTCACTCACTCACATTGATGTGTTTTGAAGGATGACAGCTGACTTTTACCCTGTATCCCCCCCAGGCAGCAGAGACGGGTAGTGGTAAAACTGGGGTAAGTACTTCGTTCATAGTCATCTCATCATACTGTTTTCCTACTACTAACTTCAGGTAATATTTTAACCAGCTATCGTAAGTCGAAGTTTGTCACACATTATACATTAGATTAGATTCAAATGTATTGTCTTTATATATATATATATATATATATATATATATATATATATATACAATATATATATACAATAATAAAAAAGATTTCCTTCTGGTTCTCCGTAGGCCTTCAGTATTCCAGTGATCCAGATCGTGTATGAGACCCTGAAGGACCAACAGGAGGGCAAGGTGGGCCGAGCCTCCGTGAAGACCGGAGGAGCAAGTGAGAACAACTCTCCACAACCCTAACCTTTCCATCGGTCGTCCGTCTGTCTGATTCATATCTGAAGCTAAACACTTTTCACTTCTAATATGAGATAAGATATTCCTTTACTGATCCCCTTACGGAAATTCTGGAATCATAGTAGCATAGCTTCAAAACAACAATTATTTTTAAACACATGGTGGCGCTGGCGAGTTGTCACAGTGGCGCTGCATCCCTATAACATTGTTTTGGGAAAGCCCCGACATCGGCTGACATTTGTGCTTTTTGTTTTGTTTTCATAGTTTTCAACAAATTCCAGATGAACCCCTACGACCGGAGCACAGCTTTTGGTGAGTGGAGGAGGAGCAGGCATGAATACTGTGTGTGAGCCTGTTTCATTTGTGCATCCATGTAATTCTGCATTA
This sequence comes from Notolepis coatsorum, assembly GCF_963971535.1. Classification (NCBI taxonomy): domain Eukaryota; kingdom Metazoa; phylum Chordata; class Actinopteri; order Aulopiformes; family Paralepididae; genus Notolepis; species Notolepis coatsorum. The sequence continues at coordinate 147,857,160 of NC_140169.1, read as the reverse complement.
CAACACTAGAGGGCACTCTAACCATGCTTTTGTTCCCTTCTTTCTGTCCAGCTATTGGTGCAGATGGAATGTGTTGCCAGAGCAGGGAGTTCAAAGAGTGGCACGGATGCCGCTCTACCAAAGGCGTCACCAAAGGTCAGCCCCCCCAACCTCCTCTCTTATCCTGCCCCCCCCCCCCCCCCCCCCCCCCCCTCAGTTTACCTTACTTACTTCCCGACTGTCTCCCCTACTGGCTCCTGTATTTGTTATCCATTACTCGTGGTTTTATGTTCTTGTTTCTTTTATCTTTGTTGTTTCTTTGTTTTTTTGCCTATTGTCAGCGACTTTGGGTAATTGAAAAGCGCTATACAAAATAAATGTAATAAATAAGTGTAAACAAAGGTGCAGATGAGGGTCTGTATGCCCTATCGGTTATATTATACGCTACAATAAATATAGGCAATAAAGAATTTGAATTGACTTTCTCTCATCCTGCTCTCTCTCTCCATCCAGGGAAGTATTACTACGAGGTGAGCTGCCATGACCAGGGGCTGTGTCGTGTGGGCTGGTCCACCAGCCAGGCAGCTCTAGACCTGGGTACGCTCTCCTCTCCTCACTACAGTCACTATATAACTCATGTAACTCTGTATGATAACATGTACAATGATGCTGTATATACCGTATCTATATATTTATTATTACAGTGTATATATATACACACACACACATCTGTCTGTATAACCTGCATATATTTGTAGCATATCTGTAGATATACTATATCTATATCTGTACATATCCCTTACCTACTCTTACTAGTTAGGCTGCTGGCCAGTATAACTTACTACCATAGTGTCTTTATACCTGTATCACTGTTGTACATATTCATATACTCTGTACATACATCTTATTGGCACTAGTACTCGTTTATATAGTATTATATATATATATAACAAAAGTGAGATGTTTACAAGAAAACTGTTGAATACCTTTAACAATAGAATAGAATAGAACTCCTTTAATAATCCCGAAGGAAATTCGGCACTACAGATCGCTCACATTGAACAACAGTAAACATTTAGGTAGTCAATAGGACTAAAATAGTATATAATAATATAAAAAATAAGAATAAAATAGAATAAAGAATAAAATACGGTCCAGGATCTACATTCTGGTATGTATATACATTCTAAAATCTTAAATATACAACTATCCAGCCAAAAATATACAGTAAACTGTACAGTAATAAGTGTGAAAACATAACACTTGCAAATCATACATGCTGTTTTTGCTGAGTGTAGCTCTTCTAAGGCTTTACTCACAACTCAGTAACCATCCTGTATTTGTTCAATTTCATTAAAGATAAATGAGCTTCTGTATTCATTCTTCTGAACCCTCTCTCCTCTCCCCAGGGACCGATAAGTACGGGTTTGGTTTCGGTGGAACAGGGAAGAAATCCAACAACAAGCAGTTTGACAGCTATGGAGAGGTAACGCATGGAGGCTCCTGCCAACCCTACTGCTTGACCTGACTCCTAGAACCCACCTCACCCCTGCCCACTTTGACAACCTAGGATGGCTTAGAGTAGACGACAGAGTACAGCAACTTGCAATGGGCCTGGTCTGCAAGATGCACTACACCACTAAAATACCCATGTACATGTCGAAATACTTCCCAAAGGTCAGTGAATACCACGATCACAACACCAGAGGGAGTTCAACAAATCATGTTCAACCCAGATTCGGCTCAAACAAGGGACTAAACACGTTTCGCAATTATGCCACAATAATGTGGAACGCCCTACCCACAGCCGTAAAATAATGTGAATCCCTACCATCCTTCAAAACCACTCAAAGAGCACCTACGGGAGACTGCAATTCGAAACTGGCCCCGGTAAATGTCCAAATCCCTTGTTCCCTGTAGGACCTTGTTATTGTGTTCCCTGTAGGAGTTCACCTTGTTATTGTGTTCCCTGTAGGAGCTCACCTTGTTATTGTGTTCCCTGTAGGAGTTCACCTTGTTATTGTGTTCCCTGTAGGAGTTCACCTTGTTATTGTGTTCCCTGTAGGAGCTCACCTTGTTATTGTGTTCCCTGTAGGAGTTCACCTTGTTGTTGTGTTCCCTGTAGGAGTTCACCTTGTTGTTGTGTTCCCTGTAGGAGTTCACCTTGTTATTGTGTTCCCTGTAGGAGTTCACCTTGTTATTGTGTTCCCTGTAGGAGTTCACCTTGTTATTGTGTTCCCTGTAGGAGTTCACCTTGTTATTGTGTTCCCTGTAGGAGTTCACCTTGTTATTGTGTTCCCTGTAGGAGTTCACCTTGTTATTGTGTTCCCTGTAGGAGCTCACCTTGTTATTGTGTTCCCTGTAGGAGTTCACCTTGTTATTGTGTTCCCTGTAGGAGTTGATTGATTGATTGATTGAAAAGTTTATTAACAGATTGCAGAATGGGTACAGTACAGTACATCTCAATACATACAATTGTTAAGGGGATGCAGACCAGAGAAAGACTTTCGTCTTGTTTCCACCAGGGTCCCCCATTTTCAATTCATCATAACATATATGACATACATGACATACAGATAGACAGTACTGCTACATCTATACATTTATGACATATCAGATTTGCAAATACAGTACTGTTTGTGATACAAAAGTGTCCAGAAAAGGAGTGTATATACATTTGGCGTAGAAACTGTACATTGGAGGAGGTTGGTGGGGTGGGGTTGGGTGAGGGCTGTACATTGGAGGTGGGGGGGGGGGGGGGGGGGGGGTTGGGTAGGGGACACACACACATTTTACACTGTACATTGGAATATTGACAAAGCCTTACTTGGTCATTTACTGTACAACTAGGTTAGGACATTTGTAGGGGCCAGTTTCGAATTGCAGTCTCACGTAGGTGTTTTTTGAGAGTGTTTTTGAAGGTGGGTAGTGATTCACATTCCTTTACAGCTTTAGGCAGGGCGTTCCACATTGATGTGGCATAATTGCGAAACGTGTTTAGTCCCTTGTTTGAGCCGAATCTGGGTTTTACATGATTTGTGGAGCTCCCTCTGGTGTTGTGATCGTGGTATTCACTGACCTTTGGGAAGTATTTTGACATGTACATGGGTACCTTGGTCGCGTAGTGTATCTTGTAGACCAGGCCCATTGCAAGTTGCTGTACTCTGTCGTCTACTCTAAGCCATCCTAGGTTGTCAAAGTGGGCAGGGGTGAGGTGGGTTCTAGGAGTCAGGTCAAGTAGTAGTCTGACTAGCTTGTTTTGAGATGTTTGTAATTTGTTTTTTAGTGCCTTTGAGGTGCTTTGGTACCATGAGGTGCAAGCATAGTCGTAGTACCCTTGAATGAGTGCTCCTGCTAGAGTCTTCAGGGTATTCTTGTTTACCAGAGAGGAGATCCGGTACAAGAATCGCGTTCGTTGGTTGACTTTTTTTATTACATTGGATGCCATTTTGTCACAGGAAAGATTAGCCTCTAGGATGGAACCCAGGTAGGTAATTTCATCTTTCCTTGTGATAATATTGTCACCCACTGTAACCGAGAAGCCGTCGGTCTTGCTGAGTTTGTTATTTGAGCCGAAGAGAATGGACTCTGTTTTGCCCATGTGTAATGATAGTTTGTTGTCGGCGAGCCATATGCAGATTTTGCCTAGTTCCGAGCTGAGGGCTTTTTCAACCTGTAACTTGTTCTTGTCAGAGACCAGCAGGGCTGAGTCGTCCGCAAACAGGAACAAGTTGCAGTCACAAGCTGACGACATGTCATTTGCATAAATTAGGAATAGTAGCGGTCCTAGTATGCTTCCTTGTGGAACACCACAGCTCACTGTGAGGGGGGGGGATAGGGTACCGTTTACTTCCACCATCTGTTCCCTCCCCTCCAGGTAGGATTGTATCCAGCTCACTGATAAACTATCAAAACCAATTGCTTTTAGCTTGTCAATCAGAATGGTGTGATTGACAGTGTCGAAGGCCTTTTGTAGGTCCAGCATGACCATGCCGCAGTATTTGCCCGCGTCCACCTCTTGTTTGATGTGGTCGTTCAAGTAGAGAAGGCATGTGTCAGTGGAGTGGGATGTTCTGAAGCCAGATTGGAATTCGTAGATTAGATTTTTTTCCGCGAGGTACTTTTCGATCTGTTCGTATACTATTTTTTCCATGACTTTCGAGATGGATGTAAGGATAGAAACAGGGCGGTAGTTACCCGGGTCTAATTTGCTGCCCTTTTTGTGCAGGGGTGTTACTCTCGCAATTTTGAAGTCCTTGGGGACGTGTCCCTGTTTTATGGAGAGGTTTATTATGTGTGTGATGACTGGGGTGATGGCTGCTGCTGAGTCTCTGAGGAATTTGGAGGGGATGTTGTCATGGCCAGTGGCCTTGTTTGGTTGGAGGGCGCTTCACCTTGTTATTGTGTTCCCTGTAGGAGTTCACCTTGTTATTGTGTTCCCTGTAGGAGTTCACCTTGTTATTGTGTTCCCTGTAGGAGTTCACCTTGTTATTGTGTTCCCTGTAGGAGCTCACCTTGTTATTGTGTTCCCTGTAGGAGTTCACCTTGTTATTGTGTTCCCTGTAGGAGCTCACCTTGTTATTGTGTTCCCTGTAGGAGTTCACCTTGTTATTGTGTTCCCTGTAGGAGTTCACCTTGTTATTGTGTTCCCTGTAGGAGCTCACCTTGTTATTGTGTTCCCTGTAGGAGTTCACCTTGTTATTGTGTTCCCTGTAGGAGTTCACCTTGTTATTGTGTTCCCTGTAGGAGTTCACCTTGTTATTGTGTTCCCTGTAGGAGTTCACCTTGTTATTGTGTTCCCTGTAGGAGTTCACCTTGTTATTGTGTTCCCTGTAGGAGTTCACCTTGTTATTGTGTTCCCTGTAGGAGTTCACCTTGTTATTGTGTTCCCTGTAGGAGCTCACCTTGTTATTGTGTTCCCTGTAGGAGTTCACCTTGTTATTGTGTTCCCTGTAGGAGCTCACCTTGTTATTGTGTTCCCTGTAGGAGTTCACCTTGTTATTGTGTTCCCTGTAGGAGCTCACCTTGTTATTGTGTTCCCTGTAGTTCACCTTGTTATTGTGTTCCCTGTAGTTCACCTTGTTATTGTGTTCCCTGTAGGAGTTCACCTTGTTAGTTGTCATACAGAAGTACAGAATAAGTATAAAATAAAATAAGTATAGCAAGTAAAAAAAAAAATAGAAGTCACGTACGTAGACACAAGTGTTCAGTATGTACATATGTACAATGTTCAATGCAGAGTAGAAGTAACTGAGTTACCATACAATATACTAATATACAATGTACTTGTTAACCCCTTGTGTTCCCTGTAGGAGTTCACCATGCACGACACCATTGGATGCTACCTGGATCTAGACAACTGCAACATTTCCTTCTCCAAAAATGGTATAGTATTATTAGTACGTCTAATTCTGCTTTAGAATCTTGTAATAATCCAAGGAAACTATATAAAAGAAGGAAGGGTCATCATCACGTCAGATTACCCTCTGCTTGGTGCCAGTTATATTGAAGCCTGTATTACAATTCTAAATATACCAGCTATCTTGAGGAAATATACATCAACCAATATATCAAAAGTTAGATAGTGAACAGTGCAATAAATTGCAGATGATTCTGACATCCGAGGTTTGCATGATGCACCTGTTTTTAAATGATTGTCATAAACAAGGAGACGGCTGATCCCATTCAACTGGGTGTCGGCCGAACTGACCGTCTCCACGCTCTGCACCCATGTGTGTTCACACGCTACACAGTGACGGGATGACCCTTCCAATGTGTGTTCACACGCTACACAGTGACGGGATGACCCTTCCAATGTGTGTTCACACGCTACACAGTGACGGGATGACCCTTCCAATGTGTGTTCACACGCTACACAGTGACGGGATGACCCTTCCAATGTGTGTTCACACGCTACACAGTGACGGGATGACCCTTCCAATGTGTGTTCACACGCTACACAGTGACGGGATGACCCTTCCAATGTGTGTTCACACGCTACACAGTGACGGGATGACCCTTCCAATGTGTGTTCACACGCTACACAGTGACGGGATGACCCTTCCAATGTGTGTTCACACGCTACACAGTGACGGGATGACCCTTCACACGCTACACAGTGACGTGATGACCCTTCACACGCTACACAGTGACGTGATGACCCTTCACACGCTACACAGTGACGGGATGACCCTTCCAATGTGTGTTCACACGCTACACAGTGACGGGATGACCCTTCCAATGTGTGTTCACACGCTACACAGTGACGGGATGACCCTTCCAATGTGTGTTCACACGCTACACAGTGACGGGATGACCCTTCCAATGTGTGTTCACACGCTACACAGTGACGGGATGACCCTTCCAATGTGTGTTCACACGCTACACAGTGACGGGATGACCCTTCACACGCTACACAGTGACGTGATGACCCTTCACACGCTACACAGTGACGTGATGACCCTTCACACGCTACACAGTGACGGGATGACCCTTCCAATGTGTGTTCACACGCTACACAGTGACGGGATGACCCTTCCAATGTGTGTTCACACGCTACACAGTGACGGGATGACCCTTCCAATGTGTGTTCACACGCTACACAGTGACGGGATGACCCTTCCAATGTGTGTTCACACGCTACACAGTGACGGGATGACCCTTCCAATGTGTGTTCACACGCTACACAGTGACGGGATGACCCTTCCAATGTGTGTTCACACGCTACACAGTGACGGGATGACCCTTCCAATGTGTGTTCACACGCTACACAGTGACGGGATGACCCTTCCAATGTGTGTTCACACGCTACACAGTGACGGGATGACCCTTCACACGCTACACAGTGACGTGATGACCCTTCACACGCTACACAGTGACGTGATGACCCTTCACACGCTACACAGTGACGTGATGACCCTTCACACGCTACACAGTGACGTGATGACCCTTCACACGCTACACAGTGACGTGATGACCCTTCACACGCTACACAGTGACGTGATGACCCTTCACACGCTACACAGTGACGGGATGACCCTTCACACGCTACACAGTGACGTGATGACCCTTCACACGCTACACAGTGACGGGATGACCCTTCCTTCTTTTATAGTTTCATGTGTGTTCACACGCTACACAGTGACCTGATGACCCTTCCTTCTTTTATAGTTTCATGTGTGTTCACACGCTACACAGTGACCTGATGACCCTTCCTTCTTTTATAGTTTCATGTGTGTTCACACGCTACACAGTGACCTGATGACCCTTCCTTCTTTTATAGTTTCATGTGTGTTCACACGCTACACAGTGACAGGATGACCCTTCCTTCTTTTATAGTTTCATGTGTGTTCACACGCTACACAGTGACGGGATGACCCTTCCTTCTTTTATAGTTTCATGTGTGTTCACACGCTACACAGTGACGGGATGACCCTTCCTTCTTTTATAGTTTCATGTGTGTTCACACGCTACACAGTGACCTGATGACCCTTCCTTCTTTTATAGTTTCATGTGTGTTCACACGCTACACAGTGACCTGATGACCCTTCCTTCTTTTATAGTTTCATGTGTGTTCACACGCTACACAGTGACCTGATGACCCTTCCTTCTTTTATAGTTTCATGTGTGTTCACACGCTACACAGTGACCTGATGACCCTTCCTTCTTTTATAGTGTGTTCACACGCTACACAGTGACGGGATGACCCTTCCTTCTTTTATAGTTTCATGTGTGTTCACACGCTACACAGTGACCTGATGACCCTTCCTTCTTTTATAGTTTCATGTGTGTTCACACGCTGCACAGTGACGGGATGACCCTTCCTTCTTTTATAGTTTCATGTGTGTTCACACGCTACACAGTGACCTGATGACCCTTCCTTCTTTTATAGTTTCATGTGTGTTCACACGCTACACAGTGACGGGATGACCCTTCCTTCTTTTATAGTTTCATGTGTGTTCACACGCTACACAGTGACCTGATGACCCTTCCTTCTTTTATAGTTTCATGTGTGTTCACACGCTACACAGTGACGGGATGACCCTTCCTTCTTTTATAGTTTCATGTGTGTTCACACGCTACACAGTGACCTGATGACCCTTCCTTCTTTTATAGTTTCATGTGTGTTCACACGCTACACAGTGACCTGATGACCCTTCCTTCTTTTATAGTTTCATGTGTGTTCACACGCTGCACAGTGACCTGATGACCCTTCCTTCTTTTATAGTTTCATGTGTGTTCACACGCTACACAGTGACCTGATGACCCTTCCTTCTTTTATAGTTTCATGTGTGTTCACACGCTACACAGTGACGGGATGACCCTTCCTTCTTTTATAGTTTCATGTGTGTTCACACGCTACACAGTGACGGGATGACCCTTCCTTCTTTTATAGTTTCATGTGTGTTCACACGCTACACAGTGACCTGATGACCCTTCCTTCTTTTATAGTTTCATGTGTGTTCACACGCTACACAGTGACGGGATGACCCTTCCTTCTTTTATAGTTTCATGTGTGTTCACACGCTACACAGTGACGGGATGACCCTTCCTTCTTTTATAGTTTCATGTGTGTTCACACGCTACACAGTGACGGGATGACCCTTCCTTCTTTTATAGTTTCATGTGTGTTCACACGCTACACAGTGACCTGATGACCCTTCCTTCTTTTATAGTTTCATGTGTGTTCACACGCTACACAGTGACGGGATGACCCTTCCTTCTTTTATAGTTTCATGTGTGTTCACACGCTACACAGTGACCTGATGACCCTTCCTTCTTTTATAGTTTCATGTGTGTTCACACGCTACACAGTGACCTGATGACCCTTCCTTCTTTTATAGTTTCATGTGTGTTCACACGCTACACAGTGACCTGATGACCCTTCCTTCTTTTATAGTGTGTTCACACGCTACACAGTGACGGGATGACCCTTCCTTCTTTTATAGTTTCATGTGTGTTCACACGCTACACAGTGACCTGATGACCCTTCCTTCTTTTATAGTTTCATGTGTGTTCACACGCTGCACAGTGACGGGATGACCCTTCCTTCTTTTATAGTTTCATGTGTGTTCACACGCTACACAGTGACCTGATGACCCTTCCTTCTTTTATAGTTTCATGTGTGTTCACACGCTACACAGTGACGGGATGACCCTTCCTTCTTTTATAGTTTCATGTGTGTTCACACGCTACACAGTGACGGGATGACCCTTCCTTCTTTTATAGTTTCATGTGTGTTCACACGCTACACAGTGACCTGATGACCCTTCCTTCTTTTATAGTTTCATGTGTGTTCACACGCTACACAGTGACCTGATGACCCTTCCTTCTTTTATAGTTTCATGTGTGTTCACACGCTACACAGTGACCTGATGACCCTTCCTTCTTTTATAGTTTCATGTGTGTTCACACGCTACACAGTGACCTGATGACCCTTCCTTCTTTTATAGTTTCATGTGTGTTCACACGCTACACAGTGACGGGATGACCCTTCCTTCTTTTATAGTTTCATGTGTGTTCACACGCTACACAGTGACCTGATGACCCTTCCTTCTTTTATAGTTTCATGTGTGTTCACACGCTACACAGTGACGGGATGACCCTTCCTTCTTTTATAGTTTCATGTGTGTTCACACGCTACACAGTGACCTGATGACCCTTCCTTCTTTTATAGTTTCATGTGTGTTCACACGCTACACAGTGACCTGATGACCCTTCCTTCTTTTATAGTTTCATGTGTGTTCACACGCTGCACAGTGACCTGATGACCCTTCCTTCTTTTATAGTTTCATGTGTGTTCACACGCTACACAGTGACCTGATGACCCTTCCTTCTTTTATAGTTTCATGTGTGTTCACACGCTACACAGTGACGGGATGACCCTTCCTTCTTTTATAGTTTCATGTGTGTTCACACGCTACACAGTGACGGGATGACCCTTCCTTCTTTTATAGTTTCATGTGTGTTCACACGCTACACAGTGACCTGATGACCCTTCCTTCTTTTATAGTTTCATGTGTGTTCACACGCTACACAGTGACGGGATGACCCTTCCTTCTTTTATAGTTTCATGTGTGTTCACACGCTACACAGTGACCTGATGACCCTTCCTTCTTTTATAGTTTCATGTGTGTTCACACGCTACACAGTGACGGGATGACCCTTCCTTCTTTTATAGTTTCATGTGTGTTCACACGCTACACAGTGACGGGATGACCCTTCCTTCTTTTATAGTTTCATGTGTGTTCACACGCTACACAGTGACCTGATGACCCTTCCTTCTTTTATAGTTTCATGTGTGTTCACACGCTACACAGTGACGGGATGACCCTTCCTTCTTTTATAGTTTCATGTGTGTTCACACGCTACACAGTGACGGGATGACCCTTCCTTCTTTTATAGTTTCATGTGTGTTCACACGCTACACAGTGACGGGATGACCCTTCCTTCTTTTATAGTTTCATGTGTGTTCACACGCTGCACAGTGACGGGATGACCCTTCCTTCTTTTATAGTTTCATGTGTGTTCACACGCTACACAGTGACGGGATGACCCTTCCTTCTTTTATAGTTTCATGTGTGTTCACACGCTACACAGTGACGGGATGACCCTTCCTTCTTTTATAGTTTCATGTGTGTTCACACTAGGGATGCCCCCCGGACCCCGGTTTTAAACGGGAACCGGTTCTATATTAGAAAATACCGGAGTATTTATAAGCTCTGACGTCCTCGGTACTGCTATCGATACTCTAGAGAAATTATTATTATTATTATTATTATTATTATTATTATTATTATTATTTAAAAGTTGCGAACGATCCTCTCTCTGTCTCTGCACGAGAAGCGAGCCGCAGCCAGCGAGTCTCCTCGCGAGTCGCTCGCTAGTGCTACACATAGACATACGGGTCCTACATACGGGTACTCCTTAATGAAAGTGTCCCCGACGCCCCGTGCTATAGCGCTCTGCACACAGACAGCAGCTCTGCATGCACTGAGTCGTGATCATGGCGGATAGAGCGAAGCGTTCTAAAGTATGGATATACTTTACAAGGGTCAATGCCGACAATGCACGTTGCCACAAGTGCAACAAAACATTTGCCAGTAAGGGTGGCAATACGAGCAAATCAATTTATCAAAACATCTGTTGGCAAAACATGATATTAGTGTGCAGAAATGCGCGTATTCGACTGCCTTGCGCGCAGTGTTCCATCTGCATCCACTGCAGCCGTAACCGTAAGCCAAGATACGGAGTTGCCTAGGCTAATAACGAATTATTACAAATAGGCTAATAAACAAAACAATTGTTTAGCTACAAATACTACAATCTAAACTTTTTATAGATCGTCAAGCTGAGGCGTCAGCCACTATGTCCCAGGCCAGTGAGCCCAGGGCCACCACACATCCTCCTCCTCTACCTCCCTCCACCACCCAAAGTCCTTTCTCCCTAGCAGCTGCTAGAGGAAGGATGACAGAGGATAGGGTGAACGAGTGTCACAGTTCTGTTAGCCTTTTGCATTTGTTGTTTATTATAAAAAGTCTATAATTCAGAGTCAGACACATTTAAAACATTGTTGCTGCTGTTGCTGAAGAAATTATATTAATTTATTATATTTATTTATAAAGTTATATAAAAGAACATTGCTGTTGCTGAAGAAATTATATTTATTTATAATACTTATTTATAAAGTTGTATTTATAAATAATAAAGCAATGTTGATTCTGTTCTTAATTAATTGTCTTTTTTTCTTGCAAAAAAAGAACCAAAAAGAACCGATAAGAGTATCGATAAAGTACCGAACCGTTAAGCAGTATCGATAAGAGTAGTAGTATCGATAAAATCCTAACGATACCCATCCCTAGTTCACACGCTACACAGTGACGGGATGACCCTTCCTTCTTTTATAGTTTCATGTGTGTTCACACGCTACACAGTGACCTGATGACCCTTCCTTCTTTTATAGTTTCATGTGTGTTCACACGCTACACAGTGACGGGATGACCCTTCCTTCTTTTATAGTTTCATGTGTGTTCACACGCTGCACAGTGACGGGATGACCCTTCCTTCTTTTATAGTTTCATGTGTGTTCACACGCTACACAGTGACGGGATGACCCTTCCTTCTTTTATAGTTTCATGTGTGTTCACACGCTACACAGTGACCTGATGACCCTTCCTTCTTTTATAGTTTCATGTGTGTTCACACGCTACACAGTGACCTGATGACCCTTCCTTCTTTTATAGTTTCATGTGTGTTCACACGCTACACAGTGACCTGATGACCCTTCCTTCTTTTATAGTTTCATGTGTGTTCACACGCTACACAGTGACGGGATGACCCTTCCTTCTTTTATAGTTTCATGTGTGTTCACACGCTACACAGTGACCTGATGACCCTTCCTTCTTTTATAGTTTCATGTGTGTTCACACGCTACACAGTGACGGGATGACCCTTCCTTCTTTTATAGTTTCATGTGTGTTCACACGCTACACAGTGACCTGATGACCCTTCCTTCTTTTATAGTTTCATGTGTGTTCACACGCTACACAGTGACCTGATGACCCTTCCTTCTTTTATAGTTTCATGTGTGTTCACACGCTACACAGTGACCTGATGACCCTTCCTTCTTTTATAGTTTCATGTGTGTTCACACGCTACACAGTGACCTGATGACCCTTCCTTCTTTTATAGTTTCATGTGTGTTCACACGCTACACAGTGACGGGATGACCCTTCCTTCTTTTATAGTTTCATGTGTGTTCACACGCTACACAGTGACGGGATGACCCTTCCTTCTTTTATAGTTTCATGTGTGTTCACACGCTACACAGTGACCTGATGACCCTTCCTTCTTTTATAGTTTCATGTGTGTTCACACGCTACACAGTGACCTGATGACCCTTCCTTCTTTTATAGTTTCATGTGTGTTCACACGCTACACAGTGACCTGATGACCCTTCCTTCTTTTATAGTTTCATGTGTGTTCACACGCTACACAGTGACCTGATGACCCTTCCTTCTTTTATAGTTTCATGTGTGTTCACACGCTACACAGTGACCTGATGACCCTTCCTTCTTTTATAGTTTCATGTGTGTTCACACGCTACACAGTGACCTGATGACCCTTCCTTCTTTTATAGTTTCATGTGTGTTCACACGCTACACAGTGACGGGATGACCCTTCCTTCTTTTATAGTTTCATGTGTGTTCACACGCTACACAGTGACCTGATGACCCTTCCTTCTTTTATAGTTTCATGTGTGTTCACACGCTACACAGTGACCTGATGACCCTTCCTTCTTTTATAGTTTCATGTGTGTTCACACGCTGCACAGTGACGGGATGACCCTTCCTTCTTTTATAGTTTCATGTGTGTTCACACGCTACACAGTGACCTGATGACCCTTCCTTCTTTTATAGTTTCATGTGTGTTCACACGCTACACAGTGACGGGATGACCCTTCCTTCTTTTATAGTTTCATGTGTGTTCACACGCTACACAGTGACGGGATGACCCTTCCTTCTTTTATAGTTTCATGTGTGTTCACACGCTACACAGTGACGGGATGACCCTTCCTTCTTTTATAGTTTCATGTGTGTTCACACGCTGCACAGTGACGGGATGACCCTTCCTTCTTTTATAGTTTCATGTGTGTTCACACGCTACACAGTGACCTGATGACCCTTCCTTCTTTTATAGTTTCATGTGTGTTCACACGCTACACAGTGACGGGATGACCCTTCCTTCTTTTATAGTTTCATGTGTGTTCACACGCTACACAGTGACGGGATGACCCTTCCTTCTTTTATAGTTTCATGTGTGTTCACACGCTACACAGTGACCTGATGACCCTTCCTTCTTTTATAGTTTCATGTGTGTTCACACGCTACACAGTGACGGGATGACCCTTCCTTCTTTTATAGTTTCATGTGTGTTCACACGCTGCACAGTGACGGGATGACCCTTCCTTCTTTTATAGTTTCATGTGTGTTCACACGCTACACAGTGACCTGATGACCCTTCCTTCTTTTATAGTTTCATGTGTGTTCACACGCTACACAGTGACGGGATGACCCTTCCTTCTTTTATAGTTTCATGTGTGTTCACACGCTACACAGTGACCTGATGACCCTTCCTTCTTTTATAGTTTCATGTGTGTTCACACGCTACACAGTGACGGGATGACCCTTCCTTCTTTTATAGTTTCATGTGTGTTCACACGCTACACAGTGACGGGATGACCCTTCCTTCTTTTATAGTTTCATGTGTGTTCACACGCTGCACAGTGACGGGATGACCCTTCCTTCTTTTATAGTTTCATGTGTGTTCACACGCTACACAGTGACGGGATGACCCTTCCTTCTTTTATAGTTTCATGTGTGTTCACACGCTACACAGTGACCTGATGACCCTTCCTTCTTTTATAGTTTCATGTGTGTTCACACGCTACACAGTGACGGGATGACCCTTCCTTCTTTTATAGTTTCATGTGTGTTCACACGCTACACAGTGACCTGATGACCCTTCCTTCTTTTATAGTTTCATGTGTGTTCACACGCTACACAGTGACCTGATGACCCTTCCTTCTTTTATAGTTTCATGTGTGTTCACACGCTACACAGTGACGGGATGACCCTTCCTTCTTTTATAGTTTCATGTGTGTTCACACGCTACACAGTGACCTGATGACCCTTCCTTCTTTTATAGTTTCATGTGTGTTCACACGCTGCACAGTGACGGGATGACCCTTCCTTCTTTTATAGTTTCATGTGTGTTCACACGCTACACAGTGACCTGATGACCCTTCCTTCTTTTATAGTTTCATGTGTGTTCACACGCTACACAGTGACCTGATGACCCTTCCTTCTTTTATAGTTTCATGTGTGTTCACACGCTACACAGTGACCTGATGACCCTTCCTTCTTTTATAGTTTCATGTGTGTTCACACGCTACACAGTGACCTGATGACCCTTCCTTCTTTTAGTTTCATGTGTGTTCACACGCTACACAGTGACCTGATGACCCTTCCTTCTTTTATAGTTTCATGTGTGTTCACACGCTACACAGTGACCTGATGACCCTTCCTTCTTTTATAGTTTCATGTGTGTTCACACGCTACACAGTGACGGGATGACCCTTCCTTCTTTTATAGTTTCATGTGTGTTCACACGCTACACAGTGACGGGATGACCCTTCCTTCTTTTATAGTTTCATGTGTGTTCACACGCTACACAGTGACGGGATGACCCTTCCTTCTTTTATAGTTTCATGTGTGTTCACACGCTACACAGTGACCTGATGACCCTTCCTTCTTTTATAGTTTCATGTGTGTTCACACGCTACACAGTGACCTGATGACCCTTCCTTCTTTTATAGTTTCATGTGTGTTCACACGCTACACAGTGACCTGATGACCCTTCCTTCTTTTATAGTTTCATGTGTGTTCACACGCTACACAGTGACCTGATGACCCTTCCTTCTTTTATAGTTTCATGTGTGTTCACACGCTACACAGTGACCTGATGACCCTTCCTTCTTTTATAGTTTCATGTGTGTTCACACGCTACACAGTGACCTGATGACCCTTCCTTCTTTTATAGTTTCATGTGTGTTCACACGCTACACAGTGACCTGATGACCCTTCCTTCTTTTATAGTTTCATGTGTGTTCACACGCTGCACAGTGACGGGATGACCCTTCCTTCTTTTATAGTTTCATGTGTGTTCACACGCTACACAGTGACGGGATGACCCTTCCTTCTTTTATAGTTTCATGTGTGTTCACACGCTACACAGTGACGGGATGACCCTTCCTTCTTTTATAGTTTCATGTGTGTTCACACGCTACACAGTGACCTGATGACCCTTCCTTCTTTTATAGTTTCATGTGTGTTCACACGCTACACAGTGACGGGATGACCCTTCCTTCTTTTATAGTGTGTTCACACGCTGCACAGTGACCTGATGACCCTTCCTTCTTTTATAGTGTGTTCACACGCTGCACAGTGACGGGATGACCCTTCCTTCTTTTATAGTGTGTTCACACGCTGCACAGTGACCTGATGACCCTTCCTTCTTTTATAGTGTGTTCACACGCTGCACAGTGACGTGACGACCCTTCCTTCTTTTATAGTGTGTTCACACGCTACACCGTGACCTGATGACCCTTCACACGCTACACCGTGACCTGATGACCCTAACCCTAACCCTAACCCTTCTATTCTACTACTTATTGCATTGCACTATTTTACTCCGTCTATTTTCAAACCATAAACAAGTTGGGATGTTAGATCCTAATGTGAAAAACTGTGATTTTATACGTCTGCACTTTATGTGCACATTTTATGCCTGTCTTTTTTCTGTTGTGAAGCACTTTGAGCTGCAGTTTCTGTATGAAAGGTGCTATACAAATAAAGATTATTATTATTATTATTATTATTATTATTATTATAGTTTCCTTGTAATAGTCCAGTCATGCGAGTAGGCCCGCACCAATCAGAATTATGTTGAAAAATCTGCAGAGCTCTCCTAAGGCTCACTCTTCTCCCACTCTTCTCATCAGGCACCGACCTGGGTGTGGCTTTTGAGATCCCCCAGAATCTGAAGAACCAGCCCTTCTTTGCTTCCTGTGTGCTCAAGGTATCATCATCATCATCATCAACCTTTATTTATACAAAAAATTGCAGACATAAGAATAGGTATAAAATACAATAAAAGTAGTGCAATGTAAACGGCAGCAGAGCAAACGCATCATATTGCCATCCACTTAAAGGGGCACTTCGCCAAAAAATAACAGATTTTATTTTGCACATAATCTCACACACATCCAAAAACTATATAAACAGTTCTGTTGTCCTGGGTGGTAGTAGTAAATGTGTCTCTTCATTTGGTTTTTGGGTGTAAATTTGTTTTAAATGGGACATTGGATCCTTGTGTTGTCTTTAATTACAGCTCAATAAAATGATCAAGGTAACAGTCCCTTTAACACTTTGGATGCCACGGGTCCCGTGGTTTAAAAGCAAGCGTATGCCACCACCCACTTCAATGATAGAGCACTCTCATTTGTGAACGCATTTACTATATCTTAAATTATGGCTATTTGTCTAATCTGGCCGTCGCTTATCAATGACTTGTTTGCAGTCAACATCGTCGAAACGGATTGTTTTTTAATCGGTTCAGTTCCGTTTTATACCATTTTGAAAAACGCTTGTTTCTTGAAACTTCCAGAAGATTTCAGAAGATTCTGTGATAAACGCCCTTTACTGTAATACACAAAACACGTTGTCATTTTTCGGCCTATTTATGAATCGTTTTCAAATAAACGCTAGATTATCGATAGTATGTGTACTTATGCACGTTATAGAAGCGGGCTGAAAAATCGAATCTCTTATTTCCTGATCGCACACACACACACACATAGGGCCCACGCTGATATCTCTGTGAAAAAAGCTCTGATTATCCTAAGACTGGTAAAATAGATTCCTTACCTCAGATCAGATGTTCTCCAAAAAGTTTATTCCAATTCCTGATCGCCATTCCAAATATCGATTGCGTTTATTGATCCAACGCTGGGTGGTCGAAACACCAATTCCACACTGTTCTGATGGTCCAGAATGAATCCGATCGTCTCGGGTGACTTGTCTGAGAAGTAAAATGAGGAAGCAGGATTTCTTTCCCCCCATGCTTTTCATTCAGTCTAATCCAATGGGGTGCAGTACCACAGGGAGAGACGATAGGGGGCGGTATTTCCCCAATGGAGCTCAGAGAGAGTTCCAGTGGTAACGGGAGGCTAGATTGATGAAATATGAATGGAAATCGCTAATAAAAAAGAAAACGATTAAAAACGAGATCTCTTGTCTCTCTGGCACTCAACGGTTGGCATGAACTAACGAGAAATTTCGTCGTTGGCACTCAAAGTGTTGAGGCATTGTTATTTTTTGGTGAAGAGTCCCTTTTTTTATCCACTTTTTCTCCCATCCCAATTTCGTATTTCCAATTCTACCCTCCCCTGTCTTGAACGTTGCTAGACTATGCCTCCCACTGGTCGGCTGTAGTGAGGATAGAAGCTTTGCATCACGT
Source organism: Notolepis coatsorum (assembly GCF_963971535.1). Taxonomy (NCBI): domain Eukaryota; kingdom Metazoa; phylum Chordata; class Actinopteri; order Aulopiformes; family Paralepididae; genus Notolepis; species Notolepis coatsorum. Next base: position 147,839,103 of record NC_140169.1, on the reverse strand, counting down.
GTCCCCTCCGGTACACGAGGAGGCAGCCTGTCTCATCTTTTCACCGCAGCAGCTCGAACTCTCAGTGGCGAGGAGTAACGCGTGGGAGGCTCACGCTGCCCCCGACACTTCCTGACTCTGCTGTACAGGCGCACCAACCGACCTGTAGGAGTCGCTGTCCACAACGTCCAATCCCCACCCACCAGCTTTCCCACCCCTAACACTGCCAATTGTGTTAGTATGACCGCTGGCCAAGCCGGTAGCAACGCCGAGAGCTGGGCTCGATACCAGCATCTCCTGTGTTAGTGGCGAGCGCCTTGCCCACTGCGCCACTCAGCCGCCTGACGAGTCCCTTTTTAAGTTGACGGTGACGAGTGCAAATGAAAACCAAAATGATCCAGACTTTCCCTGTGAATTATACTCTGCATCGCTTGTCTTCCAGAACGCAGAGCTGAAGTTCAACTTTGGAGCAGAGGACTTGAAGAACCCTCCTAAGAGCGGCTTCGTAGCCCTGGACCAGGCGCCAGATGGACACACTGCCAAGTCCACTCAGACAGGTGTGTGTGGGTGTGCGCACTTCCTATTCCATTACTTCACTTCATGGGTTTACAGGAAAAACAATAGGTGGAGCAAGGTACAGACATGAACCCAGACAGTTATGAAAGGGGATAATGGTTATGACATTTGCGTCTCTTATTCTCTTCCTCTATTAACTAGGCTATGATGATGATGGCTGTATGATATTTTCGCTGCTGAAAGTGTCTGTTACTCCCTGGGGGGGATGAATAGAAGTTTGTCGTGGATTTTGACGTCTCCAACGGCAGGTTCTCCACGGGCATCAAGCAGCCTAAAACAGTGTCACACTGCGAATCAGGTATTCTGAAATAATGAAACAGGAGCTAAAAGAGACAGCCGGAATACTCACGTTAAATGAACACAGGTTTATTGGAGAAGAAAATATATATATACAGTACGCCCGTACGGACGGACTTTTAGTCTGTCAGAGTGCATATCACAGGTCTGTCAGAGTAAAAGTGACAAAAAGCAAAAGTGTAATGTGTTATAACACAGTCAAATAGAGACGCCTTCTTCGATGCATTCTTATGCCCTCCCCAGCCATATCCGTTATGCAAACACCCTGACATCTTTTAAATCAGCCCTCAAAACTCACCTTTTCAATCTTGCTTTTCACCTCTAATTCTGTCTGTTTGATTTTATTTTGTCATGTATTATTTTTGTTCTGTTTTGTTCTGTTTTTAGTTTTGCCATAGTTTGTCTCTCCTGCCCATGTAAAGCGTCTTTGAGCACCTGGAAAAGCGCTATATAAAATGGATGTATTATTATTATTATTATTATTAGAACTCTGGGAGGCTCCAAAAAGGGGCTTCTAGCAGGCGACCTTGACAACCTTATCAGGCCAGATGAATGGGTGCCCTGTCTTAAACAGAAATCCTGACTTCACAAAGAGAGAGAGAATGTGAAATTACACTTCACATTCCCCACTTTGTGCCATTTTTGGCACACATCCTGGTTCTTCTCATGACTAGATGTTCTGGAGGCATGGTGGGGCCAAACTATAGATTTGAAGCCATTATCTTTTCCATTATCCAGCATAGAAATATAAATGATATAATGATCCTCCTTTTCAGCTGCGACTTTCTTTTAAAGTCTGGTGTGAAAAGTGTCATACAGCCCACAAGTCAAAACATTAAATATGTTTATGGTAGCGGTGGCCTAAAGGTTAGAGAAGCAGGTTTGTGGCCAGAAGGTCGTCGGTTCGACCCCCCGGACTGAGAGGACAAATCTGGGCTGTGGGAAGTGAATGAATAACTCTCTCACATCCCTCAGTACCAACCGCCGAAGTGCCCTTGAGCAAACTAACTGGAAACAGCTAGGGTGGTATGTGTCTCTGTTGTCCTGGGTGGTAGTAGTAAATGTGTCTCTCTGTCCTGGGTGGTAGTAGTAAATGTGTCTCTGTTGTCCTGGGTGGTAGTAGTAAATGTGTCTCTCTGTCCTGGGTGGTAGTAGTAAATGTGTCTCTGTTGTCCTGGGTGGTAGTAGTAAATGTGTCTGTTGTCCTGGGTGGTAGTAGTAAATGTGTCTCTCTGTCCTGGGTGGTAGTAGTAAATGTGTCTGTTGTCCTGGGTGGTAGTAGTAAATGTGTCTCTCTGTCCTGGGTGGTAGTAGTAAATGTGTCTCTGTTGTCCTGGGTGGTAGTAGTAAATGTGTCTCTGTTGTCCTGGGTGGCAGTAGTAAATGTGTCTCTGTTGTCCTGGGTGGTAGTAGTAAATGTGTCTCTCTGTTGTCCTGGGTGGTAGTAGTAAATGTGTCTCTGTTGTCCTGGGTGGTAGTAGTAAATGTGTCTCTGTTGTCCTGGGTGGTAGTAGTAAATGTGTCTCTGTTGTCCTGGGTGGTAGTAGTAAATGTGTCTCTGTTGTCCTGGGTGGTAGTAGTAAATGTGTCTCTGTCCTGGGTGGTAGTAGTAAATGTGTCTCTGTCCTGGGTGGTAGTAGTAAATGTGTCTCTGTTGTCCTGGGTGGCAGTAGTAAATGTGTCTCTGTCCTGGGTGGTAGTAGTAAATGTGTCTCTGTCCTGGGTGGTAGTAGTAAATGTGTCTCTGTCCTGGGTGGTAGTAGTAAATGTGTCTCTGTCCTGGGTGGTAGTAGTAAATGTGTCTCTCTGTCCTGGGTGGTAGTAGTAAATGTGTCTCTGTTGTCCTGGGTGGCAGTAGTAAATGTGTCTCTCTGTCCTGGGTGGTAGTAGTAAATGTGTCTCTGTCCTGGGTGGTAGTAGTAAATGTGTCTCTCTGTCCTGGGTGGTAGTAGTAAATGTGTCTCTGTTGTCCTGGGTGGTAGTAGTAAATGTGTCTCTGTCCTGGGTGGTAGTAGTAAATGTGTCTCTGTTGTCCTGGGTGGTAGTAGTAAATGTCTCTCTGTCCTGGGTGGTAGTAGTAAATGTGTCTCTGTCCTGGGTGGTAGTAGTAAATGTGTCTCTCTGTCCTGGGTGGTAGTAGTAAATGTGTCTCTGTTGTCCTGGGTGGTAGTAGTAAATGTGTCTCTGTTGTCCTGGGTGGTAGTAGTAAATGTGTCTCTCTGTCCTGGGTGGTAGTAGTAAATGTGTCTGTTGTCCTGGGTGGTAGTAGTAAATGTGTCTCTCTGTCCTGGGTGGTAGTAGTAAATGTGTCTCTGTTGTCCTGGGTGGTAGTAGTAAATGTGTCTCTCTGTCCTGGGTGGTAGTAGTAAATGTGTCTCTGTTGTCCTGGGTGGTAGTAGTAAATGTGTCTCTCTGTTGTCCTGGGTGGTAGTAGTAAATGTGTCTCTCTGTCCTGGGTGGTAGTAGTAAATGTGTCTCTGTTGTCCTGGGTGGTAGTAGTAAATGTGTCTGTTGTCCTGGGTGGTAGTAGTAAATGTGTCTCTGTTGTCCTGGGTGGTAGTAGTAAATGTGTCTCTCTGTCCTGGGTGGTAGTAGTAAATGTGTCTGTTGTCCTGGGTGGTAGTAGTAAATGTGTCTCTCTGTCCTGGGTGGTAGTAGTAAATGTGTCTCTGTTGTCCTGGGTGGCAGTAGTAAATGTGTCTCTGTCCTGGGTGGTAGTAGTAAATGTGTCTCTGTTGTCCTGGGTGGTAGTAGTAAATGTGTCTCTCTGTCCTGGGTGGTAGTAGTAAATGTGTCTCTCTGTTGTCCTGGGTGGTAGTAGTAAATGTGTCTCTCTGTTGTCCTGGGTGGTAGTAGTAAATGTGTCTCTGTTGTCCTGGGTGGTAGTAGTAAATGTGTCTCTGTTGTCCTGGGTGGTAGTAGTAAATGTGTCTCTGTTGTCCTGGGTGGTAGTAGTAAATGTGTCTCTGTTGTCCTGGGTGGTAGTAGTAAATGTCTCTCTGTCCTGGGTGGCAGTAGTAAATGTGTCTCTGTCCTGGGTGGTAGTAGTAAATGTGTCTCTGTTGTCCTGGGTGGCAGTAGTAAATGTGTCTCTGTTGTCCTGGGTGGTAGTAGTAAATGTGTCTCTGTTGTCCTGGGTGGTAGTAGTAAATGTGTCTCTGTTGTCCTGGGTGGTAGTAGTAAATGTGTCTCTGTTGTCCTGGGTGGTAGTAGTAAATGTGTCTCTCTGTCCTGGGTGGTAGTAGTAAATGTGTCTCTGTTGTCCTGGGTGGTAGTAGTAAATGTCTCTCTGTCCTGGGTGGTAGTAGTAAATGTGTCTCTGTCCTGGGTGGTAGTAGTAAATGTGTCTCTCTGTCCTGGGTGGTAGTAGTAAATGTGTCTCTGTTGTCCTGGGTGGTAGTAGTAAATGTGTCTCTGTTGTCCTGGGTGGTAGTAGTAAATGTGTCTCTCTGTCCTGGGTGGTAGTAGTAAATGTGTCTCTGTTGTCCTGGGTGGTAGTAGTAAATGTGTCTCTGTTGTCCTGGGTGGTAGTAGTAAATGTGTCTCTGTTGTCCTGGGTGGTAGTAGTAAATGTGTCTCTCTGTCCTGGGTGGTAGTAGTAAATGTGTCTCTCTGTCCTGGGTGGTAGTAGTAAATGTGTCTCTCTGTTGTCCTGGGTGGTAGTAGTAAATGTGTCTCTGTTGTCCTGGGTGGTAGTAGTAAATGTGTCTCTCTGTTGTCCTGGGTGGTAGTAGTAAATGTGTCTCTGTTGTCCTGGGTGGTAGTAGTAAATGTGTCTCTGTTGTCCTGGGTGGTAATAGTAAATGTGTCTCTCTGTTGTCCTGGGTGGTAGTAGTAAATGTGTCTCTGTTGTCCTGGGTGGTAGTAGTAAATGTGTCTTTGTTGTCCTGGGTGGTAGTAGTAAATGTGTCTCTGTTGTCCTGGGTGGTAGTAGTAAATGTGTCTCTGTTGTCCTGGGTGGCAGTAGTAAATGTGTCTCTCTGTCCTGGGTGGTAGTAGTAAATGTGTCTCTGTTGTCCTGGGTGGTAGTAGTAAATGTGTCTCTGTTGTCCTGGGTGGTAGTAGTAAATGTGTCTCTCTGTCCTGGGTGGTAGTAGTAAATGTGTCTCTGTTGTCCTGGGTGGTAGTAGTAAATGTCTCTCTGTCCTGGGTGGTAGTAGTAAATGTGTCTCTGTTGTCCTGGGTGGTAGTAGTAAATGTGTCTCTGTTGTCCTGGGTGGTAGTAGTAAATGTGTCTCTGTTGTCCTGGGTGGTAGTAGTAAATGTGTCTCTGTTGTCCTGGGTGGTAGTAGTAAATGTGTCTCTCTGTCCTGGGTGGCAGTAGTAAATGTGTCTCTGTCCTGGGTGGTAGTAGTAAATGTGTCTCTCTGTCCTGGGTGGTAGTAGTAAATGTGTCTCTGTTGTCCTGGGTGGTAGTAGTAAATGTGTCTCTCTGTCCTGGGTGGTAGTAGTAAATGTGTCTCTCTGTCCTGGGTGGTAGTAGTAAATGTGTCTCTCTGGCCTGGGTGGCAGTAGTAAATGTGTCTCTGTTGTCCTGGGTGGTAGTAGTAAATGTGTCTCTCTGTCCTGGGTGGCAGTAGTAAATGTGTCTCTGTTGTCCTGGGTGGCAGTAGTAAATGTGTCTCTCTGTCCTGGGTGGCAGTAGTAAATGTGTCTCTGTCCTGGGTGGTAGTAGTAAATGTCTCTCTGTTGTCCTGGGTGGTAGTAGTAAATGTGTCTCTGTTGTCCTGGGTGGTAGTAGTAAATGTGTCTCTCTGTCCTGGGTGGCAGTAGTAAATGTGTCTCTGTTGTCCTGGGTGGTAGTAGTAAATGTGTCTCTCTTGTCCTGGGTGGTAGTAGTAAATGTGTCTCTCTGTTGTCCTGGGTGGTAGTAGTAAATGTGTCTCTGTTGTCCTGGGTGGCAGTAGTAAATGTGTCTCTGTTGTCCTGGGTGGTAGTAGTAAATGTGTCTCTCTGTCCTGGGTGGCAGTAGTAAATGTGTCTCTCTGTCCTGGGTGGCAGTAGTAAATGTGTCTCTGTCCTGGGTGGTAGTAGTAAATGTGTCTCTGTTGTCCTGGGTGGCAGTAGTAAATGTGTCTCTGTCCTGGGTGGTAGTAGTAAATGTGTCTCTGTCCTGGGTGGCAGTAGTAAATGTGTCTCTGTTGTCCTGGGTGGTAGTAGTAAATGTGTCTCTGTTGTCCTGGGTGGTAGTAGTAAATGTGTCTGTTGTGAAGGGCCAGATTAAACCGAATATATATATTTATTTATATATATATATTTAATTGTATTTGTATATTCTCTAATATTCCCTGATATCCCTTGTATATTCCTTGTACAATATGCATTGGATATCCATTCTAGCCTACTGAACATCCCATAATAGTCTCCATTCTACTATTGGTCGAGACCTTGGTGCCAGGCTGCCATACCCCTCAGACCCAGTTCAAACGTACCGCTCGACATGTACGAACAAGTCCTAGTTCCGCGTAGGAATTTGGCTACCGCACCACTAATGGGACTATTTGTTCATAGTGCGTATATATACTGCGCTACTAAAGTAGGACTTTCCTTTCAGTCCAGTTTCTTACCCTCCAATAGAGTCACAGACGTAAAGCCTCCCCGCGATGCCACGTGTGGGAGTAAGGCCAAGTTCGGCCTACCATCGGTATTGAGACATCGTGTATATTAATATTTGAATAGTCATATTTGGCACTATATCGTCGAGTTGGACGTAGTCTATTAAGCTAATAATAGTCTGTTAATATATAGTGCTTCGTGCGGTGAGAATACTACCGTAGTCAGTACCCCATCGTTTCGGGCAGAGAACTGGCTGCTTACCCAGGGTGGTTGACCCTATGTGAAGCTGCACCCGAGGAGCCCCAGAGCCGACGAGCGAGTGGACCTGTATACCGGATTATTCTACCGACGACAGCCCGCCTTCCCAGGCACGGATTATGCTTTGGATACTTTGATTATTCTATGGATAAAGACCCCCGACACTACCGTGTGTTGGAACCCCCCCCCCTGGAGAGGACGCAAGGTGAGGAGACGCTCTGCAAGACGAGGTCTCTCCACATCTCTCCCCCGTGGACCGGAGAGAGCCGGCCCACAAAGAGTCCACCTGCTTTCATCTGTGGTCCAAGGATCGCCGGCGCATTGAACGGCACTACAGTGGGTTCACCTGGGATACCCTTGGCCGGACGAGGCAGCTGGATTCTACCCCCCCCCCCTCCTACTCCTGTCGGCTTACAAGCGACCGGATTAACCCCCTCTAGTGTATCCAGCCTATAATCATTAAAGTATCATTGCTGTTATTCCTTAACTATTCCAGGTCGTATATTTACCACCTGCGCCTTCAGAGATTGGACATTATCTATTGATATACCGACGAATACTCCTTGCCATAAAAGTGCATACTATTTCAATTCATAAATGTAATTAAGTGATTAAGTGCTTATTCTACACACCATCGCTGTGTAGGAAATAAAGACCTGTTTCTAATTCGTACATTTGTGTTGGATCCGTTTCATCTACGTGAGAGTGTTCATGATAATATATTTATGCCGTGTACTGGGTGGCCGAATATTAAGTACAAAGGTAGTGGTAGTAAGTATCATATCTAGTAATACAGTCAGGGAATTGTACCCCTCAGTTACAATTGGTCCTTCGAGCCGGATGGTAATTAGTGTAATATTAATATAGTGTTATTAATATTGAAATGGCCTATGATGAACACTCCACGAAACGATCCTCCTAACCAACGCCCGCAGCGCGAACGACGGCTCCCTCAGTACTTAGAGGCTTACGCTGTCAGTCAACAACCTAGTCTTCTACTAACAGTAAACGCGGTAAAACTAGAAAGTAAAAGTATGTCTAACCCCAACGCCCAGACTACCCCGACCATAGAGGCCCCTACGGGCTCTAATGTAACTGACCAAGTTCACGGTGGGGACCAGTGGGAACCAGACATGACTTCACACCCCGCCAGTACTGAAGAAGTAGTCCCCGATGAGTCCCGGGAGGAATACAACGCTACCGAGAGAGAACTCGGCACGGAAGAAGACGGGGAGAGCACCGTGGAGATAGAGCTCCAAGGCTCCGCAAGGAGTACCCCGAGGGAAGGCTCCCCTATACAACCGCCTTCTCCCAGCGAGGCAGAGAGGACCCTACAGCAGGCATTCCTCGTCAGCCTGAAAGCCTCTACTGAACGCGATAGACTCCAGGGTGAACGCGATCGATTGCAGATACAGCAACGGAGCGAAGAAGAGCACATACACCTGGAAATAAGACGCATTCAGATGGAAGAGAATGTGGCCCGAGACCGAGCAGACAGCCAGCGAGCAGCCGCTGGTGCTCTACGGGACGCAGAGCGCGACAGACAGCAAGCGCAACTAATAGAACAGCTGATCAGACGGACAACACCCTCTCCCTCCGCCAGAGGCTCCAGGAACTCGTCTAGACACACCTCCAGGGCGGCATCCCCTAGCCGAGTAAACAACCCTGAACTTGACCAACAGACGAGGTCTATACCCCCCACAGACCACCTCCCCCCACCGGTCCAAGCGAGACCTAGCAACCGGGAAGGAGCAGCATATCCTGTGGAGAGGCTAAACCAGAGACTACAAGCACTGGATGACCTAACTGAAGACGAAGAGGAAGAGGAGGAGAACCGCGCCCGAAGACAGCACAGTACTCTACCGGACCAGGAGGTCCGGTACAGCCCAGGCTATACTCCCGCGGAGCTGCGCTACAGACCCCCGACTCTATACACGGGTGAGCACGACGCACGACCCGCACCGAGGAACAGCACCTGGACAAGCGGGCCATGGTACACTGCCAGTACCAGCCCATACCAAGGAGCGGGAGGAGACTCGCCTAGGAGGCCTCCCCCCCAACGCTCGCCGATGTATCCACAGTCAGCGTCATACATTGGCACGCCTATGGTACCCGACTTCACCCAAGAGAACCGGGCCCAGTATACAGAACTCCGCATGTGTCTGGAGACCATGTTGGTGGATGTATTGGATGAACGCCACAAATACGCCATCCTACTGCAGCACTTAAAGGTGCCCCGCGCACATAATATAGCGCTCGCCTACGCGACTTCCACCACCCCATACACAGCAGCGCTGGTAGCATTGGACCAGAGGTATGGGCGCATATGGGATTACGTGATCCAGGAGATCCGACACATCGACCGCTTACCCCCAGCAATAGACAATCGAGCACTGGACGACCTGTCCATCAGAGTGCAGTCCCTGGTAGGGATGTTGGGAGCGCAAAGAGAGAAGGGGAAGTATGAACTTTACGCCAACTCAAATGTGGAAAGGATCCTGGAGAAGCTGCCGCCCGCTCGTCAGGAGCGCTTTAGGCGGCAGAGGGACCACAGAGACCCGAATGGCCCCGAACCGAACCTCCTCGATCTAGCAGACTTCCTGGCGAGAGAAGTCAGCAGCCTACGGCTAGATACATTCGGACGGAGCACCCCTGGCTCCAGAGAAGGAACCAGACGACTAAATGATGGAAGAAGATCGGTGACTGTGATGCACCAATCGGAGTCAGTACCGAGCAGCAGGAGCCACAGTACCCCCTCCAGAACGGAGAAGTGGAAGATAGTGTGCCCCTACTGTGAGAAAGAACACTGGCTAGCGCAATGTGACTCCTTCCCCAAGCTGAACGCGGAGGAAGCAGGTCAATGGATAAAGTCCAACAAGCGCTGTTTTCGCTGTGCGCGCTCACACATGGCAGCCGAATGCCGCTTAAAGAAAAGGTGCACCAAGTGCGATGGAGCCCATCTGGACATACTTCACGACAGTAACAGACGGCGCCCTTCACCTGCACCATCCAGCCGCAAAGCGAGCGTCATGTACATCGATCCCGCCAGCAGCAGTGGAGCCTGAGTACTCCTAAAAGTAGTGCGTGTGACACTAAGCCACCAGAATAAAGTCCTGGACACTTACGCCGTCCTCGATGACGGGTCAGAGAAGACCCTGCTGCTCGCCTCCGCTGCGGCCCAGCTAGGGCTGCGGGGAAGCGAAACCCAAATGACAATTCGGACAATAAGACGAGATTTGAAGACGATAAAGGGCGAGAATGTCTCATTCTCTATCGCAGCAAGCGGCCAGCCTGAGCGACGGTACCAGATTGCAGACGCTTTCACCAGCCAAGAAATAGGACTGTCGCGGTACACATACCCCGTCGCCAAGCTGATGGAGAAATATGCACATCTGCGCAAGTTACCGATCCCGCTCATAGACAATGCTATGCCGACCCTGTTGATAGGCTCCGACCATGCAGACCTCATTGTCCCGATAGACCGGGTTCATACCGGACCCCGAGGCTGCCCTGCAGCAGTCGAGACCCGTTTGGGATGGACTCTCCAAGGCCCGCTCGCCAAATCTCTCAACCGAAGTACAGCCACTAGATGTCTCCACTCCCGAGTCACAGAGGGAGAAACCGCACTCCTGCAACACGTAGAGCGGCTATGGAGCTTGGAACAAATGCCCTTTAAGAATGGAAAGAAAGACATTCGCTCTAAAGATGACATTTACGCCATTCACCTCCTCGAGACAGGGACCAAGAGAGTCCCGGTCAACGGCGTGTTGAGATACGCCACGCCACTCCTGCGGCGAGAAGGAATGCCTACTTTCCACGCCAAGACAGACGCCATAGAACGGTACCTGCTGAACACGGAGCGGCGCTTAGCCAAGAACCCCGCCCAAGAGAGTGTATACCGCGCTGAGATTGAGAAGCTCATCACAGCGGGACACGTCACAAAGATGGACATTAAAGAAGCTGACCAGACCACTGAATCGTGGTACGTGCCCCACCACAAGGTCCATCACAACGGTAAAGACCGCATAGTATTTAACTGCAGCTACCAGATCGGATCCCAAAATCTGAATAAAGAGTTACTGCCCGGTCCCACACTCGGCCCCTCCCTACTCGGCGTTCTACTCCGCTTCCGCCAGGAAAAGGTGGCCATCAGCGGGGACATTAAAGGAATGTTCCTGCAGGTGAGATTAGTAGAGGCGGACAAGCCCCTGTTACGGTTCCTATGGAGAGAGAAGCCAGGAGATGAGCACCCAGCCATCTACCAATGGGAAGTCCTCCCCTTCGGAACGACGTGCAGCCCCTGCTGTGCGACATTTGCACTACAGAAACATGTAGCAGAGGACCCAGCAGCGGACGAAGAGGTCCGACACAGCGTAAAGAACAGCTTCTACGTAGACAACTGTCTACAAAGCCTTTCAACCCAGGAAGAAGCCGAGGCTCTCCTGATTAAACTCCGCGCCTCATTGATCAAAGGCGGCTTTGATCTCAGGCAGTGGGCCAGCAGCGATCCGCAAGTACTGCGCAGCCTCTCCTCCGAGGACAAGGCAGCCAGCAGCGAGACCTGGATGGCTACAATCCCGGGAGAAGCCCAGGAGATGACCCTGGGATTGGTGTGGCGATTCAAAACAGATTCGCTTCACTACAGACACAAGCCCCTGACTACGGAGCAGGGAAGGCCGGCGGCGGCGCCGACCACCAGACGGAGTGTGTACACAACACTCGCCCGACAATATGACCCGCTAGGATGTATTCTACCGTACACCACCAGGGCAAAAATGATTGTACGAGCATTGTGGGACAAGGACCAGGGCTGGGACGACCCCATTCCCGCACACCTTGCATCCACCTGGAGAGAGTGGGAGATGGAGCTCCACTCACTCCCAGGCGTTAATATGCGCCGAAGCTACTTCCCACCCACGGTGAGGCCAGAGACATGTAAAATGGACTTACACGTCTTCAGTGACGCCTCAGAGGTCGCATACGGATCAGTAGCCTACTTGCGGGCCCAAGACCAAGGGGGAGAGATCTACACAGCATTTGTCCTCGCCCGCTCGAGAATAGCCCCACGCAAGCAACAATCTATCCCACGTCTAGAGCTCTGCGCAGCCCTAGCCGGAGCGCACCTAGCCACGCTCATCCAACGTGAGCTCACCATACCGGTGTCTAGAACAATCCTGTGGTCAGATTCCACGACGGTACTCGCCTGGATCAAATCGGACTCATGCAAGTACAAAGTCTTCGTGGGAGTCAGAGTCACCGAGATTCAAGACTTAACCGAAGAGTTAACCGGAGAAACAGAGTGGCGCTACGTTGATACAAAACAGAACCCAGCTGACGTCATCACCCGGGGGATGCCCCTGGATGACCTCACCCGTCGCAATGTCTACAGTGACGGCCCCGCATTCCTAAGACTCCCGGAAGGACAGTGGCCCATGCCTATCCCGAGGGAAGCAAGTCCAGAGGAGGTGGAAATTAAGAAGTCTGTGTTCTGTGGATTGAGCACCGTAGCCTCCACCGACCCTAACATAAACGATTGCACGTCCATAGAGAGTGCACAACAAAGAACATTCCTGCGGTACCACCCGGAGTGCAAGTCCCCCGCTGATATGTCAGCAGCTAACTACGAGGAAGCAGAATTGCTTCTACTGCAGCGAGCCCAGAGAGACTCGTTCCCCGATGAATTGGCCTGTCTACAGGGAGGAAAGCCCGTCCCATCCGACAGCAGATTAATTCACCTGGCCCCCGAGAGCGACGCTCACACCCTCATCAGAGTGGGTGGTCGCCTACGCAGAGCCCCCAATCTACCGGATGACATTAAATACCCGATCGTATTGAACAGCCGACACAAGGTCACAGAGCTGATTATAAAGAAATACGATGAGGATGTACATCACGCAGGAGCAGAAAGAGTCTTCGCGGAAATCAGACGTCGTTACTGGATCCTACAAGTAAGAGAGGCGGTACGACGCTTCCAACGAACATGTCTAGACTGCCGCAAGTGGCGCGCGCAGCCCAGCATACCAAGGATGGCTGACCTTCCTCCATGTCGCCTCCGAATCGGTGACAAGCCATTCCACTCAACGGGTATGGACTGCTTTGGCCCGCTGCACATAAAGAAAGGAAGAGGAACCGAGAAGCGGTGGGGTATTGTATTCAAATGCATGACCACCAGAGCGATACACATCGAGCTTCTCCCGACCATGAGCACAGACTCATTCCTTATGGCCTTCCGTAGATTCATATCACGGAAAGGAAGACCGTCTACCCTATTGTCCGATCATGGGACAAACTTTAAAGGCGGCGAAAGAGAGCTGAGAGAGAGCTTCCAAGCTATGGGCCCAGAACTTAAGACCCACCTCGCTCCAGCACAGGTTGATTTCCAATTCAACCCCCCAAACGCACCCCACTTCGGTGGCACTTGGGAACGAGAAGTGCGCTCCATAAAGACAGCCCTGTACGCAGTACTTGGGGCCCAGACTGTGGCGGAAGAAGTCCTAATGACAGTCCTCACGGAGATTGAGGGAGTACTTAACTCGAAGCCCCTCGGATATGTCTCCAGTGATGTGGCGGATATCGACCCAGTTACCCCCAACACACTCCTGATGGGGCGGCTAGATCCCACATTACCCCAGACAATGTACCGGCCTGAAGAAGCGAACGGCCGACGAATGTGGAGGTACAGCCAAGTATTAGCCGACAAGTTTTGGAACAGTTTCCTACTGCACTACCTACCGTCTCTACAGACCCGCCAGAAGTGGGTAAAGGAGAGAGACAATTTGACAGAAGGAACAGTCGTCATGATTATTGATCAATCACTGCCCAGAGCTATGTGGCCGGCCGGCCGCGTAAGCAAAGTGATCACCGGTGCCGACGGCAAGGTCCGAGCAGCTGAAGTGCTCGTCCAGGGTCGCACTTACACCCGTCCCGTGGCAAGGCTCATAGAACTGCCTCGACTCCCAGACACAATCGATGATGACCATGACCCTACAACCCTATGACTTTGTGAAGTTGACTGACCCCTACAGCAAACCCTTATGTGTAAATAGACAACGCGATTAATCTGTCTCCGTTTAACTGATTAGGTCTGGGACCTATTCAGGGGGTGGCTGTTGTGAAGGGCCAGATTAAACCGAATATATATATTTATTTATATATATATATTTAATTGTATTTGTATATTCTCTAATATTCCCTGATATCCCTTGTATATTCCTTGTACAATATGCATTGGATATCCATTCTAGCCTACTGAACATCCCATAATAGTCTCCATTCTACTATTGGTCGAGACCTTGGTGCCAGGCTGCCATACCCCTCAGACCCAGTTCAAACGTACCGCTCGACATGTACGAACAAGTCCTAGTTCCGCGTAGGAATTTGGCTACCGCACCACTAATGGGACTATTTGTTCATAGTGCGTATATATACTGCGCTACTAAAGTAGGACTTTCCTTTCAGTCCAGTTTCTTACCCTCCAATAGAGTCACAGACGTAAAGCCTCCCCGCGATGCCACGTGTGGGAGTAAGGCCAAGTTCGGCCTACCATCGGTATTGAGACATCGTGTATATTAATATTTGAATAGTCATATTTGGCACTATATCGTCGAGTTGGACGTAGTCTATTAAGCTAATAATAGTCTGTTAATATATAGTGCTTCGTGCGGTGAGAATACTACCGTAGTCAGTACCCCATCGTTTCGGGCAGAGAACTGGCTGCTTACCCAGGGTGGTTGACCCTATGTGAAGCTGCACCCGAGGAGCCCCAGAGCCGACGAGCGAGTGGACCTGTATACCGGATTATTCTACCGACGACAGCCCGCCTTCCCAGGCACGGATTATGCTTTGGATACTTTGATTATTCTATGGATAAAGACCCCCGACACTACCGTGTGTTGGAACCCCCCCCCCTGGAGAGGACGCAAGGTGAGGAGACGCTCTGCAAGACGAGGTCTCTCCACATCTCTCCCCCGTGGACCGGAGAGAGCCGGCCCACAAAGAGTCCACCTGCTTTCATCTGTGGTCCAAGGATCGCCGGTGCATTGAACGGCACTACAGTGGGTTCACCTGGGATACCCTTGGCCGGACGAGGCAGCTGGATTCTACCCCCCCCCCCCCTCCTACTCCTGTCGGCTTACAAGCGACCGGATTAACCCCCTCTAGTGTATCCAGCCTATAATCATTAAAGTATCATTGCTGTTATTCCTTAACTATTCCAGGTCGTATATTTACCACCTGCGCCTTCAGAGATTGGACATTATCTATTGATATACCGACGAATACTCCTTGCCATAAAAGTGCATACTATTTCAATTCATAAATGTAATTAAGTGATTAAGTGCTTATTCTACACACCATCGCTGTGTAGGAAATAAAGACCTGTTTCTAATTCGTACATTTGTGTTGGATCCGTTTCATCTACGTGAGAGTGTTCATGATAATATATTTATGCCGTGTACTGGGTGGCCGAATATTAAGTACAAAGGTAGTGGTAGTAAGTATCGTATCTAGTAATACAGTCAGGGAATTGTACCCCTCAGTTACAGTGTCTCTGTCCTGGGTGGTAGTAGTAAATGTGTCTCTGTTGTCCTGGGTGGTAGTAGTAAATGTGTCTCTCTGTCCTGGGTGGTAGTAGTAAATGTGTCTCTCTGTCCTGGGTGGTAGTAGTAAATGTGTCTCTGTTGTCCTGGGTGGTAGTAGTAAATGTGTCTCTGTTGTCCTGGGTGGTAGTAGTAAATGTGTCTCTGTTGTCCTGGGTGGTAGTAGTAAATGTGTCTCTGTCCTGGGTGGTAGTAGTAAATGTGTCTCTGTTGTCCTGGGTGGTAGTAGTAAATGTGTCTCTGTCCTGGGTGGTAGTAGTAAATGTGTCTCTCTGTCCTGGGTGGTAGTAGTAAATGTGTCTCTGTTGTCCTGGGTGGTAGTAGTAAATGTGTCTCTGTTGTCCTGGGTGGTAGTAGTAAATGTGTCTCTGTTGTCCTGGGTGGTAGTAGTAAATGTGTCTCTGTTGTCCTGGGTGGTAGTAGTAAATGTGTCTCTGTTGTCCTGGGTGGTAGTAGTAAATGTGTCTCTGTCCTGGGTGGTAGTAAATGTGTCTCTGTCCTGGGTGGTAGTAGTAAATGTGTCTCTCTGTCCTGGGTGGTAGTAGTAAATGTGTCTCTGTTGTCCTGGGTGGTAGTAGTAAATGTGTCTCTCTGTCCTGGGTGGCAGTAGTAAATGTGTCTCTCTGTCCTGGGTGGTAGTAGTAAATGTGTCTCTCTGTCCTGGGTGGCAGTAGTAAATGTGTCTCTCTGTCCTGGGTGGCAGTAGTAAATGTGTCTCTGTTGTCCTGGGTGGTAGTAGTAAATGTGTCTCTCTGTCCTGGGTGGTAGTAGTAAATGTGTCTCTGTTGTCCTGGGTGGTAGTAGTAGTAAATGTGTCTCTCTGTCCTGGGTGGTAGTAGTAAATGTGTCTCTGTTGTCCTGGGTGGTAGTAGTAAATGTGTCTCTCTGTCCTGGGTGGCAGTAGTAAATGTGTCTCTGTTGTCCTGGGTGGTAGTAGTAAATGTGTCTGTTGTCCTGGGTGGTAGTAGTAAATGTGTCTCTCTGTCCTGGGTGGTAGTAGTAAATGTGTCTCTCTGTCCTGGGTGGTAGTAGTAAATGTGTCTCTGTTGTCCTGGGTGGTAGTAGTAAATGTGTCTCTGTTGTCCTGGGTGGTAGTAGTAAATGTGTCTCTGTTGTCCTGGGTGGTAGTAGTAAATGTGTCTCTCTGTCCTGGGTGGCAGTAGTAAATGTGTCTCTCTGTCCTGGGTGGTAGTAGTAAATGTGTCTCTCTGTCCTGGGTGGTAGTAGTAAATGTGTCTGTTGTCCTGGGTGGTAGTAGTAAATGTGTCTGTTGTCCTGGGTGGTAGTAGTAAATGTGTCTCTGTTGTCCTGGGTGGTAGTAGTAAATGTGTCTCTCTGTCCTGGGTGGCAGTAGTAAATGTGTCTCTGTTGTCCTGGGTGGTAGTAGTAAATGTGTCTCTCTGTCCTGGGTGGTAGTAGTAAATGTGTCTCTGTTGTCCTGGGTGGTAGTAGTAAATGTGTCTCTGTTGTCCTGGGTGGTAGTAGTAAATGTGTCTCTCTGTCCTGGGTGGTAGTAGTAAATGTGTCTCTCTGTCCTGGGTGGTAGTAGTAAATGTGTCTCTGTTGTCCTGGGTGGTAGTAGTAAATGTGTCTCTGTTGTCCTGGGTGGTAGTAGTAAATGTGTCTCTGTCCTGGGTGGTAGTAGTAAATGTGTCTCTGTTGTCCTGGGTGGTAGTAGTAAATGTGTCTCTGTCCTGGGTGGTAGTAGTAAATGTGTCTCTGTTGTCCTGGGTGGTAGTAGTAAATGTGTCTCTGTCCTGGGTGGTAGTAGTAAATGTGTCTCTCTGTCCTGGGTGGTAGTAGTAAATGTGTCTCTGTTGTCCTGGGTGGTAGTAGTAAATGTGTCTCTGTTGTCCTGGGTGGTAGTAGTAAATGTGTCTCTGTTGTCCTGGGTGGTAGTAGTAAATGTGTCTCTGTTGTCCTGGGTGGTAGTAGTAAATGTGTCTCTGTTGTCCTGGGTGGTAGTAGTAAATGTGTCTCTCTGTCCTGGGTGGTAGTAGTAAATGTGTCTCTGTTGTCCTGGGTGGTAGTAGTAAATGTGTCTCTCTGTCCTGGGTGGCAGTAGTAAATGTGTCTCTCTGTCCTGGGTGGTAGTAGTAAATGTGTCTCTCTGTCCTGGGTGGTAGTAGTAAATGTGTCTCTGTTGTCCTGGGTGGTAGTAGTAAATGTGTCTCTCTGTCCTGGGTGGTAGTAGTAAATGTGTCTCTGTTGTCCTGGGTGGCAGTAGTAAATGTGTCTCTCTGTCCTGGGTGGTAGTAGTAAATGTGTCTCTGTTGTCCTGGGTGGTAGTAGTAAATGTGTCTCTCTGTCCTGGGTGGTAGTAGTAAATGTGTCTCTGTTGTCCTGGGTGGTAGTAGTAAATGTGTCTGTCCTGGGTGGTAGTAGTAAATGTGTCTCTGTTGTCCTGGGTGGCAGTAGTAAATGTGTCTGTTGTCCTGGGTGGTAGTAGTAAATGTGTCTCTGTCCTGGGTGGTAGTAGTAAATGTGTCTCTCTGTCCTGGGTGATAGTAGTAAATGTGTCTCTCTGTCCTGGGTGGTAGTAGTAAATGTGTCTCTGTTGTCCTGGGTGGCAGTAGTAAATGTGTCTCTGTTGTCCTGGGTGGTAGTAGTAAATGTGTCTCTGTTGTCCTGGGTGGTAGTAGTAAATGTGTCTCTGTTGTCCTGGGTGGTAGTAGTAAATGTGTCTCTGTTGTCCTGGGTGGTAGTAGTAAATGTGTCTCTGTTGTCCTGGGTGGTAGTAGTAAATGTGTCTCTGTTGTCCTGGGTGGTAGTAGTAAATGTGTCTCTCTGTCCTGGGTGGTAGTAGTAAATGTGTCTCTCTGTCCTGGGTGGTAGTAGTAAATGTGTCTCTCTGTCCTGGGTGGTAGTAGTAAATGTGTCTCTCTTGTCCTGGGTGGTAGTAGTAAATGTGTCTCTGTTGTCCTGGGTGGCAGTAGTAAATGTGTCTCTGTTGTCCTGGGTGGTAGTAGTAAATGTGTCTCTGTCCTGGGTGGTAGTAGTAAATGTGTCTCTGTTGTCCTGGGTGGTAGTAGTAAATGTGTCTCTGTTGTCCTGGGTGGTAGTAGTAAATGTGTGTTGTCCTGGGTGGTAGTAGTAAATGTGTCTGTTGTCCTGGGTGGTAGTAGTAAATGTGTCTCTGTTGTCCTGGGTGGTAGTAGTAAATGTGTCTCTGTTGTCCTGGGTGGTAGTAGTAAATGTGTCTCTGTCCTGGGTGGTAGTAGTAAATGTGTCTCTGTCCTGGGTGGCAGTAGTAAATGTGTCTCTGTCCTGGGTGGTAGTAGTAAATGTGTCTCTCTGTCCTGGGTGGTAGTAGTAAATGTGTCTCTCTGTTGTCCTGGGTGGCAGTAGTAAATGTGTCTCTGTCCTGGGTGGTAGTAGTAAATGTGTCTCTCTGTTGTCCTGGGTGGCAGTAGTAAATGTGTCTCTGTCCTGGGTGGTAGTAGTAAATGTGTCTGTTGTCCTGGGTGGTAGTAGTAAATGTGTCTCTCTGTCCTGGGTGGTAGTAGTAAATGTGTCTGTTGTCCTGGGTGGTAGTAGTAAATGTGTCTGTTGTCCTGGGTGGTAGTAGTAAATGTGTCTCTGTTGTCCTGGGTGGTAGTAGTAAATGTGTCTCTGTTGTCCTGGGTGGTAGTAGTAAATGTGTCTCTGTTGTCCTGGGTGGTAGTAGTAAATGTGTCTCTGTTGTCCTGGGTGGTAGTAGTAAATGTGTCTCTGTTGTCCTGGGTGGTAGTAGTAAATGTGTCTCTGTTGTCCTGGGTGGTAGTAGTAAATGTGTCTCTGTTGTCCTGGGTGGTAGTAGTAAATGTGTCTCTGTCCTGGGTGGTAGTAGTAAATGTGTCTCTCTGTCCTGGGTGGTAGTAGTAAATGTGTCTCTCTGTTGTCCTGGGTGGCAGTAGTAAATGTGTCTTGTCCTGGGTGGTAGTAGTAAATGTGTCTCTGTTGTCCTGGGTGGTAGTAGTAAATGTGTCTCTGTTGTCCTGGGTGGTAGTAGTAAATGTGTCTCTGTTGTCCTGGGTGGTAGTAGTAAATGTCTCTGTTGTCTCCTCCAGGCACGGCCAAGGTGACCCAGGTGAAGACGTTGATCAACGCTCCTAAAGCTCTCATCATCGAGCCGTCCAAAGAGCTGGCTGAACAGACTCTCAACAACGTCAACCAGTGCAAGAAACATGTGGACAACCCCAAGCTTAGGTACCTTCTACCGAGTTCTAAAAACCCCAAGCTTAGGTACCTTCTACCGAGTTCTAAAAACCCCAAGCTTAGGTACCTTCTACCGAGTTCTAAAAACCCCAAGCTTAGGTACCTTCTACCGAGTTCTAAAAACCCCAAACTTAGGTACCTTCTACCGAGTTCTAAAAACCCCAAACTTAGGTACCTTCTACTGAGTTCTAAAAACCCCTAGCTTAGGTACCTTCTACTGAGTTCTAAAACCCCCAAACTTAGGTACCTTCTACCCAGTTCTAAAAACCCCCAAACTTAGGTACCTTCTACCCAGTTCTAAAAAACCCTAGCTTAGGTATCTTCTACTGAGTTCTAAAAACCCCAAGTAGGTACCTTCTACCCAGTTCTAAAAACCCCTAGCTTAGGTATCTTCTACCGAGTTCTAAAACCCCCAAATTTAGGTATATATATTTTTTTAAACCTTTATTTAACCAGGCAGGTAAATTAACACTTTAATCGCTGTTGACGCTGAAACACGTCTTTCCCCGCCATGCTCATTCTGCCGAAGACGCTGGACAGCGTCTTTGATATCAATATTTCAAAAATCTGTGATCGAAATCATATTTCTCCCCCGGAGACATGAGATGTACTGTTGAGTCCCTCTCAACTCTACAACGGTTCAAGAGCGCCATCTGGTGGCCGATCGGCGGATCGCCCAGGGGAGAAACAGGAAGTGGAAGCTGGTGCTCATTTCAATTCGGTCCGATCACTCGCTAATAGTCCCAGGACTCGAGCTGATCACAACGGATAGTGATCCGTTACCAATAACTCGATAAACAACATGATTTGGACGTATATACTATTATACAACCTGGAAATGGATCGGATATTTCGACATCCCATAATAGAAAAAATTCTGTTCCACTCTCATCTCCCAACGGCGAGAGGAAGCTACGGTGAGTTTCAGCGTTATTTGTTAATGTCTTCGATACTAACTGCTCTGATGATCATATCACCCACACTAGATGAATGATATAACGTTGCCCACGGAATTATAAACGACCCCCCGCCCATCCGGTCAACATCAGATCATACGTAGTAACTCCTAGAACCACGTCCAGTTGAAATTTTTTTATCTCGCACAGATTCCTACCAAACTGTATTTGATCATCAATATAATGCATTTAGGGCTATAAATCAAGTTCTGGAGAAAGCTGCAGAAAACGATAAAAACATACTTATACTTTAGACCGTATTTTAGTATGAATATGTGAATGAAAAAGTATAACGTTGCTACACCCTGAACAATAGATATAGGACGTTGAATGGGCCATAGTAATGTCAATTGAGCAATACAATTTAAAAAGTTATAGCCCTGCAAAGAAGGGGAACTTATCCATGTTAAATAGGGCTGGCGAGGGATGGTAAATTATGAATTTAACCCCGGCGATCAAAGTGTTAAGAACAAATTCTTATTTACAATGACGGCCTGGCGAGAGGACAGAGGGGCCGCTCTAAGGGTAGCGGGGAAAGGGGACAAAGAAATAAAAGAAAAGATGGAGACGATATGTATACACCACAGAGGGAAGGGAAATAATTAAAACACACATCAAACAGTGTCCTTGGAAGTAGTGAGGGGGATCAATTTGTCCATTTCAAAGTCTTTAGCATCTTGTTCCAACTGGTTTTCAAAAATAAAATAAAACACTTACCGGTAGGTACCTCTACTGGCTTCTAAAAAGCTCCTGAGGTTATTAGTGGATGTATCTTGCTATTGCACTGTTTTTACGTGTAGTTCCAACTTATTGTCTACAGGTGGAGCCGTTGCTTTGGGGGTGAAACCATACAATTATATGTGAAACGGAGTCCCAGACGTTCTCTTACTCCTCCTCTCTTGAAAGGCTGGGGGCGTGTTCTATATATATATCTATGGCTGGGGGACCTGCCTGTTAAAAAGAGGCGGAGTCATCAGCGTAAAGGAAGTAGTGATGATGGGGTTCATCTCTGGAGCCGATGATAGATCTCCAAGGCAGTGTGACACTGACCAATAATAATCATAACTACCTACCTCAGACTATAGTCTACCCATATAACTGATGATAGGCTTAGGCTATCAAAATCTTATACCGTGACATTCCTATGAGAGACTGCTAACCTAAAGGATGCTCTGTCTTATTATGCTGGCTTTGTCTAAAAAAAAAAACGAACTGACTTCTGTCCCTGCAGAGATCTCCTGATCATCGGTGGAGTGGCAGCCAGGGAACAGCTGGCCGTTCTGGAGACGGGGGTATGGATCATCAGCTCATCATCTTTCAACACACATTTAGTCATAAAAAAAAGGCACTTCTGATATCAGAAATGTCAGTTTCAGATACTGTGTACAGTATATTATGATGATTGACTGGATTTTCTAACATGTGGTTTTTCATACGTACCGGTATATACAAATATCACTGAATATAGTGCCCCCCCCCCCCCAAAAGAAGAGAAATATATATATATATTTATATTGATATTTATAACCCTCCTCCTTTTCTTGTATTCTTTTCTTTTCTTCCTCTTTTTCTTCCCCTCCATCATCTCTCTGGTCCATCTTCAGGTTGACATTGTGGTCGGAACTCCAGGCAGACTGGATGACCTCATCTCCACCGGCAAGCTCCCTCTGTCCCAAATTCGCATACTGGTCCTGGATGAGTGTGTGTGTACAAACAACCAGTGTTCATTTTGGCAGCTATTTTAATTTGAGTGTTAGTCTTAGTCATGTGTCAAATGCTCCTTTTTAGTTTTCATCATATTTAGTCACCTTCATTTATTTTTAGTTTAGTCAGTTTTAGTCAACTACAGGTCTGAGTATTTTAGTCTTAGTCAGTGTTAGTCTCGATTTTGTCTTTTTTTGTTTTCGTCTAGATTTAGTAGCAGAAAACGGATGACATTTTTGTCTAGTTTTCGTTAATGAAAAAAATGCATTTTATTCTCTTGTAATGCAATTCTATGTACCACTACAGTCAGTCAAATTCACATCATTTCTATTCATAGATTCATGTAGACGCCCCTCTCCCCACTCCCCCCATAACGTAATGAGTTAAAGATGTAAACAGTTAAAGACCCTCACCAGGGCCCTATTCCCCGTACCTGGTTCAACTAAGTCGATCAAGAGTCCCATTATCCAGATTCAATTAACCCGATGTTTGAAGCCGGGATTTTCCTGTTCCTCGAAGGTGGATTCAGTCTCGTTAACTCGAACCAGACTTGATACTCAGGATCAGTGCGCGCGCCCGCCTCAGCTGAGAAGACAGCAAGTGTCGAGAGCAGAAATCCTGATTTTCTAACAGCATTGATTGATTGATTGATTTAAAACTTTATTAACAGATTGCAGTACGGCTCAATAGCCTCGCCGACAAGTTAAATGCATAATCTATAGGCACATTTTAAGTCCCTCATTACCCCAATCAATCGGATTATATTTCTTTAAACGTGCCCTGCTGGCAGTAGGTTCATGGAATGGATAATCAAATGAGATCTTGCTAGCGAAAATAATTAGTTCAACAGTTTCAGAATAAGGATACGGCTCTCTTATCCATTGATGGATGTATGGTTGATGTTTCATTTGTCTGCCACCGTGGTCTGATGGTCGAGCATTTTGTCTTTCACACGGACGACCCGCGTTCGAATCCCACTTCTTCTAGTTTTCTTTTTGAAATGTAAATACTTCAATTTGGTGCACGTTGAGAGCTATATAAAGAATGACATCCTCAATGCATGTAGATTTATAATATTTTAACTTAAAACTAGGCTACTTTTGCGTATAATCATTAATATTATATTCCAAAAAAATTATATTGGAAATGCGGGGTCTCGAACTCGGGTCGCCCGCTTGCCAGGAGTGAACACTGGCCGTTGGACCACTGTGCCAGACGGGATATATTCATTGTGTATCCATCAATGGACTAGAGACCCGTGTTTAGAATATTTTTCTTTTGAATGAAGTTTTATCTCTTTATTCTCAAATGCATTAATCCCAGTTACAATATCACAATAACGTGTGAGTGATGATGATACAATTCAACAATCCTCAGATTCCTCGTAATTCATAATCCACAAAAACCACAATCCACGCATAGACACTTTTTTATGCTTGAATGAAACACAATCCAGGCGCTCCCACAGCGGAGAATATGAAAGGAATCAGAGCCAAACGAGCGATAGGTTTCAATCATTAAAAATATCCCTAAACTTTTTGATCTGTTACCATGGTGATTTAGACAATCGAGCGTCGGGGAATGGAAAGGTCTGGCTTAAGTCAGGCTATACTGGAAATTATCCGGCTAACTCAGTTAGCCAGGTACGGGGAACGGGGCCCAGTCTTAAAATAACAAAAACAGTAAAGTGAACCGAACGTTTCCACAGCCCATGTGAAGCAGACACGACCCCTGGTTGTACAAAAAGAATATATATAAATATAGAGCATAGAAGTGCTCCACATAAATACACCATAAGACATAATCAAACCAATAGTTTTAGTCTTAGTCATGTGTCAAATGCTCCTTTTTCGTTTTCATCATATTTAGTCACCTTCATTTATTTTTAGTCTTAGTCAGTTTTAGTCAACTACAGGTCTGAGCATTTTAGTCTTAGTCAGTTTTAGTCTCGATTTTGTCTTTTTTGTTTTAGTCTAGATTTAGTCAGGGGAAAAAGCTTCGTTGACGACCATATTTAGTCATTATTCTCGTTGACAAAATTAACATTGCAAACAACAGCTACTTCATTTACTATCTGGTCCGGGATCAGTGTGTATGTACAACAACACAGCTAATTAATTTACTATCTGGTCCTGGATCAGTGTGTATGTACAACAAGACAGCTACTTAATTTACTAGCTGGTCCTGGATCAGTGTATGTACAACAACACAGCTACTTAATTTACTAGCTGGTCCTGGATCAGTGTGTATGTACAACAACACAGCTACTTAATTTACTAGCTGGTCCTGGATCAGTGTGTATGTACAACAACACAGCTACTTCATTTACTATCTGGTCCTGGATCAGTGTGTATGTACAACAACACAGCTACTTCATTTACAATCTGGTCCTGGATCAGTGTGTATGTACAACAACACAGCTACTTAATTTACTAGCTGGTCCTGGATCAGTGTGTATGTACAACAACACAGCTACTTAATTTACTAGCTGGTCCTGGATCAGTGTGTATGTACAACAACACAGCTACTTCATGGATGTCAGAAAGGGGGTTATAGACCGCTGCACTTCCGCGTTACATTGAGCTCATGGGAGAGAGAGCGGGGGGAGAAAATGAATGAATGTGGATGAGAGCCTTGACATTAAGTGGTTGTAGCTACGGCTGTGGGGGCGCTGGAGACATGATCCAATACACTTGTATACGCCTGAGTCTCCTGAACACAGAGAGACCAGTCCCAAGTCGATCGGCACTTTCTCGGCCGAGCTATAGTCACTTTTTCGCACCTACTCCCGAACTACTTACTACTTACCTTAGACAAAGAACCATATAAGTTTCTTTTGAAACTTTATTATCTAAAAATGATAAGTTGGAGTGTTGTGTTCATTCATAGTTAAAGGCAGTAGAGGTCGAGTACTTTCTGATGATCTATCGCATTCACACTCCCAAGTGATTTGGATTGATTTTGAAACTGCAGATGCATGGCATGTCCAAAACTGACTTACCGGTATATGGTTCTTCAGCGCAAGGGTTCAATTGTCTGTTACCATTTCTGATGTTTAAATATTGTATTTTAATTAAACATTTATCGCAAAGTTCTATCCAAGGTTCCTTTCAGAGCAAACCTGGAAAATCTTGGAATAATATATTTATTTCCATTCCTGGAAAAAAGCGATGGAAGTTGATACATGTTGAAAGGTTTTGGAACAATCATGAGAATATATTAATCTTATTTATATTTATGTCATAAAATATAAGAAATATAACTAGGGATAGAAAATAAAATCAATAAAATAGGTTTTATTTATTTTTTTGCTAAATGGGGAAAAATATAAATATTTTAAAAGAAAACTATAACAAGCCTTTAAAAATAAAAAAAAATAAAAGTTTTGAGAAGAGACTTAAACGAGGACCCAGATTGAGATGATCAGGCAGGGAGATGAGGTGTTCTGGTTCCACCAGTGTGTTCTGACCCCCTCTCTCTCCTGTGTGTCTCCCAGGATGGCCTCCTGTCTGCAGGCTATACTGACTTCATCACCAGGGTCTACAACCAGATCCCCCAGGTCACCTCTGATGGCAAGAGACTACAGGTGAGAGAGGGGGGGGGGTATGCTTGTTTTCACATCCTTGATGTGGATTAAATGTCCCCTGTTGGAAGGGGGGGGAATAGAATTGTCCTGTCCTTGTGGGGACATTGGTCAGACCATAGATATATATAAACACGGGCGGCTAGGTGGTGTAGTGGGCAAGGCACTCGCCACCAGTGTGGAGACGCTAGGATTCGCGTGTTCGAATCCAGCGCTCCACATTGTTTTTCAGTTTAGCTGGTCGTCCGCAGTAATACACATTGGCCGTATTACGGGGAGGGAAAACTGAAGGGTGGGGATCGAACGTTGTGAACAAGCGACTCCTACAAGTCGGTTGGTGCGTCTGCGCAGTAGAATCAGGAAGTGTCGGGGGCAGCGTGAGCCTCCCACGCGTTACTCCTCGACACAGAGATCGAGCTGCGCAGGTGAAAAGATGCGACTGCTGTTACCTCAAGTACCGGAGGGGACTCGTGCTATGTATGACTTAGTCCACATTGCAGCCGGCTTGTGGGAGGCAAGAAACAGCGTTCGTGACAGGGGAGGGTTGAATTGGATGATACTAAAATGGGATGGGAGAAAATATGGAAAAATGGGAGAAAAAGTGGATAAAAAAAAAGATATATATAAACACTAGATGGCTCAAGGGGCGGAGTCTCCCGCGTAGTTCACCGGCGGCCATCTTGCTTGAGTGGAGGTTTAGTAAAACATGCACCATAGACATGCATGCTATGAGTGGGCGTGCTCCACCTACGCAAGATGGCCGCCCAGGGGGGAACGTCGGTCTCCGTTGGCCAGCAGCGCGGGTGAGTCATCTAGTGATATATATCTATGGGTCAGATCCCACAGGGATGGGAGACTATTTTGGGGTTAGGCTAAGGTTAAGGGATTAGGGAATGAATGTAAGTCAATGGAATGTCCCCACAAGCCGTGTGTGTGTTCGTTCTACCATTTCATCTGTGGTGTTTTTAACCTGCACCTGTGTGATCAGAGGGCAGTGCAGTGTTTTTACTGTGTGCACTATAGGGCCATTCCACATGTTGGCAGATGGAAACGATGCCTACCGTTTGGGTGGAGATTGGTTTTCCATTGTCCAGCTATTAGCTCTACATAACATACTTTTTTCTGCAAGACGTTGAGCTACTTTAAAGGAACACGCCAACATTTAGCTTACCGTCTTCTCCAGAGAGGGACAAGAATATAGACACCAGTTTCCGCTCTGTGCGTTCAGTAGAAAGCTGCACGTTAGCCTAGCTTAGCACAATGAATGGAAGCGGACATGACCGGTTAGCCTTCGGGAGAGGTGTTAGTTGGACAATGCCTAGGCTAACCGGGCATGTCCACTTCCATTCATTGTGCTAAGCTAAGCTAACGTGGAGCCAGTTTTCTACTGAACGCACAGAAACTGGTATCCATCTTCTTGTCTCTCTCTGGAGAAGAAGGTAAGCTAATTTCCCAAAATGTTGGTGTGTTCTTTTAAGCTATCTTAAATTGTATTTATTAAAGCCATGGGCATGGCCTTCAAAGAGGTCCTTAAATGGTCTAATAGAACCGTTACTGCCAGGCTCATTTATCCTAGTCGGATGCATAATTTAACTATTATGAGAAGAAATTGTACCTCTTCCCCAAACAAATGGCTTGGCTTTGTACTGTAAATTGTGACATGACTCCGATCATGACCATATTATGTGTGGTTGCCAATGGTTACAGGCAGTCATGTTGCAAGAGAGACAACTACACGAATATTCCACTCGAGGCCTCTGTTGTGTGTGATGATCAAAGAGAATGGAAATGTTACTATGGTTACTATGTGCCATCAATAATTCAAGTCCAGGCACTTGGGCACATTTGCAAGTTAATAGAAAAACAAGCATGCCCCAGGGCCCCCCAATTACAACCCTGCTGTTCTCGTCATAAATCGATCAATACAGACCGTATTAATTCATGTTTTGTTAATTTTTCAACTGTAGCTAAGAGTAAAGACCATAACCCTATCAAAACAGCAGTCAAAGTTTCAGCACTTTTTTTTTAGCTACTGTCTACATTGTATACTGTATACTGTCCATATGTTACTTTATGTTTATAGTGTACTATTATGTTACTTTATGTTTATATTAGATCTTGTTTTTTTATACACACCGTGGGAAGGGGGAAACACAATTTCATTTATCTGTATGTCTTGCACATTACGAGAGGTGACAATAAAGCTGACTTTGAGTTTCTCTGAATAATGTGAACTCTGTGCATTGCATCGGGAAAAGTTGAGTTTTCACGTGAGGAAATGACTAACGGATGCAATATTTCTGACACTGGGAATACATTCCCTGAGGTCCATAGATGTTCCTAGATACCTAAGAATATGCAAATTGACCTTGTAGAAGTGGAGCAATCTTCCATTTACTTGGGCATGTACTTTCAGGTGGATTTTCAGAAAATAGGGCTTAACAGGTTAATATGAAGACATTATTAACACTTTGATTACCAGCCATGCGGTGCGCCTTACCCCCGTTAAATGCCACCACCCACTTCAATGATAGCGTTGTGAACACATAATCTCTGTCTTAAATTATGGCTATGTGTCTAATCTGCCCGTCGTTTATCAATGAATTGTTTGCAGTCAACATTGTCGAAACGGATTGTTTTTTAATTGGTTCATTTCCGTTTTATAGCATTTTGAAAAGCCCTCGTTTTCAAGGAAAATATAAAGATTCTGTGATAATCGGCATTTACTGGAATATTCTAGCATACACAAAAACGTTGTAATTTTTCGGCCTATTTATGAATCGTTTTCAAATAAACGCTAGATTATCGATAGTATATGTGTACTTATGCACGCTATAGAAGCGGGCTGAAATATCGATTCTCTCATTTCCTCATCAGCGATCACAGCCACTCACACACACACACACACACACACGCATAGGGCAAACGCTGATATATAGGTGAAAATAGCTCTGATTATCCTAAGACTGGTCAAATAAATTTCTTACCTCAGATCAGATGTTATCCAAAAAGATTATTCCAATTCCTGATCGCCATTCCAAATATCGATCGGGTTTATTGATTAAGCGTTCGGTATTGTAAATACATAATCCACGCGTTTTCCGGGCCGGCGATCACAATGGATTATTCAGTTGGCTTTTTTTCTCTCCCACTCTCTTCCCGCCCCCTCTCTCTGTCTGTCTCTCTCCCCCTCTGGCTCTCTCTCTCACTCTATCCCTCTTTATTTTCATCCCTCTCTCTTCCTCCCTCTCTAACTCTCTCCCTCCCTCTCTCTTCCCACCCTCTCTCTCTCTCTCTCTCCCTCTCTCTGTCTCTCCCCTGCCCTCTCCCTTCCTCCCTCTCTCACTCTCCCTCCCTCTATCTCTCTCTTCCCGCCCTCTCTTTCTCTCTCTCTCCCCTGCCCTCTCTCTCTCACTCTCCCTTCCTCCCTCCCTCTCTCTTTCCCTCTCTCTCTGTCCCCCCCCCCCCCCCCCCCCGCCAGGTGATCGTGTGCTCCGCCACGCTGCACTCGTTTGACGTGAAGAAGCTGTCTGAGAAGATCATGCACTTCCCCACCTGGGTGGACCTGAAGGGGGAGGACTCGGTCCCGGAGACCGTGCACCACGTGGTGGTCCCCGTCAACCCCAAGACCGACCGCCTCTGGGAGCGCCTGGGCAAGAGCCACGTCCGGGTCAGTGCTGCACCCGCTGGGACCAGGATCAGGCTGAGAGCATAGAGATGGATATAGTGAAGTGTCCTGTTCCTCCTCACACAACCCCAGGGAGTCCCCATGAGCTTCTTCTACTATGTATATATATATATATATTATTAGGGATGTCCGATATTATCGGCCGATATTGGCATTAACACTTTCAGTGCCGGCCACTAACATGGGAAACATGGTTAAATGCCAGGACCCACTTCAATGATACTGTTGTGAACGCATAATCTCGGTCTTAAATTATGGCTATGTGTCTAATCTGCCTGTCGCTTATCAATGACTTGTTTGCAGTCAACATTGTCGAAACGGATTGTTTTTTAATCGGTTCATTTTCGTTTTATAGCATTTTGTAAATCCCTAGTTTTTCAGGAAAATATATAGAGTCCGTGATAAAAGGCATTTACTGGAATATTCTGGCATACACAAAAACGTTGTAATTCTTCTGCCTATTTATGAATCGTTTTCAAATAAACGCTAGATTATCGATAGTATATGTGTACTTATGCACGCTATAGAGGCGGGCTGAAATATCGATTCTCTCATTTCCTGTTCGCGCACACACACACACACATGCATAGGGTAAACGCTTATATCTCTGTGAAAACAGCTCTGATTATCCTAAGACTGGTCAAATAAATGCCTTACCTGAGATCAGATGTTATCCAAAAAGATTATTCCAATTCTTGATCGCCATTCCAAATATCGATCATGCTTATTGATTACAGTGTTGGGTCCTGTAAATACATAATCCACGCGTTTTCCCGGCCGGCAAGCACAATCGATCCTTCAGTTGGCTTGAGGGAAAAGTTAAATGAGCAAACTGGCCACCCCCCCTTCAGCAGTGTAAAGTAATGGGGTGCAGTTACACAGGGAGAGACGATAGGGGGCGGTATCTTCCCAATTGAGCTCAGAGAGACTCTGCAGCACTAACCTGAGGCTCGATTGATGAAATATGAATTCAAATCGCCAATAAAAAAAATTACGACAAACAAACGCTATATAGTGTCGGGGACACTCAAAGGTCGGCGTGAACTAACGACAAAACACGTCCGTGGCACTCAATGTGTTAAAATACACTCCTGCTACTCCTGCAAGAAACTGGTGTCAGGACTGGACCGGGTCCCTGGGCGCCGGACTATGAACGCCCACTGCTCCTTTAATAGTTCAAAAGGGTATTAATGCAGAGGACAACTTCTAGTAAAGAATGTACTTGGTTGGTAATAGAGATTCTAACTGTTGTTCTCTGTGTGTTTCGTTGTACCAGACGGATGAGGTCCATGCTAAAGATAACACCAGACCGGGAGCTAACAGCGCAGGTGAGAGAAGATTTCATTCCCTTTCTCTTAATATCAGATATTATTTGCAAGAATTTAAATTGGCGCGTAAGTGCAGCCACCAGTTCGTCGCTATGTGTGTCGCTAGTATGGTCGTGAAATTGGTATTTAATTTTGCTCTTAAGTGGTATTAAAAAGTCTTGAAAATGTAATTACAGCACTATGTTATCAATACACATTTATAAAACGAGGCATATTTAGCCTAAATATGCTGCCAGAACATAACCCAAAAAATAAATAGTTTTTTTATTTTATTAAAAAAAGAAATTACTTGCCAATGCGCGACCCGACCCCACTGTCACCTACCCGTGACCCCACTTTGGGTCGCGGCCCGTAGTTTGAGAACCGCTGCCTTAGAGGATTGGCAGTTGACGGCTGGTCAGCAGTGCCGAGTGTCTGCCAGTATAATAATAATAATAATAATAATGCAGGACCTGTCACAGAGGTCTTTATTCGGCAACGACACAATGTTTTAGCGGCACACACAGTGGTTAGTTTTTTTTTTTTTACTTTATTTTTTAGCGTTTATCGCTTTTCTGGTCAAGCATGACCGACAGTTGTAGAGTGAAACGGGAGGGAGAACAGGGGAAGACATTCGGCAAATGACGGCGGGTCCGGGAATCGAACTCGGAGTCAACCAGAACCGTGACGCAGCACGGCTCCTCCCGACGCAGAGATAGCACCGAGATATGCAGTGAGCTACTGGAGCTCCCCCACAGTGGTTAGTTTTTAACACACACACACCGGAACACACACACGCATGCATTGTCTTTTAGGATCGCCGATGCGATACTCCTCTGCATCCCGTCAACCTTCCCCCCCAAGGGCAGCCGGGAGCAGACGAGGGCTGTGGCGTGAGCCGCGCCCAGGGACCATCCAAGTGCTCCTGCCCGTCTTCGTCACGGACACGACAGCGTTAGCGATCTGTTGTTGTGCATGTTTTTCCATTGGGTTTCTCTTATCGGGGGGGGGGGGGACCCTTGCGAGCACGGGGGGAGAACATGTAAACTCCACACAGAAAGGCCTGGGAGATCCCCCACCTGGGTAACTGGCATCGCGGAAACCTGGTCCCCAGGCGGGAATCGAACCCTGGACCTTCTTGCTGTGAGGCGACAGTATTACCACTACGCCACCGTGCCGCAGTAGTTATGTGTCTACCGGTCTTATTAACACTTTGGTTGCCTTGGGTTAAATTCATGATATACCATAGGTTGCCGGCTCTATTTGTCTATGGAGAAGTACCCCTTCTTTGCAGGGCTATAACTTTTTAAATTCTATTGCTACATTGCCATTATTAGGGCCCATTCAAAGTCCTATATGTATTGTTCATTGTGTAGCAACGTTAAACTTTTTCATTCACATATTCATAGTAAAGTATGGTCTAATGTATAAGTATGTTTTCATCTCTTTCTGCAGCTTTCTCCAGAACGTGATATATAGCCCCAAATGCATTATATTGATGATGCAATACAGTTTTATGGCAATCAGCGCGATATAAAAAATTCCAACTAGACGTACTTCTAGAAGTTACTACACGTCATCTGATGTTGACCGGATGGGCGAGGGGGCGTTTATAATTCCGTGGGCAGCGTTATACCAATCATCTAATGTGGGTCAAATGTTGATAATAGCAGTTAGTATCGAAGACGGTAACGTTACACGCTGAAACTCACCCCAGTCTCCGCGCGCCGTTGGGCGATCATCGTAGAGTAGAAGTCTTATCATTATGGGATGTAAATTTACCCGGTCCATCTCCAGCTTGTATAATGGTATATACGTCCAAATCATGTTGTTTATCGAGTTATTGGCAATCGATCACTGTGTAGCGTGACGAGCCAGAGTCCCGGGACCTATAGCGAGTGCCCGGAAGTACTACGGACGTCTAGCATAACCTCTATGGCACATCCTGTTAAGCGATGGCGCCGATCGGCCACCAGATGGCGCTCCTGAACCGCCAGAGAGCTCAGTGGGTCCTGCTGGTGGATCTCAGGCCAGCGGAGGGGACATATGAATCCGATCGCAGATTTTTGAAATATTGATATAAGGACGACGTAAAGCGTCCTCCGGCAACTTGAGCATGGCCGGGAATGACGTCTAAAGACGTTTCCCGGCATAGAAAGTGTTAAGTGACTCATGGTGTGTGTGTGTGTGTGTGTGTGTGTGTGTGTGTGTGTGTGTGTGTGTGTGTGTGTGTGTGTGTGTGTGTGTGTGTGTGTGTGTGTGTGTGTGTGTGTGTGTGTGTGTGTGTGTGTGTGTGTGTGTGTGTGTGTGTGTGTGTGTGTGTGTGTGTGTGTGTGTGTGTGTGTGTGTGTGTGTGTGTGTGTGTGTGTGTGTGTGTGTGTGTGTAGAGATGTGGTCGGAGGCCATTAAGGTGTTGAAGGGAGAGTACATGGTGAGAGCGATCAAGGAGCACAACATGGACCAGGCCATCGTGTTCTGTCGCACCAAGATCGACTGTGACAACATGGAGCAGTACCTGGTCCAGCAGGGAGGAGGTGGGTCATCCACACAGTCTGCCACTGGCACAGAGAGAGGCTGAGGGGGATACTAATTCATTTTACCGCGGGGGGGGGGCATAATCCCACGGGACATTGGTAACTTGTTTAAAATGACAATATATACCCCTGTGATTATTATTGTACGGATCGGAATACGGGCGTGCGCGTGGGAGCATGCGCAAAGATATTACAGTGATATGCTGGTGCTCAAGTCAAGTCAAGTCAAGAGTTTTAATTGTCACGGCATACAAGTATACAATGAAATGCGGGTGGTCTTGCCCGCAACGATGTGCAATACAGTGGTACAACATATAATAGAATCCAATAAAAAACAACATTGTGCAATAATGCGAGGGAGAGGTAGAGAGAGAGGGACACACGGAGCACTGTGTAAAGGCTGCGTGTGTGAGAGAAGACGGGTCTCCCTCTATCTCCCTCTATCTCTCCCTCTATCTCTCCCTCGTAGAGTCGCAGTCGAGCACTTTCTCGTTTGAGGAAGTGTCTGGTTACACTATCTGCCTCGCTCTGTTTGAGGAAGTGAAGATTTCCCACTCGCTGTGCTGTCATGCAAATCAGTACCCTATTCACGTCAACAATACCGTCAAATCAGAACAGCTTAGTTGAGTGAGGGAAGATCTTGTGAACTCGAGACTAGACTGATGAGTCAATATGGTAATTAGAGACACAGACCCATTGATACTAACCCCTATTACTATAAAACCATGCTAAACACAGAAAAAAGCCATTTATAATGCATGTCCCCTTTAAATTATATTACAGTGTGATACATTTTTCTCATATCGTTAGCCTCATACGATAATTGCCTAAGTAATTTTTTGGCCAAATAGAGATTTCTGCCTAACTGTACTCTCCTCACACTGCTGCATCGCCCTGGCTTAGTGCCTATGTCCTCAGCCAATCAGAACGCTTGTTACGTTAAAAAATCCCCATCTGCCTAACTCACTCGTGTGACTTGTGCATTTTAACGTTACAAACATAGACGGCGATCGCATGACTTAGGCGAGCAGAACAGCTGCCTTAGTGTATGTACGAGGAAAAAATGCCTAAGTCACGACATTTTGTTTAAAAGTCACCTTATTTTGTTACGCATTGGTTGTGTTTTTGTATTTTTGCAAACTTGTTGATACACCTTGTGGAACTTATTTTCAAAATATAAATAAAAAACGTACACATTTGCTGAAATTTTTTTTTTTATTATTTTAGTTTTTTGATCAGTTGCAAAAAAACTTGATTTGTTCTTGGTTTTAAATTTTTTCAGGTCCGGACAAAAAAGGCCACCAGTTGTCTTGTGTGTGTCTCCATGGAGACCGAAAGCCCAATGAACGAAAAACCAACTTGGAGCGCTTCAAGGTAAAAACGAAAAACATGCGCAAAAAACAACCATGCGCCAGATTTTGCTGTATTTTTTAAAGTATTTTTCCTGTCTTGTGTTTTCAGAAAAAAGAAGTGAAGCTCTTGATCTGCACGGATGTGGCGGCCAGAGGTATCGACATCCACGGAGTTCCTTACGGTGAGGGTTAGGGTTAGATGTGGCGGCCAGAGGCATCGACATCCACGGAGTTCCTTACAGTGAGGGTTAGGGTTAGATGTGGCGGCCAGAGGCATCGACATCCACAGAGTTCCTTACGGTGAGGGTTAGGGTTAGATGTGGCGGCCAGAGGCATCGACATCCACGGAGTTCCTTACGGTGAGGG
The DNA here is from genome assembly GCF_963971535.1 of Notolepis coatsorum. Lineage (NCBI taxonomy): Eukaryota > Metazoa > Chordata > Actinopteri > Aulopiformes > Paralepididae > Notolepis > Notolepis coatsorum. Next base: position 147,804,153 of record NC_140169.1, on the reverse strand, counting down.
TTAGGGTTAGATGTGGCGGCCAGAGGCATCGACATCCACGGAGTTCCTTACGGTGAGGGTTAGGGTTAGATGTGGCGGCCAGAGGCATCGACATCCACGGAGTTCCTTACGGTGAGGGTTAGGGTTAGATGTGGCGGCCAGAGGCATCGACATCCACGGAGTTCCTTACGGTGAGGGTTAGGGTTAGATGTGGCGGCCAGAGGCATCGACATCCACGGAGTTCCTTACGTGAGGGTTAGGGTTAGATGTGGCGGCCAGAGGCATCGACATCCACAAAGTTCCTTACGGTGAGGGTTAGGGTTAGATGTGGCGGCCAGAGGTATCGACATCCACAGAGTTCCTTACGGTGAGGGTAAAATCAAAATCAAATGTATTTGTAAGGCCCGACAACACACGTTAATGTCCCCATGGGCCGGACACGTCTTCTTTAAACAAGTCAAGAAGAAACATAACAATAAGTCAAGAACAGAACAAGAGGGCGGTCAGGTGGCGTAACGGAGATTGCGTTCGTCACCAACCCCGCAGCGGCTGGATTCGCCTGTTCGAATCCAGCTCACAGCTCCGGGGTTGTCACCAGCTTGGCTGGCCGTTCACACTAATACAATTGGCAGTATTAGAGGGTGGGAGAAGCTGGCGGGGTGGGTCCGGGTCGTTGTAAACAGCGACTCCTACAGTTTGGTCGGGGCGCCTGCTAAGCGCGGATAGGATCTAAGGGGGGTAGTGTGATCCTTCCACACGCTACGCCCTCTCAGTGAGAATCCGCGCTGCCAGGTGAAAAGAAGCGGTTGATTGGCTGGACGTGTGTCGGAGGAAGCACGTGGTAGCCTCCACTCTCCCAGACCGACTGTGGGGGGTAGGTGCGCAGCGACCAGGAAGGGGATTGGGAATTGGCATAACGACTAACATTGGGATGGGAGAAAAATCGGAGGAAAAAGGAAAGAAAAAAAAAAAAACGGAGCAAGAACACCGTAAGGTCCAACAAATTTAAAATAAATGCAAATAAATGAAAGAATGCAAGCACTCCCAGACATACCCCACGCGAAGGTAAGGAAAAACTCACTAAAACCTAACAATAGGGAAAAATGCTCCACAGGCAGTGTGGAAGAGAGAAACCTTAGAAGGGCCATTCAAGGGGGGATCTCCCTTCTTAGATGTCGGTGATAGTAGTGTTGCAGACTAACAGTTGGTAAGCATGCACTCAAGTGTGTAGTGAAACACAGATGAGTGCATGCAATAGCAACTGAACATTTTGAAAGATTAAAGATAGAGCTGATAGCGAATCTATTTGAGGCACAGGGGCGAGGCAAAGAGGGTCGCGTCCTCCCCGTCTTAATCACGGGACGTTCAACACTCCGGTCATCGCTCCGAGACCGCTGGAGACAGGGAGACAGGAGGGCACGCAGAGAGGGTCACATCCTCCCGGCTTTCATTACGGGACGTCCGACACTCCGGTCAGCACTCCAGGACAGCAACTCACAGGGAGACAGGGAGACGGGACAGGCGTTAGACAGCTCGCGTGATTGTAGTGGGCGGACATAGCAATAGATACGAGTGGTAAGCATATATGTGAATAGAGTAGATATATGAAGTAAGCATATTATGTGAATAGAATAGAAGTACTTAACCCAGCAATGAAACCGCGTTGACAGGCCAGTTGACAAGGCCACGGACAGACGACGGTAAGTAGCTGATCCATGGCCTCGGTGGTGCATGTAGAGCAGTCACTGCAATCTTGGCCAAGACCCCGAGGCATCCATCACCTTAGTCAGCACTAGGAGACAGGCACTCAGAGAGATGGGGGAGGGGGGGGGTGGGGAGGAGTTAGAGTTCCCATGTTTGTGGTGCTGCAAAAAAGCAGACATGGGGAAAATAGACATCCTAACTAAACTAGACAGATTAATCTAAAGGTCAGTCCCCGACCAGGTGAGATCAGGGTAGGTTGAGGGTTAGGGTTAGATGTGGCGGCCAGAGGCATCGACATCCACAGAGTTACTTACGGTGAGCAGAAGAGTTAACCCTTTCACTGCCGCACTACCAAACGGTTAACCCTTTCACTGCGACAATACACAGAAGGTTAACCCTTTCACTGCCACACTACAGAAGGTTAACCGGTAGTGTGATGGTAAAGGGTTAACCTTCTGTAGTGTGGCAGTGAAAGGGTTAAAACACCGACACACGACCCGTTCGGGGGGAAACGCATGTCCTTCCATCTTGTCCAATTTAATCAAATATTTCACTTGTTTGGGAAGTATGTTTACGTGGTTAAGAGTCAGACACACAGTGGTCACTGCTCACACATTCCTAATAGTTGTGGAGTTCTGCAGCGGTTGGTTCTCCATGACTGGACTCTGAACGGGCCTTTACTCCTCTCGTGTGTTCTCTCCTCCCAGTGATCAACGTGACGCTACCGGACGAGAAGCTGAACTACGTCCACCGTATCGGCAGAGTGGGCAGAGCGGAGAGGTCAGTATCTAGCTGAGACTCTGTGGGGGGGGGGGGGGGGGGGGGGGGCTGTTGGTAGAGTGGGCAGAGCGGAGAGGTCAGTATCTAGCTGAGACTCTGTGGGGGGGGGGGGGGGGGACTGTTGGTAGAGTGGGCAGAGCGGAGAGGTCAGTATCTAGCTGAGACTGTGGGGGGGGGGGGGACTGTTGGTAGAGTGGGCAGAGCGGAGAGGTCAGTATCTAGCTGAGACTGTGGGGGGGGGGGGGGACTGTTGGTAGAGTGGGCAGAGCGGAGAGGTCAGTATCTAGCTGAGACTCTGTGGGGGGGGGGGGGGAACTGTTGGTAGAGTGGGCAGAGCAGAGAGGTCAGTATCTAGCTGAGACTCTGTGGGGGGGGGGGGGGACTGTTGGTAGAGTGGGCAGAGTGGAGAGGTCAGTATCTAGCTGAGACTCTGGGGGGGGGGGGGGGGGGGCTGTTGGTAGAGTGGGCAGAGTGGAGAGGTCAGTATCTAGCTGAGACTCTGGGGGGGGGGGGGGGGGGCTGTTGGTAGAGTGGGCAGAGCGGAGAGGTCAGTATCTAGCTGAGACTCTAGCTGAGACTCTGTGGGGGGGGGGGGGGGCTGTTGGTAGAGTGGGCAGAGCGGAGAGGTCAGTATCTAGCTGAGACTCTGTGGGGGGGGGGGGGGGCTGTTGGTAGAGTGGGCAGAGCGGAGATGTCAGTATCTAGCTGAGACTCTGTGGGGGGGGGGGGGGGGGGGGGCTGTTGGTAGAGTGGGCAGAGCGGAGAGGTCAGTATCTAGCTGAGACTCTATGGGGGGGGGGGGGGGCTGTTGGTAGAGTGGGCAGAGCGGAGAGGTCAGTATCTAGCTGAGACTCTGTGGGGGGGGGGGCTGTTGGTAGAGTGGGCAGAGCAGAGAGGTCAGTATCTAGCTGAGACTCTGTGGGGGGGGGGGGGGCTGTTGGTAGAGTGGGCAGAGCGGAGAGGTCAGTATCTAGCTGAGACTCTGTGGGGGGGGGGGGGGGGGGGCTGTTGGTAGAGTGGGCAGAGCGGAGAGGTCAGTATCTAGCTGAGACTCTGTGGGGGGGGGGGGGGGGGGCTGTTGGTAGAGTGGGCAGAGCGGAGAGGTCAGTATCTAGCTGAGACTCTGTGGGGGGGGGGGGGGCTGTTGGTAGAGTGGGCAGAGCGGAGAGGTCAGTATCTAGCTGAGACTCTGTGGGGGGGGGGGGCTGTTGGTAGAGTGGGCAGAGTGGAGAGGTCAGTATCTAGCTGAGACTCTGTGGGGGGGGGGGGGGGCTGTTGGTAGAGTGGGCAGAGCGGAGAGGTCAGTATCTAGCTGAGACTCTGTGGGGGGGGGGGGCTGTTGGTAGAGTGGGCAGAGCGGAGAGGTCAGTATCTAGCTGAGACTCTGTGTGGGGGGGGGGGGGCTGTTGGTAGAGTGGGCAGAGCGGAGAGGTCAGTATCTAGCTGAGACTCTGTGGGGGGGGGGGGGGGGCTGTTGGTAGAGTGGGCAGAGCGGAGAGGTCAGTATCTAGCTGAGACTCTGTGGGGGGGGGGGGGGGGGCTGTTGGTAGAGTGGGCAGAGCGGAGAGGTCAGTATCTAGCTGAGACTCTGTGTGGGGGGGGGGGGCTGTTGGTAGAGTGGGCAGAGTGGAGAGGTCAGTATCTAGCTGAGACTCTGTGGGGGGGGGGGGGGGCTGTTGGTAGAGTGGGCAGAGTGGAGAGGTCAGTATCTAGCTGAGACTCTGTGTGGGGGGGGGGGGGGGCTGTTGGTAGAGTGGGCAGAGCGGAGAGGTCAGTATCTAGCTGAGACTCTGTGGGGGGGGGGGGGGCTGTTGGTAGAGTGGGCAGAGTGGAGAGGTCAGTATCTAGCTGAGACTCTGTGGGGGGGGGGGGGGGCTGTTGGTAGAGTGGGCAGAGTGGAGAGGTCAGTATCTAGCTGAGACTCTGTGGGGGGGGGGGGGACTGTTGGTAGAGTGGGCAGAGCGGAGAGGTCAGTATCTAGCTGAGACTGTGTAGATTGATTGATTGATTGAAAACTTTATTAACAGATTGCAGAATGGGTACAATACAGTACGGCTCAATACACACAATTGTTAAGGGGATGCAGACCGTTTACATCACGGTCCCCCATTTTCAATTCATACTGACATTTATGACATACACAACATACAGATATACAGATATATATCATGACATTTATGACATACACAATATACAGATATATATCATGACATTTATGACATACAGGTATACAGTACTGTTACATTTGTGACCTACAAGATAGAAAATAGCAAATATATACATACGAGGGGGATGAAACTGTACATTAGGAGGGGGTGGGTGGGAGGGGGGGGGGACTATTGGTAGAGTGGGCAGAGCAGAGAGGTCAGCATCTACCTTGAACTACCTGTATATATATGTGTGGGGGGGGGAGGGACTATTGGTTTTAATTAGGGATGTCCGATATTGGCATTAAAATGTGATATCGGAAATTATCGGTATCGGTTTTCAAAAAATAAATAAAAAGAATTACATTTATTTAACCTTTATTTACCCAGGCAAGCAAGTAAGAACAAATTCTGATTTTATTTATTGTCAAAAGTATGCATAATGTTGTGTTAATTCCACAACAAGAGATAAGTAAGGGATAATGTATGGCTAGGAGGTCATTGTCGCAAAATAATTGACCGACACGGAGTTTAAAATACCGAGGCGCCGCGCCGAGGTGTTTTAAACGGAGTGAAGGTCAATTATTTTGCGACAATGACCGAGTAGGCTATACATTATCCCGCTTATTACATGGCTAACTTACTAACAATATACCTAATTCATTTGACAAATCGCAGTTGTTCTGTGGCTCTGTCAGCCCAAATAAAGTGATTATTATTATCGCGCGGGCAGCAGCTCTGTTCTGGCTCCGCTGTGTTCGGGCTCCGCTCAGCGCTCCGCCCCCTGTCATCGCCGGCAGCAGTGTGTGTCAGTGGGCTTGATTGCCAACAGCTGCGCTCTGCGGTCATTATTGAAAAATCTGCGGTCATTATCGAAAAATAATGACCGCAGTCGGGGGCTGTTGACCAATCACAAGCAAGCATTTCGGCGAATGTGAAAACGCCATGTAATAAGTAATGTTAATTACCTGAAATTATTCAGTTTTTTTGGGGGGGAAACCCTGCATATATCGCTATCGGTTGATATCGGTATCGGAAATTAAGAGTTGGACAATATCGGTATATCGGTATAAAAGCCAATATGGAACATCCCTAGTTTGAATGGTTGCTCTGCTCTCCACCTTGCAGGATGGGACTGGCCATCTCCCTGGTGGCTATGGAGAAAGAGAAGGTAGGCTTAACAGTAACTCAATTACAATGGACTTTTAGTTATATTAAACCTATAAAAAGTATTAAATTACACTGGACATTTATGTATTACGAATTTACAACATATAATAATTCTATAACAATAACAGAATTACACTGGATTTATTTATTTGTTTGCACATACATCTATCTACACTGTGTGTGTGTGTGTGTGTGTGTGTGTGGTGTGTGTGTGGGTGGTGTGTATAGGTGTGGTACCATGTCTGTGCCAACAGAGGCAGAGGATGTTACAACACCAGGCTGAAGGAGGACGGAGGCTGCACCATCTGGTACAACGAGAAGGAGGTGAAGACACTCACTCACTCACTCACTCACTCAGACATACTTCACCCAATTGAGGTCGTAGGTCAATCTGATTGATATAGCACCATCCCTCTAATTCAGCAGAGTACCTTTCAATTGGTAGCATTCATCTTTCTGGGTAAATGCAGGCATTAAAGCGTTCCGTCTTGGGACGGATATCCGTCCATTTGATTTGGAGATTCCGTCATTTGATTTGGAGTCGTGACGGATTTTAACCTGAGCCAATCAGAGGCGTCAAATATCCTTTTTTCCCCTACCGCGGCCGCACCAAACAGTCATTTGCGAGCAATCGGCAAATTCTCAGGCAAATGCAACCAACCAGAAGGCGAGATTGTTCTGAGTTTACAGCCCTTTCACCCGCCTCCGCTGTGCTCAGCACCAATGGGAAGCGCCCATTTTGAGACTCTCTAGCGTCTAGCTCTACTCGCGAGTAAACTTGACTCATCAACACCATGCGGCAACTTTTTACGAGACCGTAAGTTCATTTGACTTATTCTAGTCTAAAGAAACATATATATTACTATTGCTATTGATAAATCTAGGTAACGTGAATGCCACAAAACGAATGCCTTTTGTTAATCAGAACGTTATTTACGCGACAAGCAGTGTGTTGTTGTCGTTGTTGTTGTTGTTGGTGGTGTTTCGTGTGTGTGCTTGCGCCGCTCGCTTTCTGATAAATGTATGAATGTTGATAAATCTAGATAACGTTAATGCCACAAAACGAATGACTTTGTTAATCAGAACGTTATTTGCGGTATCAATTGTTTTTAAGCTCAATAAACGTCTTTCTCCCATTTGTCCGGGAGATCTCTGGGTAACAGTACTGTATATTTGCATATCATATATGTCACAAATGTAACATTACTATATACCTGTATGTCATGTATGTCACTATGAATTGAAAACGGGGGACCCTGATGTAAACAAGACGAACGTCTTTCTCTGGTCTGCATCCCCTTAACAATTGTGTGTATTGAGCTGTACTGTATTGTACCCATTCTGCAATCTGTTAAATATTGATTGATTGTTATTAACAGATTGCAGAATGGGTACAGTACAGCTCAATACACACAATTGTTAAGGGGATGCAGACCAGAGAAAGACTTTCGTCTTGTTTACATCAGGGTCCCCCATTTTCAGTTCATCATAACATATATGACACACATGACATACAGATAGACAATACTGCTACATCTATACATTTATGACATACCAGATTTACAAATACAGTAGCCTATTGTTTGTTTGTGATACAAAAATAGTCTAAAAAGAGTATATACATTTGACGAAGAAACTGTACATTGGAGGTGGTTGGGTGGGATGGGGGGGGGGTTGTAACTATACATTGGATTATCGACAAAACCTTACTTGGTCCCAAGAAGAGGGTCTCGTGTATTAAATAAAGTTTTCATTCATTCATTCACTCTGGATCTTGTAAATCCAGTAGCAATACACACAATTGTTAAGGGGATGTAGACCAGAGAAAGGCGTTTGTCTTGTTTACATCATCAGGGTCCCCCATTTTCAATTCATAGTGACATTTATGACATACACAACATACACATGACATCATGACATTTATGACATAGGGACATACATGCCTTACAGGTATATAGTAATAGTACTGTTACATTTGTCACATATACGATATGCAAATATACAGTACTGTTACCCAGAGATCCTAACAGTAAATATATACATATGATGAGGAGGAGACTGTACATTAGGAGGGGGTGAGTGAGTGGGTGGTAAATAAATATATACAAACGGTGGGGAGGAGACTGTCCATTGTTGTTGTGGCATAATTGCGAAACGTGTTTAGTCCCTTGTTTGTATGATAACAAGCCATTTAGTTCATGGTTCAAAGTGGGGAGGGGTGCTAGCTCGCCATCAATCAGAAGCTAGCCACAAGACTTGCATTCACGCTCTCCAGCACACAACAGTAGGGTCTCTATAGTCACAGTCAGGACAGTAGGCTCGCTCTACAAGTAGGCTCCCTTAAAACGCTAACGCTATAAAAAAAAAAATACAGTAGAGGTTAAAATAAGAATATGACTTGGCCAGAAAAAAAGTACCCCCCCACCCCCCCCCCCCCCCCCCCCCCCCCCCCGAGAGGAAGCGATAGTCCTGTGTTACTGACGCATACTGGCAAAACATGTCCTAATAAGCTAGACCCTCCTCCCATCATGCAAGAAGGCTGTGTAGGGTATTGGTCTAGTGAGCTGAGATTTTAGCCAATGTTCGCTCCAAATCAGGGCTTAACCCTTTCACTACCACACTACAGACGGTTAACCTTTCACTACCACACTACAGAAGGTTAACCCTTTCACTACCACACTACAGAAGGTTAACCCTTTCACTACCACACTACAGACGGTTAACCTTTTACTACCACACTACAGACGGTTAACCTTTTACTACCACACTACAGAAGGTTAACCCTTTCACTACCACACTACATATGGTTAACCTTTTCACTACCACACTACAGAAGGTTAACCCTTTCACTACCACACTACAGACGGTTAACCTTTCACTACCACACTACAGAAGGTTAAACCTTTCACTACCACACTACATAACTTAACCTAGCCATTTTATTTGGATCATCATCATTCCAATATATTCAGGTGTTAAATTTCATTTTCAAAATGGCTAGGTTAAGTTATGAAAGCTGGAGGGAAAACAACATTGTATTTGAAGTTACTGCACTTTGCCTGTACATTACCTGTATAATTATTTAAGGGAACTGTGCAGCAGAGTGCAGTATCTGCTTTTTGGGGGTTAATTAAAATAATTATGTCATATTTTTGTATGCCTAAAGATTACTTCATTAATACATGTTAAATCTGGGTACTATCATCTATCTACCTATAACACATTTTGGATGGCAAGTCAAAACACTTTAAAGCCATTTTTCACTGTTTGGAAGTTACTGCGGTCTGCCTGGTTTTTGAGTGTGATTTTGTAGTTACTGCAGTTTTTAAAACCCCATATCTCCAAAACTGAGCGACATTAACATCTGAAACTTGGTCACAAGATAAAACATTTATTGACAAGTTCAATTTCACTCATAACTCAATTCTGACTTTTTTTGAGTTACTGCGGTCTGCCTTGACAGGGCACTATAGTCCCCCCATCGGGGCTGGTCTCCAACGGTACCGCTGCTGCTTCAGCTGTGCCCTTCGAACGTGTCAAAACCGGCGCCGTTGGAGGGTTTTTCTTTCCACTCTTTTTCTTATCATTAGTATCCATGTTGAGTCTTTCTGTCTTTTGATATAGTTAGTAGAAGATCTTATCAATACATACGATGTGGTCTAATCTCTTTTGGTATTGTTCAAATAAGGTTTTTAAACTAAATTAACGTTGACGGGAGCGGAGCTATAACCAAACGCGTATCGCTTCACATTGCGTTCAAACCGCAAGTCACCTTTTTGTTTTTAATCACTTCCTCGTTTCACTTTCTCTCTTATTCCCTCTCCTCCTTTCTTCTTCTTCCCCACAGCTCCTGTCGGACATTGAGGAACATCTGAAGTGCACCATCACTCAGTGTGAGCCAGACATCAAGGTACCTCTGGACGACTTTGATGGGAAGGTGACCTACGGCAAGCGCAAGGCTCTGGGAGGTACGTGTCATACGAGACCTTAACCCTAACCCATACGAGAGAGGGAGAGACCCTAACCCATACGAGAGAGGGAGAGACCCTAACCCTAACCCATACGAGAGAGGGAGAGACGAGATAGAATTTACTATATTCATGTGGTGGGTTATGGTTAGGCTCTGGGAGGTACGTGTCATACGAGACATTAACCCTAACCCATACGAGAGAGGGAGAGACCCTAACCCTAACCCATACGAGAGAGGGAGAGACGAGAGAGAATTTACTATATTCACGTGGTGGGTTATGGTTATGGTTAGGCTCTGGGAGGTACATGTCATACGAGAGAGGGAGAGACCAGAGAGAATTTACTATATTCATGTGGTGGGTTATGGTTAGGGTTAGGCTCTGGGAGGTACGTGTCATACGAGAGAGGGAGAGACCAGAGAGAGTTTACTATATTCATGTGGTGGGTTAGGGTTAGGCTCTGGGAGGTACGTGTCATACGAGAGAGGGAGAGACCAGAGAGAGTTTACTATATTCATGTGGCGGCCATTTTGCTCTTATGTCACGCTCGGTTGGTATTCCTTTCCACCCCAATGGAGAGAAGAGGGAAACATATTCATTCCAACAGCCATCAGACTTTATAATGCATCACTGTGCCTCAATGAGCACAGGGTGACCGTACTATCTGCCTGTACTTTTTACTTTTAGACCGACATAGTGCAATTTTACACTTACTGTATATTCTGGATATGTTTACTGTATATTTTATATACTAATAGAATGTAACATAGGAAATGTATATCCCGGACCATATTTTATATTTTATTCTTAGGCTTATTTTTATTCTTATTCGTGACTTTTTAGTTTTTGTCTAATTACCTAAATGTTTACTGTTTAGTTTACTGTGAGCAATTTGTAGCGCCAAATTCCCCTCTTGATGAATATTGATTTGATTTGATTTGATATTTTTTATTTTCGTGTCTTACATACAGATGTATGCCCAGCCCATATGGGCTTACAAGACACATAACAATAAGTATATAATAATATACTTTACCAATTACTTAACAAATGACATAGACCAAGATGGCCATAAAAAAAAGAAAAATACAAGAAAATACAATAAAACGTAATATACCACAAGCTGTACTCAATGTAAATAAACAGAAAAACAAGGTGGATTCAAATACAATTATATAGGATACAGTGTGTTTTGTCTCAGGTGCCATGCCTTCTCCAAAAATCCTGCAAAACCGAAGATGTCCTCCACAAAAAAACAACTCAACATACAGCTCTCAGACTGCCAAAACAAATCTGGGTTTACAATTTGAATTTTTTTCAAATAAAGCCCTCCTCAAAGTGGTGTACAAAGGGCAATAAAAAACAAAATGATATTCATCCTCCACCACTCCCAGATCACACAGAACACACAACCGCTCCTCCTCAGGTTTACCCTGGAATCTACCCACTTCCAGAGCCAATGGCAGGGTGCCAGACCTCAGCTGGGCACACAGAGACCTCCGTCTTCTCTTTAAGTTTAACATTACATAAGGTTCAGTAAAATACTCATTTTTAATTGCAATATATTTTCTAAGTTTAGGTTTTTTCAAAATCTCCACCTTCCACTTATCCTGATGGATTGTTGATAATTTTGTTTTAATTATGTGAACCTTACACTGCAAATTGTTCATAAAAATCATACTCAAGTCAGTAGAAGAAAAAATCATAGACATCTCTCTTGACCAGGGATGACCGTGTGCTCTGTCCCAATTAAAAATCTTTTTAGTCACCCTGCCATTTGGCAGCTGGACCAGGCGGTTCCATAACCTCACCATTTCACCTTTTTGCTTGACCAAGCAAGAATCCCACCCCATGTCCCCTTCTATAGCCCCTTTTGGTGTGTATTTATGGACTCCTAAAAAGTATCTTATGGCCCGGTTCTGGATCGCATTACATTCAGGAGCATCATCAAAACCCCATACTCCAGCAGCATAAAACAAAACAGAACCCACCATTGAATCAAATAATTGTGTATATGTTGAAAACCCAAGGTCAGTGCACACTTTCATTTTACTCAACTCAATTTTATAAAGTATTTATATTCTATTCTATTATATGTATATCTGTATATATCCCTTACCTACTCTTACTAGTTATATCACTGGCCAGTATGGCTTACTACCATAGCGTCTTTATAACTATCACTGTACATAATAATCATGTAACATTCATCAAGTTAGCATATTTACTCGGTAGTACTCACTTATATATATATTCCACTATATATAAATATCTTGTATATTGTTAACCCTTTCACTACCACACTACAGAACCGTCTGTAGTGTGGTAGTGAAAGGTTAACCTGTAGTGTGGTAGTGAAAGGGTTAACCATTGTTGTGTGGCAGTGAAAAGGGTTAACCTTCTGTAGTATCGCAGTGAAAGGGTTAACCATTTGGTTGTGTGGTAGTGAAAGGGTTAATAATAATAAACTTTATTTGTATAGCACCTTTCATACAAGAATTGCAGTGCTTCATAGCAGTAAAAGAAATACACATTTGTCACAAAAGAAATTGCAGAATTGACGAAAGTGGAGACATACAATAATCACAGTGTTGTAATGAGTCTGTGCATAAGAGGTAGTAAGTAGAATTAGCATAGAACTGACTTTGACGGGAAGTGCATACAAATAGGCAAAATAAAAATAGTGCAGCCAAAATACTGATAATTTGTGTCTTCTATATTATCTTTACAGTGTTGTTTTATTATCCAAAATATCAACATTTGAAGAGTTTGCCTCCCTGATATCATTTAAATGCCTTAACAAAGAGATGTTACACTGTCTTTTGAATATATTTAGCGAGTTGGCTTCCCTGATGTTTTTGCGCAGTTTTACAAAGGCTGCATCACCGATCTTCTTTTGGCTGTTTCTGGGAGCCTCTAGTAGTCCAGCAGCTGATCTTGCTAGCATGTAAAGTAGCTAAGACTGGACTAATGTGCTCTCTCTTTTTGGTTCTAGTTAGCAGTCGTGCTGCAGAGTTTCGGATGAGCTGAAGTCTCTCTGTAGTTTTCTTAGGGAGACCTGTGAAAAGTGCATTACAGTAGTCTAACCGGCTAGATATGAATGCCTGAATTGCATTTTACTGTTACCTTTGCACTCTGGTTGGATGCCAACTTTTTGTTGTTGATGTCGATCGGTAGAGTCGTTTCTCGGCACAATCCATGCTGTTCCTCAATGCTAGCACCAGCTAGTTAGCGACAAACCAATGCAAAGTCAGTGGGGTCAAGCTCCTGTCTGTACAAGCTGACTGAAGCTCACTGAAATCTACTTTGCGTCAGGCTTGTACAGACAGAAGCTTGACCCCATTGACTTTGCATTGGTTTGTCGCTAACGAGCTGGAGCTAGCATGAGGAGCAGCATGCACTGTGCTGAGTGAGGATTCTACCAATCGACAATATTATTTGGTAAATAGCAAATGGAGCTATAGAGGGTTCCAAAAAAATTAGAACCACCCCTTGAATTATAATATGTTATTTCATGTGATCCCATGTGCAGTGACTGTGTGTAGATGGGAGTTGGCCTAATGAATTGTGTTATGTTGTGTTTAATTGTGTTGATGTTTTCATTTCTGCTAAATAAGTATGTACCGTACATTTTGTTTGGTTTGGTAAACATTGCACTATGAACAGTCTATATGTGTGTAGGGGCCGGTACAATAAGGGTTTCCTTCTTCCGGCCATGGAATTTAGTGGATCATATTAAGTGAACTGTATGTACTGAAGACACTGTTGGACTGTAACAATTCCATGTACGAATAAATAGAAATGATGATGATGACCTGTGTGTTGACCTCTCCCCTCTAGGTGGTAACTACAAGGGTCACGTGGACGTGCTGGCCCCCACGGTCCAGGAGCTGGCCAATCTGGAGAGAGACGCCCAGTCCTCCTTCCTCCAACTGGGATACATGCCCAACCAGCTGTTCAAAGCTTACTGAGCCATGACCCCTGAACCCTGACCCCCGACCCCCAGCACTCACACACTTCACTCTGAAGCAGAATATCTGGGCAAACGGGAGTATTTTATGTTATACAGTGTTTATTATTTGGTTTTCCGTTTTCTTTTCCAGGTTGCATTTCTGTCACTGCGATGTGACGCCAACCCATAATATTAGACCCAAGTGAGCCTCATTAGAACCAGTGTAGGCGGTTTCACTGGAATTCTGTTGCTAGGGAACCGTTTGGACCCATATGTCAACTACTGTCGACTATTGCATTAGCTAACATTGCAACAGGAAATAAACTTGGGTCCTTTCTGAATGTTATTGTTGTCATAGAAACCGTCTAATAGTGGATCGACGAGTGGACAGTTATAGGGATCGTTCTCGTTTTTTGCAACCCTAGCTCTATTTGCTACTTGCCACTGATGTTGTTAGTCTTTTCACAGCACAATCCATGCTGTTCCTCATACTAGCTCCGGATAGTTAGCCACAAACTAATGCAAAGTCAAGCTTCTGTCCTGTACTGAAGCTCACTGAAGTGTACAGTAGTTTGTGTTTCACCGTGCAGTAGATTTCAGTATGATTCAGTCAGCTTGTACAGAAGGGAGCTTTATCAAATGAATCAACATCATTGGCAAACTCTTCTACAATCTGAACCCCTGGAAAAAGGCCCCTAACGGCTGTTCAGGTCCGTATTTAATTCCCCCCTTCAGCGTTCCAGGTTCTTACCATAAGGAAAGCTAATCTCGTCTGTGTTCAGCCAGTCGACCTGTTGAAGAAAGTCATTTTCCCTTTACATGTGTTCAGGATAATGGATTTCCTCCCTCGTCTGAAGAATTAAAACTCAACTGTCATAACTTTTCATACAGATGGTATTTAATAGTATAATACAATACAGATGGTATTTAATTATAGAATATACCAGCTTTGCAAGCGGAGAAACCTGACATCTAACGGTGACATTAAAAGCAACTGCTGATTCCTGCTATTATGAGTTTGTTGAGTCTTAATAAGCTTGGAGGTGATTCAGCTAAATTCAGTTGTTAATTTTCCTTATGAAGGAATGAACCTTAAAATGTTTTTGATTTGATCTACTAGGCAGATGCTTTGTTTCCTAAAATAAAACTATTGAATGAGCTTAATTTTCCATGTGTTTTTATTTATTATATATATATATTATATGTATACAGTATATGTATAATATTACCAATGGGGCATACAGAGCCATACAGATTCTAATATTAACAGTCAATATTTCTCAATGTTTGATATGTTCATCATTTGCCTTAATTGTAGCATGTATTTCATTTTACCAGTTTGTACAGCATTTTTTAATCAACATTAATATTCCTGATCACATAAGGTTGTCCTGTGAGGTTAAACAGTATATTTTGCCTTTCCCCTTCACAAATGTTCCCATAGATGTTTACTATATGTATATTTACCGCATATGTATATATTATATATATATCCATATCTGTCTGAATATACCTGCATATAATCCTTCTATATACTATACCTAATTATACACCTGCATATAACTCTGTATGACAGCGTCCATGGGGGCCTATTGTGAATCAATGTGATGGTCCTTGACATGAAAAAGGTTGAAAACCACTGGGCTAAATCAATGTGGTTGATATAATAATCAATAACTATAATGACCTTAACTCCCACAACGTTTGGTCCGATCATCATAGACCCCTTGGTACCCGTCTCATAATGGAACAACATTGTATGTAAAGGGAGAGGAAGCTGCAGCACAATACTCTATCCCCCCCCCTCACAGTGAGCTGTGGTGTTCCACAAGGAAGCATACTAGGACCGCTACTGTTCCTAATTTATGCAAATGACATGTCGTCAGCTTGTGACTGCAACTTGTTCCTGTTTGCGGACGACTCAGCCCTGCTGGTCTCTGACAAGAACAAGTTACAGGTTGAAAAAACCCTCAGCTCGGAACTAGGCAAAATCTGCATATGGCTCGCTGATAATGATAACAAACTATCATTACACATGGGCAAAACAGAGTCCATTCTCTTCGGTTCAAATAACAAACTCAGCAAGACCGACGGCTTCTCAGTTACAGTGGGTGACAATATTGTCACAAGGAAAGATGAAATTACCTACCTGGGTTCCATCCTAGAGGCTAATCTCTCCTGTGACAAAATGGCATCCAATGTAATAAAAAAAGTCAACCAACGAACTAGATTCTTGTACCGGATTTCCTCTCTGGTAAACAAGAATACCCTGAAGACTCTGGCAGGAGCACTCATTCAAGGGTACTACGACTATGCGTGCACCTCATGGTACCAAAGCACCTCAAAGGCGCTTAAAACAAAATTACAAACATCACAAAACAAACTGGTCAGACTACTACTTGACCTGAACCCCAGAACAACCTAGGATGGCTTAGAGTAGACGCCAGAGTACAGCAACTTGCAATGTGCCTGGTCTACAAGATACACTACACCACTAAGGTACCCATGTACATGTCGAAATACTTCCCAAAGGTCAGCGAATTCCACGACCACAACACCAGAGGGAGTTCCACAAATCATGCTCAACCCAGATTCGGCTCAAACAAGGGACTAAACACGTTTCGCAACTATGCCACAACAATGTGGAACGCCCTACCCAAAGCTGTAAAGGAATGTGAATCGCTACCCTCCTTCAAAACCACTCTCAGCGCCCGCGTCCACCTGCCGCATATTTCTGGGCGCAAGCGTCTTTTGTAAATTGTTCCCAATGAGGACAGAGCGTATGTGGCCGCATGCTGCCGCCTATAGGAAATGCGCTGCAGTCGGCTTCTTTTTTCAGCGCCTTTCAGTTTTTTTGTGCGGCCGCGCCCAGCGTTTAAAGTTGAAACTTTCTGAACTTTTCAGAGTGATGAGCTGAGCGCATTTTCAGACAACCAATCACAGCCAATCATATCTACCACTCTGTTTGTAACCTGACACCGGAGTTGCCTGCCTGCCTGCCCACAAGAGACAGGAGCAGTATGAGGGCACAAATACATTAATAACTACACAAATACACTAATAAAAAGCTAATAAAAAGCAAAGGGCAAACCGTGGTGTCAGGCAATAACTATATAATAACTAGGCGGCAGTGTGTGAAGTTAGGTCAAGAACAATCTGAATTCTTGGCCATGACTAAAGGTGTGCCACAAGGTTCAGTTTTGGGTCCTGTCCTTTTTACAATTTATATTAATGATATTGTTTCTTCTTTGTATGGATGTCATGCCCATTTGTATGCTGATGACACAATTGTGTACTGTATTGCAGACTCTGTACAGTTGGCCTTTGAGAAATTGCAACTTTCCTTTTATGCTCTACAGGATGCCCTTACTAGTCTTAAATTGGTTCTTAATGCTAGTAAGACAAAGTTTATGTTGTTTTCAAGAGCAAGGAATATTAACTTTGATGATGTGAGGATATCTACTGTCAGTGGCTCTTGTATAGAGAGTCACTGAGTATAAATATATTGGCCTGTGGCTTGACGAGAAATTAACATTTAAGTTCCATGTGGACAATCTTGCCTCTAAACTGCGACAGAAAATTGGTTTCCTGTACAGAAACGGATCCAATTTTCCTCTATTTAGTAGAAAAATAATTGTGGAATCAGTCTTCTTATCAGCTTTGGACTATGGTGATGTAATTTATAGGCATGCTGCGGCATCAACTCTTAAACCTCTGGATTCTGCATATCACTCAGCTCTCAGATTTATAACTGGTGACAGATATGATACTCACCATTGTGTCCTGTATGATAGGGTGGTCCTGTATGATAGGGTGGTCCTGTATGATAGGGTGGGTTGGCCTTCTCTTGCAGAAATGCGCAACAAACACTGGTATTTATTTATTTTTAAAGCCCTTATTGGTAAACAACCTGTTTATATCTCCTCACTGTTAGATTGGAATATTGGAACCTATTCAACTCGATCGAATGACTGGATGGTTCTTAGGGTTCCTCAGATTTGTTCTGATCGAGGGAAGTCAGCCTTTTCCTTTGATGCCTCTAACTCATGGAATGTCCTTCAACTCACGCTGAAATTGGAGGTTCTCCCTTCCCTTGGAATGTTTAAATGTATGATTTCAGACCATTGTGTGACTACCTGTAACTGTTTTAGTTGATATTTTAAAATTATTTTGAAACGTTTTTAATTTTTTTTACTCTGGTGTTTAAATGTCTGTGAATATTGTTTTTATTATGTACTGTACAATCGTCGTTTTTGTAAATGAGGGAAACAGATGCTTACGATTTTAAATAAAGGTTGAAATGAAAAAATGTATATAATTAATATACAATAAAGTGTATTAAAATATGCTATATTATGTGCAAAACCGCGGCAGTAAAATACGATAAAAAGATGCCTGTCGCTAGATTTCTTTCTCTCTGTCATCTCGCTACAAGATGCGCTTCATCCCAAAACTACCGGCGCACTGCCAGCGTTTTTCAGCTGCAAATGTGAGCGGTGGACGGCTGGACGCGTGCAAGAGCGAGATGCTTCCAGCTGCAGCCGTTCAGACCAGCGCTTACAAGCCCCGCACATACAAGCCCCGCACATAGCAACCCCTCGCTTCCATTGGCTGATTTTGGTGACGTGATTTGGGTCCCACCCAATGGCTGAGGTTCTGCAGACGCCTCTCTGATTGGTTGGGCTCCATTTCTGCAGCCCCCTCTTTGATTGGTTGAGCGAAGCCCCTCTCTGATTGGTTTAGCTCGCCATGCGGTAAAATGCGGATGTAATGTTATCATCTCAAGAAGATACAAATAAATATACTACCAGATTCGCGTTTATAACGTTATTTCGCGTGACTTCGCGGTTTATTCATAACGTTATGCACATTTCACAACACAGCCAGCTGTCAGAAACTGTACATTGTAACGTTATATGTTTATTCACGTAACGTTATTTCACGTGACGCGTTCAACTTGTTTACACTCCCCACTTACTGAAACTGTACCATGACGCACTCCCCACTTAACCCAGTTAATGCCTTAACTAGACAGTTAACAATATAACATTTAGATTAATTAACCCAGTTAATGCCTTAACTAGACAGTTAACAATATAACATTTAGATTAACACAGTTAATGCCTAACTAGACAGTTAACAATATAACATTTAGATAGAGAGGCTGGTGGTCAAGTCAAGAGTTTTATTTGTCACAAGTTGTTTATTTGCATACACGTTTATGGGACAGTTTTCTACACCTGACTGAACGGTCTGGGGACAAATGATTAAGGTGGGGTTACAATGATATCAAGGATGAATATGAAAAAGGGGATCTGATCTGATGGTACTTGTACTTTATAATGTGTTATATATGTATGTACATGGATTTTATGTCCGGATGGTATATCTATGGAATAGTCACTGTCTCTATCACACTCTCATATGCGCATGTTTAGCCGCATACAAGTATCTAGGATACACATATTCGTATGTGTACATAATAGGTTTACACACACTCATATGCACAAGGCTAAGTTATACATGTCAGGGGCACACATACATGCACATACTCACTTATAGGAAATAGGCATACACACACCTACATATACACATAGTTGAGGTATAGGCTCTCACTGACACATATGGGGGATATACATGTACATAGGAGACACACACATACATAGCTGAGACGCACATATATATGCACACCTGAGATATACACTCACATAGGGGGCGGAGGCACACATGGATACGAGACACACACAAGAGATAGGAGTACAGTCGCATACCTGGAAGATGCACACACACACACATGTGAGGCATGTACACATGCTTACGTGATACACGTACCCACATACATATGTTGGAGACACACATGCATGCATGCTATCATGCACACCTACATGTGTCTGGGACGCTTTCTCTCACATGCAATATGGAGAAGGGTGGCATCCCGATAGAGGATGCAGCACATACCTGCTCGCAGGTAGATCGGTCTACATGCAAAGTATATATATCAGGGATGTATACGCACAATGTATAGTATAGTATTTTTCTTTTTTTCGTAAGTCTTTTTTATTTTCCATGTCAGTTGTTAATGTATTTGTATGAGTCCTTTACATGTTTTGTATGTTCTTACAAAAAAGAAAAAGGCAAATCTTGGAAGTTGCATATGGTGATGTGGAAAGAGATGTTTTGAATATTGGAGAGATTTGTGCAAAAAATATCAAAAAAAAAAAATTAAAATGAAATGCGGGTGGTCGTGCCCGCAAAGATGTGCATAATACAATAGTAATAACATATAATAGAATCCAATAGAACGACATTGTGCAATAAAACAAGTAAACAGAGTAGGGCATATCGGTATATGTACATAAGTTATTTACAGAGCATGGTAGGACATGCTAGGTCCTGTGGTAGTGCAATATTAGCTACGGATGAGGCACTGGGTCTTTATGTACATGCTATATTGGTGGTCAATGTCACTTCGGATTGCTACGACACATCTCTACTGCTTGTGACAGGCTGTGGTGCGTTCCAGACTTTACTCCTGTTGGGAAACTATAGCGATGGTCTGTGCTCACCACACTTTTCTTCGGCCTCCCCGCAGCGAGCCGTCGTCGACCCCCGAGCTTCATTTTACGACGGGCAACAGAGGTGGGTTGAGCCGCTATACTTGGCCCAGCACGGTTAGCGACTCGCCTGAGTGCGTGTGCACGTTTTGATGCATGGCTGATACCAGAGCGGCCGAAGGTGTGTAGCGCTGACAGCAGCTTGGAGGGATTCCCCTTCAGCTGATTGAAGGTCTTTATCATGGCTTTATCATCACCACCCTCTGTAGAGCCTCTTGCTCTGCCTTTGTGCAGCTGGATAACCACACAGACTTCACACAGACTGTCTGTACAATACTGCTGTAGGCCTATAATACTTATGTAAATAAGTAAGGCAATTGAAATATATCTGCAGTACAGCTCAATACACACAATTGTTAAGGGGATGCAGACCAGAGAAAGACTTCCGTCTTGTTTACATCAGGGTCCCCCATTTTCAATTCATCATAAATGTACAGTTCCCTCCCCCTTGTATATATTTACTGTATGTCACAAATGTAACAGTACTGCATGGTCTGCATCCCCTTAACAATTGTGTGTATTGAGCTGTACTGCATTCTGCAATCTGTTAATAAAGTTTTCAATCAATCAATAAATCAATCAATCAATCAATCAATCAATCGGTCACTGTACCCATTCTGCAATCTGTTAATAAAGTTTTCAATCAATCAATCAATCAATCGGTCAGGTCACGTGTACCCATTCTACAATCTGTTAATAAAGTTTTCAATCAATCAATCAGGGCCTGTGGTCACGTGTACCCATTCGGCAATCTGTTAATAAAGTTTTCAATCAATCAATCAATCTGTTAATAAAGTTTTCAATCAATCAATCAATGAATCAATGAATCAATCCCGCAGTGCAACGTGACCCAAATCATACGGCAATCTGTTAATAAAGTTTTCAATCAATCAATCAATCAATCCCGCAGTGCAACGTGCAACGTGACCCAAAATCACGTGACCAAAATCAGCCAATGGAAGCGAGGGGTTGCTATGTGCGGGCTTGTATGTGCGGGGCTTGTAAGCGCTGGTCTGAACGGCTGCAGCTGGGTACTATTGGCAAGAGCAGCTATGGGAGGCTGCCGTTCGAAACTGGCCCCGGTAAATGTCCAACCCCCCCCCCCAAACCCACCAACCCACCCAACCACCTCCAATCTCTGTCTCTTAAACAGTACTGTATATTTGTATATCTTGTATGTCATAAATGTCTTGATGAAACAGTACTGTAACAGTACACAAATCATGTTAAACCCAGATTCGGCTCAAATAAGGGACTAAACACGTTTCGCAATTATGCCACATCAATGTGGAACGCCCTACCCAAAGCTGTAAAGGAATGTGGATCACTACCCACTTTCAAAACCACTCTCAAGGGACACCTACGGGAGACTGCAATTCAACACTGGCCCCTGTAAATATCCTAACCCAACCCCCTCCAATGTACAGTCATTTACCTAGTATGGTTTTGTCAATAGTCCAATGTACAATTTTGTTTGTTTGTACAGTGTCTCCCCCCCCCCCCTCAATGTACAGTTTTGCTTGTTTATACAGTGTGCCCCCCCCCCCCCAACCACCTCCAATGTAGATTACCCAGTATGGTTGTCAATATCCCAGTGTACCCAACCCCCCCTACCCAACCTCCTCCAATGTACAGTTTCTACGTCAAATGTATATACTCCCTTCTCCTGACTCCTTCTGTATCACAAACAGTACTGTATTTGCAAATCTGGTATGTCATAAATGTATAGATGTAGCAGTACTGACTATCTGTATGTCATGTATGTCATATATGTCCTGATGAATTGAAAATGGGGTACCCTGATGTAAACAAGACGAAAGTCTTTCTCTGGTCTGCATCCCCTTAACAATTGTGTGTATTGAGCTGTACTGTATTGTACCCATTCTGCAATCTGTTAATAAAGTTTTCAATCAATCAATCAATCAATCAATCAATCATGTATGTCATAAATGTCATGATGTATTGAAAATGGGGGACCCTGATGTAAACAAGACGAAAGTCTTTCTCTGGTCTGCATCCCCTTAACAATTGTGTGTATTGAGCTGTACTGTATTGTACCCATTCTGCAATCTGTTAATAACATTTTGAATCAATCAATCAATTATGTGCCCCTTGGCCTGCTGTTCTGTTTCTCGCCTGTCGGGGCAGCAAATACTTCCCAAACGATCCAAATAAACAGCAGGTGGCATCCCATGCATGAACATTACCTATTATGATCACTAAACGGGGTTCCACGTAGTAGACCTCCAAGAAAGGCAGATTATACATCATATAGGCGAGCTGGTCTTCGAGTAAAACATAAAATAAAATAAAACATTGCACTCAATCAGACAATCAAATAGTTGATTGGTTGAAAAACGTTATTAACAGATTGCAGAATGGGGTACAATACAGTACGGCTCAATACACACAATTGTTAAGGGGATGCAGACCAGAGAAAGACTTTCGTCTTGTTTACAATCAGGGGTCCCCCAATTAATGACATACGCAACATACAGATATATATCATGACATTTCTGACATACATGGTATGTACAGTACTGTTACATTTTTGACATGCAAGATGTGCTGCAAATATACAGCCTGCCTACTGTTAAACAGAGATCCTAACAGAAACTATATACATACGGGAAGGGGGGTTTGGACACTTGGTTACTTTTCGATTTTCATTCTGTAGTCTGGCCTGCAGTCATCATTATTACCAGCGTTGCGTTGTTATTATGGGCTGAGCCGCCACGCAGGATAATGACGCCGCGCGCACGCGCGCGCGCACACGCACGCGCGGGCCCGCGCGCATGCGCATATGTTCCCTCGCGCACAATAATACACTTTGTTTGTATAGCCTTTCATACAGAAACTGCAGCTCAAAGTGCTTCACAACAGAATTAAGACAGGCATAAAATGAGCACATAAAGTGCAGACATATAAAATCAGTTTTTCACATTAGGATCTAACATCCCAACAGGCAACCTTGTTTATGGTTTGATTCAGTTTTAATATAAATAATAAAAATAAAGAGAAGATTAATTAATTATCTACTCAGTCCCGAAGTTTGTGATGTAGATATGGAATGTCCCGGGTTGCTGCTGTTTGCAGAGTGTGTTGTTGTCCGGGGGTGAGTGGTGGTGGGTGGGGGGTTGAACAAAGAGTCCCAGACTGGTTGAAGACACCAGCCTATAGCGGCTATTGTTATGATAATGCGAGGTAGCGCCGCAGGTAAACACAACGATCCGAGCCGAGCGCAGCGCGTTCTCGCGAGCGCGTGCATGTGCGTGCACGCGCTTCTGCTCAAATCTTTAATACTCAGTGAGGTACCACTGAGTGGTACCCCGTGCCATGAACAACGCATGCCTGATTATTACTACTTTATAATCTCACACACTTCCACAGATGAGAGGCATTTTAGAAATAGCCCATCGGACGACCCATTTCCTATTCCTTACTCCTCGTACCGTACGGTCGGTCCCTCAAGTGTCCGGTAGTACCTGGCAGTACAGTACCGGAGGAGAACTACGTCACTGGAGGAGGAGGAGGCTGGCAGTACCGGAGGAGAACTACGTCACTGGAGGAGGAGGAGGCTGCAGTCAGATCGTCTCGTCCGCTCGTCGCACCGCAACAGGTAAACCAGCACAGTATTCTGATGATAAACAACGAGGGAGCGCGTCTACCGGACAGAGCTGATGAATAATAATCACTACCGGGACAGATCTGATCAATAAGGGCGATATCTGGAAGTCGCGTTGTCTCTGTTGTTCCGGGCGGTAAGTGGGGATATCCTATTCCGTTACGTTTTATATCCCATAATAACCTGTCAAGCTGCTGCTGGTGGTTATCTTGGGTTCAGCTGTCTCTCTCCGGGTTGGATACTGTAGACAGTGTTACAGTCTCTCAATAATGGCATATATTTCATGCAGTTTTTTGTGCCGCATGTTC
This sequence comes from Notolepis coatsorum, assembly GCF_963971535.1. Taxonomy (NCBI): domain Eukaryota; kingdom Metazoa; phylum Chordata; class Actinopteri; order Aulopiformes; family Paralepididae; genus Notolepis; species Notolepis coatsorum. The sequence continues at coordinate 147,779,906 of NC_140169.1, read as the reverse complement.
GGGAATATTATTATGTTCGAATATCTAACTATACGCTGAAACATCTCTTTGGGATCTTGAATCTTGCTTGCATTTTTTTAGGGACTCGCAAGGAGGGATATATTATTATATTCATCTGTATCAAAATAAGAACAGACACCGCCTTTGCTTTGGCCCCGAGGAATAGGTGCTGTCATGAGATGGAGAGAGAGAGAGAGAGAGAGAGAGAGAGAGAGAGAGAGAGAAGGAGAGAGAGAGAGAGAGAGAGAGAGAGACTGAGAGAGAGAGAGACTGAGAGAGAGAGAGAAGAGAGAGAGAGAGAGGGGGGGGAGAGAGAGAGAGAGAGAGAGACTGAGAGAGAGAGAGAGAGAGAGAGAGAGAGAGGGAGAGAGAGCGAGAGAGAGAGAGAGAGAGACAGACAGAGAGAGAGACAGACAGAGAGAGACAGAGAGAGACAGAGAGAGAGACAGAGAGAGAGAGAGGCTGTTCAAGGGGAGTGACACTGTGTGAGGTTAATAGAATTGCTGCCGTGTGTGAATTGAATTCAGGCTGCTCATTGATGACAGATTGCATTGGCCGCTCAGGGAAACAACGCTCGTTGTGTCAGTATATGATTACATGAACAATTCCATTATTCATTGTCATTGTCTGACATAATGGGTAATGGCAGTAAAATCACACTATCACATGACCTGTTTGTGCGTGTGTGTATGTGTGTGTGCACTCACGCACTATCACTATTGAGGCCCGTGGCTGGGACATAATATACGATGAGCTTGATTCAGACACTTATTCGAGACAGCAGTGTTAAACGGACAGTAGAGGCGATGTTAAAAGTTAAAACTACTGCAGCGTGTTGCCAAAATGTGATTGCTTGGTGCCAGACCAGTGTGTGTGTGTCTTGCTGCTACTGCTGCTGACAACAGAGTAAAGAGGGCTTTCTTTGCTGAAGTGGCAAAGTCAGTCAAGACTGCAGTTCCTGTGACATCTGGCCCTATCCCAGGACTGTCACAGACCCACCTGCTGCCAAGGAACAACGCATTACATAACACACACACACACACACACACACACACACACACACACACACACACACACACACACACACACACACACACACAAACACACCTGAGGGCATGTGTACACAAACAACACCTAGGCTACCTCAAGCATAATCTCTGAACCCTTTATGTCTGTCTCAGGTTGATGACGTCATTATAATGTATAATATAGATTTATATTTATTGTAACATATAATATAACCGATAAGGCATACAGACCCCTCATTTCCACCTTAGTTTACACACACACACACACACACACACACACACACACACACACACACACACACACACACACACACACACACACACACACACACACACACACACACACACACACACATTGTTTTACTATACTTATAAGGACATTGTATTGACTTATACATCCCCTATACCCCTTTAAGCATTAACCTTAACCCAACTCTAATCATAACCATAACAATGCACATTTTGTTTTTCAATCTTGTTGCATTTTTTTTACGGAATGTACACTGTAAGAAAAAAAGCTGTAAGAAAACGGTAAATGTCTGGCATCAATGGTTTCCAAATACTTACTGTCAAATTACAGTAAAATCAAATACATTTACAAATTACAACCTTTATTTAATGGTTAATATTTTGATAAAAGTTAATTTACTGTATTTTTATGGTATTTACACTTAAAGTAGAAAAACAAAGGTAATCTGTAAAATAATACAGTGCATTTCCTGTGAAAAAACATTTATTTTTAACAGTGTAGGCTAGTACTGTATGTTGACATAAAATGACACCAAACTGTTGTTGTTGTTGTTGTTGTTGTGGTGAAAATGACGACTAAAGTCTATCCTCCAGGGTATCAACTAAATCAAGCCATTTCAAATATAAAATCTGCTGCCTCTAAAATATTGCATAATACACACAGGTTACTCTAATTGGTCCATCAGTCACATCTAACTGAGGAGTGGTCTGACAGCAGCGGCAGCATAGGCTACACTTAACAGTCAATCATCAGAAGGCCACGCCCCTTGACCTGCCGAGAGCTGGCTGAGCTCGGAGAAGGGTGACCTAAAAACACAACAAAACAAATGATGCATCTGAGATGAATCTTAAAAAAACTATACTCTTGATATTATCATCCCACAATAAGCTTTTTATATCTGAATTAAAACATCATTGTACTAGATCTTTAACCTTAACTTAACTCTAACCCTAACCTTAACTTAACCCGATAATTACTTTTTTCCTCACATTACAGGCAGTTTAATCAAGAGTTGGTTCTCACAAGTGTCACACACACACACACACACACACACACACACACACACACACACACACACACACACACACACACACACACACACACACACACACACTTGCTCAAACTTGCATGCCCTTATCTTTAACTCAATGGCCGCCAACAACATACATGTTTGGCCGACAACCGTTGAACGCCAACCACATATATATATTATATTTGATCGTTATTTCTTTTATTTGATATTTCTATTCATTACAGGCACACTCTGGGTTAACATGGGGAATCATCCTGAGAATGCCAAAGTGCAATACCGGCCGCATCCAGCTAGACAGCAGTATCGAGCACCCTTTGTAACCTTGTATCTTGGCCTGTGAAACGGCCAAATGTCTCGGGTTTCATTTTTCCTTGTCGGGCGAGGCGAACGGTTCTCCCGGTTCCATTGAAGCGTGTCAAATATGCCCGATCCATATGTTGTGGTGGACTATGCCGTGGACCAAATGGACATTGGATGTACCAGATGGCGATCAAACAATTGGAATATTATTTTTGGAATACTCCCGATCACAGGTAAGGACAATTTGACGTAAATTTTTGCTTGATCGCGCAATGCTTTTATACCGATCGGGCTGATAAGCATTTTTAGTGTTCAATACGAATGCCGTTACTGACAATCAAATAATCAGAAACGACCCACCCCCCCTTTCATGCATTCATGATGGAGCATAATACCTAAGATATAGATTTGATTTCAGAATAATAGCGTATACAGGCAAGAAATGACAACGTCTATAGTGGAATTGACGTATACGGCTATAACTCAGCATTTCGGGAATTACCCTAGACCGCTCTAAAACCATACTTATATTCACCACGGTATAACACGGGAACGTATGGATGGAAACATTTATTCTTTTTCACATATTGAACGATAGATAGGTGATGTCAAATGGGCCATAGTATTATATCCATAGCTATAATATAGAATATAGTTATAGCTCTACAAACAAGGTGATGCACTCCTATCTTTTAAAGCGTGGCAGTGCTAGAGCGGGGCCCTGTCTAATTCCCGGCGGTCAATGAGTTAATAATAATAATAATAATAATAATAATAATTGTAACTGAGGGGTACAATTCCCTGACTGTATGGTTAGATATGATACTTACTACCACTACCTCTTGTACTTTAGACTCTGGCCACCCAGTACTAGGTATGAATATGTTGAACACTCCCACCTGATAAACGGATCCAACACAAATGTACCAAATCGAAAGTTTGAGTTTTAATACATAGCAAAAGGTATGTACAACGATCACTTAATTACATTTATGATTTGAAATAGTATGCACTTTTATGGCAAATGAGTATTCGTAGGTAGATCAATATCGAATGTCCAATCTCTGATTGCGCAGGAAGCAAATATACAACCTGGAATATTTAGGGAACAATAGCGATGATACTTGAATGATTATATAGCTGGATACACTAGGGGAAGGTTCCGACTGCTTGTAGGACAGCTGGAGGGGGGGGGGGTTAGAGAGTCACTGGCTGGATCCCGTCTGGCCGAGGGTATCTTGGGAGAGTCCACAGTTGTGCGACACGGTGCCCAACGATCCTCGATCCACAGATGAATGCAGTTGGACCCTCTGAGGAGAGGCTGCGCAGTACGTGCGGATCGCTGCTGGCCCACTGCCTGAGATCAAAGCCGCCTTTGATCAGAGAGGCGCGGAGTTTAAGTAGGAGAGCCTCGGCTTCTTCCTGGGTCGAAACGCTTTGTAGACAGTTATCTACGTAGAAGCTGTTCTTCACACTGTGTCGGACCTCTTCGTCCGCTGCTGGGTCCTCTGCGACATGTCTCTGTAGTGCAAATGTAGCACAGCATGGGCTGCATGTAGTTCCGAAAGGGAGGACTTCCCATTGGTAGATGGCTGGGTGCTCATCTACTGGCCTCTCTCTCCATAGGAACCGCAACAGGGGCTTGTCCTCCTCTACTAATCTCACCTGCAGGAACATCCCTTTGATATCCCCGCTGATAGCCACCTTGTCCTGGCGGAAGCGGAGTAGTACGCCTAGTAGGGAGGGGCCGAGTGTAGGACCGGGCAATAGCTCTTTATTCAGATTTTGGGATCCGATCTGGTAGCTGCAGTTAAACACGATGCGGTCTTTGCCGTTGTGATGAACCTTGTGGTGGGGCACGTACCACGATTCAGTCGTCTGGTCGGCCTCTTTAATGTCAATCTTTGTGACGTGTCCCGCTGTGATGAGCTTCTCAATCTCAGCGCGGTATACACTTTCTTGGGCGGGGTCCTTGGCTAAGCGCCGCTCTGTGTTTAGTAGGTACCGCTCTGTGGCGTCTTTCTTTGCGTGAAAGGTAGGCATCCCTTCCCGCCGCAGGAGTGGCGTGGCGTATCTCAACACGCCGCTGACGGGGACTCTCTTTGTTCCCGTCTCGAGGAGGTTAATGGCGTAGATGTCGTCTTTAGAGCGAATGTCTTTCTTTTCGTTCTTAAGGGGCATTTGTTCTAAGGTCCATAGCCTCTCTACATGTTGCAGGAGTGCGGTGTCTCCCTCTGTGACTCGGGAGTGGAGACAGCTAGTGGCTGTGGTTCGGTTGAGAGATTTGGCGAGTGGGCCTTGGAGAGTCCATCCTAGGCGGGTCTCGACTGCTGCAGGACAGCCTCTGGGTCCGGTATGAACCCGGTCTATCGGGACAATGAGGTCTGCATGGTCGGAGCCTATCAACAGTGTCGGGGTAGCACCGTCTATGAGTGGGATCGGTAGCTTGCGTAGATGTACATATTTCTCCATCAGCTTGGCTACGGGGTATGTGTACCGTGACAGTCCTATTTCTTGGCTGGTGAAAGCGTCTGTAATCCTGTACCGTCGCTCGGGCTGGCCGCTTGCTGCGATAGAGAATGAGACATTCTCGCCCTTTATCGTTTTCAAATCTCTTCTTATTGTCCGAATTGTCATTTGGTTTTCGCTCCCCCGCAGCCCTAGCTGGGCCGCAGCGGACGCGAGCAGAAGGGTCTTCTCTGACCCGTCATCAAGGACGGCGTAAGTGTCCATGACTTTATTCTGGTAGCTCAATGTCACACGGACTACCTTTAAGAGCACTCTGGCTCCGCTGCTGCTGGCGGGGTCGATGTACATGACGCTTGCTTTGCTGCTTGATGGTGCGGGTGGAGGCCGCCATCTGTTACTGTCGTGGAGTATGTCCAGATGGGCTCCATCGCACCGACTGCACTTTTTCTTTAAGCGGCATTCGGCTGCCATGTGTGATCGCGCACAGCGAAAACAGCGTCTGTTGGACTTTATCCATTGACTCGCTTCCTCCGCATTCATCTTGGGGAATGAGTCACATTGTGACAGCCAGTGTTCTTTCTCACAGTAGGGGCACACTATCTTCCACTTCTCCTTTCTTGAGGGGGTACTGTGGCTCCTACTGCTTGGCACTGACTCCGATTGGTGCATGACAGTCACCGATCTTCTTCCATCATTTAGTCTCCTGGTTCCTTCTCTGGAGCCAGGGGTGCTCCGTCCGAATGTATCTAGCCGTAAGCTGCTGACTTCTCTCGCCAGGAAGTCGGCTAGATCGAGGAGGTTCGGTTCGGGGCCATTAGGGTCTCGGTGGTCTCTCTGCCGCCTAAAGCGCTCCTGTCGGGCGGGCGGTAGCTTCTCCAAGATCCTCTCTACATTTGAGTTGGCGTATAGTTCATGCCTACCCTTTTCCCTCTGCGCTCCCAGCATCCCTACCAGGGACTGCACTCTGATGGACAGGTCGTCCAGTGCTCGATTGTCTGTTGCTGGGGGTAGGCGGTCGATGTGCCTGATCTCCTGGATCACGTAATCCCATATACGTCCATATCTCTGGTCCAACGCTACCAGCGCTGCGGTGTATGGGGTCGTGGAAGTGGCGTAGGCGAGCGCTATGTTGTGCGCGCGGGGTACCTTTAAATGCTTCAGTAGTATCGCGTATTTATGGCGTTCATCAATGACATCCACCAACATTGTCTCCAGACACATGCGGAGCTCCGTATACTGGGCCCGGTTCTCCTGGGCGAAGTCTGGTACCATAGGTGTGCCAATGTACGACGCGGATTGTTGATACATCGGCGAGCGTTGGGGGAGAGGCCTCCTAGGCGAGTCTCCTCCTGCTCCTTGGCGTGGGCTGGTACCGGCTGTGTACCATGGCCCGCTGGTCCAGGTGCTGTTCCTCGGTGCGGGTCGTGCGTCGTGCTCACCCGTGAATAGCGTCGGGGGTCTGTAGCGCAGCTCCGCGGGGGTATAGCCTGGGCTGTACTGGACCTCCTGGTCCGGTAGAGTACTGTGCTGTCGTCGGGCGTGGTTCTCCTCCTCTTCCTCTTCGTCTTCCGTTAGGTCATCCAGGGCTTGTAGTCTCTGATTTAGCCTCTCCGCAGTGTATGCTGCTCCTTCCCGGTGGCTGGGTCTCGCTTGGACCGGTTGGGGAAGGGGGTCTGCGGGGGGTATAGACCTCGTCTGTTGGTCAAGTTCAGGGTCGCTTACTCGGCTAGGGGATGCCGCCCTGGAGTGATGTCTAGACGAGTTCCTGGAGCCTCTGGTGGAGGGAGGGGGTGTTGTCCTTCTGATCAGCTGTTCTATTAGTTGCGCTTGTGCTCTGTCGCGCTCGGCTTCGCGCTTGGTGAGATCCGATTCTCTCTGGGCACCGGTGGCGGCGCGCTGGGCGTCGGCCCGGTCTCTTGCCATATTCTCTTCCATCTGAATGCGTCTTATTTCCAGGCGTATGTGCTCTTCTTCGCTCCGTTGCTGTATCTGCAATCGATCGCGTTCACCCTGGAGTCTATCGCGTTCAGTAGAGGCTTTCAGGCTGACGAGGAATGCCTGCTGTAGTGTCCTCTCTGCCTCGCTGGGAGAAGACGGTTGTATAGGGGAGCCGTCCCTTGGGGTACTCCGTGCGGAGTCTTGGAGCTCTATCTCCACGGTGCTCTCCTCATCTTCTTCCGTGCCGAGTTCTCTCTCGGTAGTGTTGTCTTCCTCCCGGGACTCGTCGGGGACTACTTCTTCGGTATTGGCGGGGTGTAAAGTCATGTCTGGTTCCCCCTGGTCCCCACCGTGAGCTTGGTCAGTTACATTAGAACCCATAGGGGCCTCTATGGTCGGGGTAGCCTGGTCGTTAGGGTTAGACATAATTTTACTTTCTAGTTTTACCGCGTTTACTGTTGGTAGAAGACTAGGTTGTTGACTGACAGCGTAAGCCTCTAGGTACTGAGGGAGCTGTCGTTTGCGCCGCGGGCGTTGTTGGTTAGGAGGATCGTTTCGTGGAGTGTTCATCATAGGCCATTTTAATATTAATAACACTATATTAATATTACACTGATTACCATCCGGCTCGAAGGACCAATTGTAACTGAGGGGTACAATTCCCTGACTGTATGGTTAGATATGATACTTACTACCACTACCTCTTGTACTTTAGACTCTGGCCACCCAGTACTAGGTATGAATATGTTGAACACTCCCACCTGATAAACGGATCCAACACAAATGTACCAAATCGAAAGTTTGAGTTTTAATACATAGCAAAAGGTATGTACAACGATCACTTAATTACATTTATGATTTGAAATAGTATGCACTTTTATGGCAAATGAGTATTCGTAGGTAGATCAATATCGAATGTCCAATCTCTGATTGCGCAGGAAGCAAATATACAACCTGGAATATTTAGGGAACAATAGCGATGATACTTGAATGATTATATAGCTGGATACACTAGGGGAAGGTTCCGACTGCTTGTAGGACAGCTGGAGGGGGGGGGGGGGGTTAGAGAGTCACTGGCTGGATCCCGTCTGGCCGAGGGTATCTTGGGAGAGTCCACAGTTGTGCGACACGGTGCCCAACGATCCTCGATCCACAGATGAATGCAGTTGGACCCTCTGTGGCCGGCGTCCTCCGGTCCACGACGGAGAGACGTGAGGCGACCTCACTGTGCAGAGCGCCGTCTCACCTGTCGTCCTCTCCGGGGGGGGTATTTCCAACACACCGCAGTGTTGGCCTTTATCCATAGAATAATCAAAGTACTCAAAGCATAATCCAAGCCGGGGAAGGCTAGCCGTCGTCGGTAGAATAATCCAATATACAGGTCCACTCGCTCTTTGGCCTGGAGCTCCTCGGGTGCAGCTTCACGTGGGGTCAACCACCCTGGATAAGCGTCCAGCTGATGCCCGAAACGATAGGGGTGCTGATTACTATAGAACTCTTACCGCACGAGGCACTATATATGAATAGACTATTATTAGCTTAATAGAATACGTCCAACTCGACGATATAGTGCCAAATATGACTATTCAAATATTAATATACACGATGTCTCAATGCCGATACTGGGCCGAATTGGCCTTACTGCCCACACGTGGTTCGCGGGGAGGCTTTTGCGTCTGTCACTCTGTTGGAGGGTAAGGAACTGGACTAAAAGAAAGCTCTACTTTAATAGCGCAGTATATATACGCACTATGAATAAATAGTACCATTAGTGGTGCGGTAGACATATTCCTACGCGGAACTAGGACTTGTCCATACATGTTGAGCGGTACGATTGAACCTGGTCTGAGGGGTATGGCGACCTGGCACCAAGGTCTCGTCCAATGGTAGAATGGAGACTATTATGGGATGTTCAGTAGACTAGAAGGGATATTCAATGCATATTGTACAAGGAATATACAGGGGATATCAGGGGATATCAGGGGATATACAAATACAATTAAATATATATATATATAAATAAATATATATATTCGGTTTAATCTGATCCTTCAGAACAATAATAATTGATGTTGTTGTTCAAAGGAGAAGTTGGACATTCAACAGCCATTTGAATTTAGCTTCAAAATGTGGTTGAATATGAAAACATCAGAATGTGCCAGAAGCCCACATGACCTTTCACTTGACCTTTCACGGCACAACATCTCCTCTGTGGGCCCCTGGACCCCTTCTAGCTGACCATCCTTTAGATGTGATCACAGCAAATAGATTAATTAATTTGTGTGAGACCAAATTCAACCTATACCTTTTGCATGTATGACATTGTGTGTCCTTGTTCTATTTTAGCCAGAGCTAAACCAGAGGTAATAAGATAAGATGATCGTTTATTGATCCCCTTGGGGAAATTCGGGTGTCAAAGCAGCATGGGGGGGGGGGGGGGGATCCGGGTTGGGGGATGCATAGCTTCACAGTCCAGTCCAGTAACTATATACACTATAGGTACACTTAAAGTATAGATACAAATACAATATAATAATATAAAAAGTACAAATACAAGATAGTCCAGTGATGAGAGTCCAGTGATATGAGTCTCTAGTGAAAAAAAACCAAGATATTCAGTACGGTGATGTGAGTCTCTACTAGTCCCGAGTTGTGACAGTGATAGTTCTGGCAGCAGATCCGGCCGTCCGAGCCCTTTGTTGTAGAGCCTGATGGCTGCCGGTATAAAGGACCGGCCCAGGCGGTTTGTGGTGTGTCGGGGGGGGGGGATGGGTCTTAGGCTGAACGTGCTCTTCATTCTGGCCAGCTCCTCGTAGAGAGGGGGTGAGAGGGGTTCTCCAGGATGGCTTCTAGCTTTTTCCTCATCCTCCTCTCAGCCACCACCTCTAGGTTATCCAGCTCACCACCCACTACTGAGCTAGCCTTCTTCACCAGCTTGTTCAGCTTGCTGGAGTCCCTCGAGCTGATGTTGCCCCCCAGCACACCACAGCAGAAAAGAGGACGCTGGCTACAACCGACTGGTAGAAAGATAGCAGCAGTCGGTTGCAGCTTCCTGCCTCTCCGGTAGTCCACCACCAGCTCCTTTGTCTTGCTGACGTTGAGTTGGAGCTGGTTACTGTCCGACCACCCTACGAAGCTCTCCACCAGAGCCCTGTATTCAGCCTCATCGTCGTCCACGATGTAGCTGACGATGGAGGAGTCATCGGAGAACTTCTGCAGGTGGCACGTTCTTGTGTTGTGGCGGAAGTCGGAGGTGTGTGTAGAGGGTAAACAAAAAGGGTGACAGCATCTGCTGTGAGCTAGATGCGCAAACCTTACCTATAGAACTTAGAACCTAGAACCTTACTCCGGGTAGTTGATCTGGAAGATGCCGTTAAGCGGGGCCTTTGATCCAGAATGGGGGGGAAGTATATATTTTTTAAATGGGTTAAGGAGGCTTAGGGGTTAAGTAGGGCCCTATGGAATATGGAGGATTTCATGGAATTTAGTTATTAACACAGAATTCTGAATTATCGCGGAATGGTGTGGAATTTGCTTAAATTAACATTAAGCTACACTGCTTTCTAACGTTAGCAAGCTAAGCATGCATAGCGCGACCTGTGTAACGTTAAGTTACACTGCTATCTAACGTTAGCAAGCTAAGCATGCTTAGCGCAACCTGTGTAACATTAAGTTACACTGTTATCTAACCAAATCAAATCAAATGTATTTGTAAAGCCCGCAATCACACGTTAATATCCCCATGGGCTGTCTTCTTTAAACAAGTCAAGAAGAAACATCACAATAAATCAAGAACAAAAAACCCATCATGAAATCCAAAACGTTAGCAAGCTAAGCATGCATAGCACGACTTTAACACATTCCCGCCCAAGCACGGAGATCTCCGTGTTTCGATTCCACCCGTTGTGGACAGAGGCACGGATATATCCTTGGGAAGTTGTTATTGCTTTTATTCCATTTTAATAACCTATTCAAGGTCGCCGAGCGGCACTGCAGATTTACCCTACTCTTTGAATTCGCCAACATGCAATACCGGCCAGATCCACTTAGGGGCGCTATCGCGATAATAGAGTGTTCCCTGTCGCAGAAGTTGTCTTTCTTTTTTTGGATCTCTAATGTAGTTTTCTACTCATCTGAAGCGATAGCTATTGTCTGTTGCACGGGATACGTTTTGAATTGCGGATTTCACTATGCAATAAGGGGATTTATCATCAGCCAATGGACATATCGATCTACCAGATGGCGATCGATAACGGGGAAATGCTCGGGGGGATCCAACCGGCTCATGGTAAGATCTTTTTCACGTAAATTACAGCCCGATCGGGCATTGTTTTGATAGCCATCCAGGCGATCGGCCTATGTGGCTAGTTAGACGAACACGGTTATTGGTAATCAATAATAAGAAACGACGTCCCCCGCCTCCCCCCCCTTTCATGCATACATGCTTTGGGATCGTGCCGATCATATGCAGTTTGAGTTATTTCTGTAGCATCTGTAAAACGGAAATGCCATTGGATATAACGTCAGCAGCTATTAGCCCTATATCTAGCCTTCCAAAAATATACTAGACCCAAATCCGGTATAACGCTTATATTCACAGCGCTATAAAATATAAAAAAATTCGCTCGCGTGTATACCAAAACAAGCCGCATTTCTCGGAGACGCTCTCTGATTGGCCGACGCCTGTTTCTACACTGGTTAAGCTTAGGCACTCTTTCGAAGTTGGTTAAGGTTAGAGTTTGTCTTAGAGCGTGACGGCAAGTTCTTTGGACGGTTAAGCTTAGGCACTCTTTCGAAGTTGGTTACGGTTAGAGTTTGTCTTAGAGCATGGCGATAGAACGCCAGGTAGTTTGCAGGCTGTTTGGCGTCCCCCCCCCCTCATCCGCATGTGCAGTAGTGCAAAGCCAGGTCCATGCCACAAGCCAGGTCCACGCCACGAAGCCCCGCCACAAGCCAGGTCCACGCCACGAAGCCCCGCCTCAAGCCACGTCCACGCCACGAAGCCCCGCCTCAAGCCAGGTCCACGCCACGAAGCCCCGCCCAGACGTTGGGCTCTGTGGCTCTGCAGATATACCCTACACTTCCTAAGACAGAACCCCGAACGTTACACAATGTATCACAATGGTGATGTCAGCCAGAGATGGGGAGAAGCATGACCTTTTAATAGGACATGTCTTTGAAAGAAATTACATTTATTTCTGATTTCTTTTAAACAAATTATTATTTTATATTATTTAACTATTTAATTATTATTTAGTTATTGCACTACACTGTACTGGCAGTCGAAGTGCATTGAACTGAAATTAATTGAGAAAAAAAAGAAACTCATAACTGAACTGGCACTGAACATTGAACTGCACTGGCAATGTTTGCAGATGTAGTTTATTAAAGTTAGTTAAAAACATAATTTGTATTATTATTATTAAATCCAAAGGAAAAAATATAAAATCAGAGAAAAATAGAGAAAAGATAAAAACGGATTTCATAGGGCCCTAGCTGAGGGGGAACTGGTGCTGGTGGAGTCGACCCAGAAATGTATCCGAAGAGGATAAATATACTGAGAGAACACGTCTGGCTGGTCGACGATACAGCCTGTCCTCCATTCTCACCTGCAAGAGCAACACTATAAGGGATGTGTGTGTGTGTGTGTGTGTGTGTGTGTGTGTGTGTGTGTGTGTGTGTGTGTGTGTGTGTGTGTGTGTGTGTGTGTGTGTGTGTGTGTGTGTGTGTGTGTGTGTGTGTGTGTGCGTGCTGTATGTGTTTTCCTGTGTACCTGAATATACCCCCCCCCCCACACACACACATATACACACATACACACACATACACATACACACACACGCACATACACATACACATACACACACACACACACACACACACACACACACACACACACACACACACACACACACACACACACACACACACACACACACACACACACACACACACACACACACACACACAGAGGCTTCTTTCTCCTCTGCTTCGTTAAAGCTTCCTGGGTTGCGTCTGCTAGAACAGGGTCCCTCTCTGTGTGAGGAGTGTGTGTGTGTGTGTGTGTGTGTGTGCGACACGTACACGCACACACGTACACACACACACGTACACACACACACACACGTACACACACACACGTACACACACACACACACACACACACACACACACACACACACACACACACACACACACACACACACACACACACACACACATATATTGACACACACATCCGACCGCTCCAGCGCGGCGCACACAGGTGTCAATCAGCATGCAGAGGGCAGAGCCACAGTGTTTGATTGTGCGTAAAGAATAGACTAGATCACATGACACGGGCCCCACCAGCTGTTCTGTCACATGACACGGGCCCCAGCTGTTTTAACCTTCTGTAGTGTGGTAGTGAAAGGGTTAACATTATGCAGTGTGGTAGTGAAAGGGTTAACATTCTGTATTGTGGTAGTGGAAGGGTTAACCGTGTGGTAGTGAAAGGGTTAACCCTTGCAGGTGTGTGTGTATGTCTTTTGTTTTATTTTTTGGGGCGAGTTGTTTTCTATTACTTTTCCGCATTCCTCGTTAGAATGTTCAGTTCTCCAAATTGGATCTCCACATGTGATCACATACAGAGATAAGGATTCAAAAAGCAACAAACCAATTCAACCAATACAATCTGCTTTATTCAGATCCTTAATAATGTATTGTAAATAAAAAAGGCAGTTAATAAGAATGTTTTTTTATTTCTTTTGGTCGTTCTGGACTCTTGATCACTACACCACTCGTTAAGCACTAACGGAGACGTTCTGTTGAACTATAGGAGCTTAAGTTAAGTTATACTTCATAACAAACAAGAGGGAAGACTGTCAGGTTTTAAACTGTGGATACCAAACAGAAGGTAAAGACGACTTTGAACTGTTAAACAGTAATCCAGTACCATTTTATTGTAAAAAACAGATTTTATAGTATGTCTGCACTTTATGTGCTCATTTCATCATTCATGTCTTTTCTATTCTACTAAAACAAACCATAAACAAGGTGGCCTGTTGGGATGTTAGATCCTAATGTGAACAACTGTGATTTTATATGTCTGCTCATTTTAACCCTTTCACTGCCGCACTACAGAATGTTAACCCTTTACTACCTGTCGGTAGTGTGATAGTAAAGGGTTAACCTGCTGTAGTGTGGCAGTGAAAGGGTTAATATTTTAACTTTTATCTCTACGCCCCACTATCCGCTGGGCGCATACTATGACCGTTATCATGTTTTGTAACAGATTGCAGAAATTCAAGAAGCCTATTGGAACGTGAGGTTCTGATATGATTTGATTAATATATATATATCCCACTTTATGCTTTGCTCTTGCTGCTTGTTTTACACTGATTTTATGTCTTATTTCTTACTGATGTAAAGCACTTTGAACTGCAATCCCCTGTATGAAAGGTGCCATTGGGACATTATTATTCCTCTGCATTTGACCCATCCTAACCACTTCGGTGCGATGGCCGCCACAGGCTCACAGACACCAACTCATTTACATCTAGTCATTTAGCTGACGACTTCATCCAAAGCCTCTTACAAACGGGCATTACAGACTCCAGTGGTGACGCCTGTACATCGGTCCTGTGGCAATGGGAGCAGTATGCACCTAGCAGGCATGACGTCTTCTGGTAGACAGCTAGAGGAGGTGTAGTGGTTACGTCAATAGTCAGATAGTCAGATAGGCTGTTTCCCGCGCGGTCCACCCCTCTTGAAATCGCAATGTATTTCCAATGGACACGTTTCTAAATCGTCTCGTTTAAAACAAATAAAGCATGAACATTGGCACGGTGTACCTTTCTGTGCGTATTCATCCACAATCTATAGCTCAACATGAAACAATTCGCAATTAATCATAAAATAATTACGTATAATTTTATTTCAACCAAAACAATGCTTAAACAACCATGTTAGTGGTAGAAGGGAACTCATGTTGTGCAAAAATGGAAAGCTTGCCAATGTTCATGAAGCAGAATTATTTATGTAAATGTATGTAAAAAGACTACATTCAGGTACCCGCTGACATAAATATGATGGAATATAATGCAGTGAGGCTCTCAGGCGTTCATTAGCTATATTCTTTCATGTGGTCGTCCTCAGACGGGTTCGTCAGCGGAGATTCCGATCATCCCGATCCTCCATACATCCGGCCAATTCCACAGAGCTCTCCACACCTGCGTCCTTCCTCAGTACGTCCACATAATGTTGGCGTGGGACGTCCCACGTGTGTCGGCTCCCAGAGCACCAGCTTGCTAGTCGGAGGTTCCTGGTGTCGGTGGCAGTGACCTGCAAGTTTCATCCTCCTGGACGCCACCTCGTGGCTCAGCCTTGGTAGTCCCTCGTACAGATGCTTGTTGGTTACGTGCTCCTGGACGCCACCTCGTGGCTCAGCCTTGGTAGTCCCTCGTACAGATGCTTGTTGGTTACGTGCTCCTGGACGCCACCTCGTGGCTCAGCCTTGGTAGTCCCTCGTACAGATGCTTGTTGGTTACGTGCTCCTGGACGCCACCTCGTGGCTCAGCCTTGGTAGTCCCTCGTACAGATGCTTGTTGGTTACGTGCTCCTGGACGCCACCTTGTGGCTCAGCCTTGGTAGTCCCTCGTACAGATGCTTGTTGGTTACGTGCTCCTGGACGCCACCTCGTGGCTCAGCCTTGGTAGTCCCTCGTACAGATGCTTGTTGGTTACGTGCTCCTGGACGCCACCTCGTCACTCAGCCTTGGTAGTCCCTCGTACAGATGCTTGTTGGTTACGTGCTCCTGGACGCCACCTCGTGGCTCAGCCTTGGTAGTCCCTCGTACAGATGCTTGTTGGTTACGTGCTCCTGGACGCCACCTCGTGGCTCAGCCTTGGTAGTCCCTCGTACAGATGCTTGTTGGTTACGTGCTCCTGGACGCCACCTCGTGGCTCAGCCTTGGTAGTCCCTCGTACAGATGCTTGTTGGTTACGTGCTCCTGGACGCCACCTCGTGGCTCAGCCTTGGTAGTCCCTCGTACAGATGCTTGTTGGTTACGTGCTCCTGGACGCCACCTCGTGGCTCAGCCTTGGTAGTCCCTCGTACAGATGCTTGTTGGTTACGTGCTCCTGGACGCCACCTCGTGGCTCAGGTATTTGAAGTCACTGACCTCTGCCAGAGCATTGCCTCCTGCTATGCTGAGAGGTGGATGATCCAGGGGGATGTTATAAGTAACGACCTCAGTCTTCTTTGCATTCAACCTGAGGCCAACCCTGGCGCATTCTGCCTCCACTCTGTTCAAGAGCTCCTGAGCCTGCTCCACACGGTCAGACATCAGGCAGATAAGGTCTGCCAGGACTACAGCAGGGATTCTTCTGGACTTCCGGGGGTGTGATTGTGAAGCCCAGCTCTTGCTCCCGCCCAGTAATGGCTTGCCTAAGCGCGTAGTCCAGGGCTACAGTGAAGAGAAAGGGGGCAGGAGTGTCACCTTGCAGCACCCCTGCATGGATGTCAAACTCCTCACTTTCACCGTCTGGGGTTTCCACCTTGGCTCTTGTGTCCCTGTACATGGCCTCTATATTCTTTGAGGGGGAGAGTATAAAACAGTTTGGTGCAACGATATTTTTTTAGAACTGGATTTCTGGATTTGACCTCCGGTTCATTTGCTACAACGCTATCCTGTACAGCTAAAGAAGCATGGGGTCCATACATGTTTGTTGCTAGGCACATTGGACCCTGTTGATGTCAGTAATCAAATGTATTTTCTAACCCATTTGGAGCTGGGCTTGTCAGCTGGGAGGCCACCAGAGTGTGATTTCGACGGCGCTGTGGAGGAGAGATGAGTGGGGGGAACAGTGCTTTCTGGGGAAGAGTTGGTGGCTGCGGGGCCTTGCGTATGATACGGGGGTGAGTTTAATTCCAGTGCTTATCAAGTCATTCATGTCGTTAGTGAATTCGAGGAGAATATATTATAGTGTTGTGTGTTGATGGAAAGGGTGCCTTTTGACTTGTGTCTGTCTCTCAGCTCCGTTCAGAATGTGAGCCTGTTTAGACAGCGGAGGCTCTGTCTCTCTATGCAGATACAGTGTTGTTTACATTATGTACGTGATCTCACTGTTTAACACACACACACCTCAGGCTAGGGGTTGTTTGTGTACGCGGCCGCGCTGAGAGGGAGAGGGACAGAAAGAAAGGTGACATGTTAAGTGTTTGCCTGGGGGAGTGGGGGAGTGTAAACACACACACGCACGCACACACACACACACACACACGCACGCACACGCACGCACGCACGCACGCACGCACGCACGCACGCACACACACACACACACACACACACACACACACACACACACACACACACACACACACACACACACACACACACACACACACACACACTTGAGGGCATGTGTACACAAACAACACATAGGCTACCTCAAGCATAATCTCTGAACCTTTGATCTGTCTCAGGTTGATGACATCATTATAATGTATAATATAGATTTATATTGATTGTAACATATAATATAACCGATAAGGCATACAGACCCGTCATTTCCACCTTAGTTTACACTGTTTATTTTTACCATATTTTTATATTCAGAGTTAATTATATTTTTTACACTGTTTATTTTTTTTTCATATTTCTACTATTGCCCTGCCCATACCTGTACCTCCCCTCCCCTCTCCCCCATGCTGCTATGATGCCCGATGTTTCCCTCAAGGGGATCAATAAAGGAATATCTTCTCTTATCTTGTAGAAAGTGGCTTGGTGTTCAGTTTGAGCTCTTTAACCAGTTGAGGTGATACAAGTCTTATTCCTAGTGCTTCTCTTTCCCAGGGCTGTTTAATCAAAAACCAGTCAAACTCGCTACTTTCCTTCAAGTAAGTGGGTATCTTTGTTTATCTTTGTGTGTGAGTAGGCCCTTGTCATATTGTTTGCTTGTGTGTACTATGTCAATATTGGGCATGTGACTGTTTGTATTTTAGAAAGTAGATACTTTTTTTTGTGTCTTTGCTTGTGTGTGTGTGTGTGTGTGTGTGTGTGTGTGTGTGTGTGTGTGTGTGTGTGTGTGTGTGTGTGTGTGTGTGTGTGTGTGTGTGTGTGTGCGTGCGTGCGTGTGTGTGTGTGTAATGACTGTAGACTACAAGTGAGACAAAAAGCTGAAATCGGCGTTCAAAATACAAACAGGCACTTGCACAATAGTGGCACATAAAAACAAACTCACAAACACATACAGTATACACACTGTATGTGAGTGTGTGTACGGTATGTCTGTGTGTGGGTTTAAATGTTTTTCTGAATTTTAAAAAGCAGATTTAGTTTTGTCTCTTGTGTGTATGTCATTGGTCGTGTGGACTGTTTGTGTGTGTGTGTGTGTGTGTGTGTGTGTGTGTGTGTGTGTGTGTGTGTGTGTTGTGTGTGTGTGTGTGTGTGTTGTGTGTGTGTGTGAGAGGTTCATTACTCTTCAGTAATTGGCGCTGGCTGCGTGCAGAGAGTGATTTATGCCACAACCACTTTATCCTTGAGGAATCCACACGGGAAGAGGAGGAAGAGGAGAGAGAGAGAGAGAGAGAGAGAGAGAGAGATGAGTGATAAAGCGATAGCATGAAGAGAGAGGATGGGTAAAGGAAGGAGGAAGTGAGATAAGTGGAAATCATTTATGGTTCGTTCTCACCCCAAAGTCTGACACAGTGATTTACTGGTGCTGTGGGTGAAACAGGTTCTACCAATCAATTCTCCAATAATGGAGGTGAATAGCCGTGAGGTACACGCAAGGTACTGCATAGACCACTGCACTTCTGCGTTACATTGAGCTCATGGCAGAGAGAGCGGGGGGAGAAAATGAATGAATGTGGATGAGAGCCTTGACATTAAGTGGTTGTAGCTACAGCTGTGGAGGTGCTGGAGACATGATCCAATAGACTCTTATACGCCAGAGTCTCCTGAACACGGAGAGAACAATCCCAAATCGATCGGCACTTTCTCGGCCGAGCTATAGTCGCTTTCCCGCACCTACTCCCGAACTAGGCATGCGCAGATTGATGAACCTAGATTGCGTGGGCAATCTGCGCATGCGGAGTTCGGGAGTAGGTGCGGTGGTCTATACGCTCCTCTACATTGGAAATGAATTGAAAGCAGCTGTACTGCTAGACCTGTGGCTGCTTTGGGTGAGAATGAACCTTTAGAAGTAGATTAAAAGAGCCGGCGGCCGGGTAGCACAGCGGACTAAGCGTCTGTCTACCACTGCAGAGACACTGGTATCGAATCCGGCTGTCAGCAGTGCCTCCGGCTTGGCCGGTCGTCGTACTGACTCAATTGGCAGAGTCAGTGGGAGGGAAGCTGGTGGGGTGGTAATCTGGTCGTTGTAAACAGCGACTCCTACAGGTCGGTCAGGGCGCCTGCACAGCGAGGGAGGGAAATGGTGAAGGTAGTGTGACCTCCCACGCGTTACACCTCACCAATGAGAGTCCTCGCTGGCAGGTGAAAAAGAGGCTGCTGGCTGTCTCCACATGTATCGGAGGAAGCATGTGATAGACTTCAGGGCTCCCTAGACCGACCAGTGGGGGGCACATGCGCGCAACGACCAGGAAGGGGAGGGGGGAATTGGCATAATGACTAAATTGGGATGGGAGGAAAATACAGAAAAAATAGGAGGAGAAAAAGTGGATAAAAAAAAAGAAGTAGATTAAAGGTTCTTGAAGAGTTGATCGGTGGAACCTGTGAACCCGGAGAACTAACGGCTGCAGAATAAAAAAATTATTAAGACCACTAAGTGTGTCTGATTCTTAATCACCAAAACCTGCACTGACTAAAATATACTGCACCTTGTGTAGACCGTTTACTCTTACTCTTACTCATTTGTAATGCTTACTCAATTCTTTATTGCCTATATTTATTATAACATATAATATAACTGATAGGGCATACAGACCCTCACCTGCATCTTTGTTTACACTGTCATATTTTTTATATTCAGATCTAATTGTATTGACTTTTTATGTCTTTCTATTATTACCCTGCCCATACCTGTACCTCCCCTCCCCCCTGCTGCTTTACGGACGAATTTCCCCAAGGGGATCAATAAAGGAATATCTTATCGTATAGTATCTTAAGTTAGAGGGATGGAAAGGGCCAAAGAACTGAAGAAAAACAAGAGGATAGAGGGTTGACATGTTTCACATGGTGAATCCATGCCAGGAGGCTAGACATGTCAGAGTGGGGTATACAGGTAGGACTGGGCAATACAACACCATCAACTAGAATGTAACTCGGAGACAGGGGTGTAAAAAGTACCCAGAAATGATACTTACGTGAAAGTATGGGTACCGTTTCAAAATCGTACTCAAGTAAAAGTCAGAGTATCTGGCTAAAAACACACTTGAGTAAAAGTAAAAAAGTTTCTACTTTTAAATATACTTATGTACTCAAAAGTAAATGTGAAAACTTTTTTTTTTATTACAAGGGATATACCAGGGGTCTTAAACTCATTCTATAAGAATCAGTGCTGACTGCGGTCAAAGAGAACATTTCACGGAGATCGGGCCCTGGGTGCTCGTCTTGTCCGTCCACGCCGACCGTCTCGTCCTCTTCATCACTCGTATGTGGCCATCGTTTGTGGCCGTCTTCTGTAGCTCGTCACTCTGACTGTCTATTCTTCTGATAGCAGGTGTTTAATCAAAGATCCCCGCTTTCTATAGTCTTGCACAAGGACCAATCAGCATGGGTGTGGGCGGGTTCATTTTCCATTGATGGGGATTTGATGTTTTTCAATAAAGTTTACGTTTATTGAAGATTAATAACGTTAACGTTAGTTCGACTAGAGAAACAAATATACACATTTAAATGGTTGGACCTGTGAGATTTTTACTTTGTAGGTCTGCATTTTAAATGTAAGGAGTAAAGAGTATGTTTTTTTCTTCTTTTTTTGGTCCACTTTTTCTCCTGTTTTTCTGTATTTTCCTTCCATCCCAATTTAGTCGTTATGCCAATTCCCCCCTCCCCTTCCTGGTCGTTGCGCGCATGTGTCCCCCACTGGTCGGTCTAGGGAGCCCTGAAGTCTATCACATGCGTCCTCCGATACATAGGAGACAGCCAGCAGCCTCTTTTCACCTGACGGACCTGAGAGCGGACTCTCATTGGTGAGGTGTAACACGTGGGAGGTCACACTACCCTCACCATCTCCCTCCCTCGCTGTGCAGGCGCCCTGACCGACCTGTAGGAGTCGCTGTTTACAATGACCAAATTACCACCCACCGGCTTCCCTCCCGCTGACACCGCCAATTGTGCCAGTATGACGACCGGCCAAGCCGGAGGCACCGCTGACAGCTGGATTCGATACCAGTGTCTCTGCGGTGGTAGACAGACGCTTAGTCCGCTGTGCTACCCGGCCGCCCTAGTATGTTTTTAATTTTATTTTTTTAATGTAATTGAGTAAAAGTACAAGTATACAAACCTAATAATATTCGAGTAAAGTACAAATCCCCAAAAACAGTACTTAAGTATTTGTAACAAAGTACAATTACTCAAGTACTTTACACCCCTGGTCGGAGATGTACAACGGCAGCCCCCGTAAACCCACCCTCCAGGCAGCCCCCGTAAACCCACCCTCCAGGCAGCACCCGTAAACCCACCCTCCAGGCAGCACCCGTAAACCCACCCTCCAGGCAGCACCGTAAACCCACCCTACAGGCAGCCCCCGTAAACCCACCCTCCAGGCAGCCCCCGTAAACCCACCCTCCAGGCAGCCCCCGTAAAGCCACCCTCCAGGCAGCCCCCGTAAAGCCACCCTCCAGGCATGGATATGATATGAAACACCAAGGTGACTGAGGAGACACATTTACAGTAGTAACCAAGACTTGTGCAATAACAGACAAGGGCTGTGGTGTGATGCTGCAGTCATAGGAACCAAGGCGACTATAAAAGAAGGAAAGGTCATCGCGTCAGAATACCAGCACTCTATGCTCTGCTTGGTGCAAATCAAATCAAATCAAATCAAATTTATTTATAGGGCCCGACAACACACGTTAATGTCCCCATGGGCCGTACAGGTCTTCTTTAAACAAGTCAAGAAGACAACATAACAATAAGTCAAGAACAGAACAAGAACACCATAGGGTCCAAACATTTTTTAGATGAATGCAAATAAATGAAAGAATGCAAGCACTCCCAGACATACCCCACGCGAAGGTAAGGAAAAACTCACTAAAACCTAACAATAGGGAAAAAAAAGCTCCACAGGCAATGTGGAGGAGAGAAACCTTAGAAGGGCCGTTCAAGGGGGGATCTCCCTTCTTAGATGTCGGTGATAGTAGTGTTGCAGACGGACAGTTGGTAAGCATGCACTCATGTGTGTGGTGAAACACAGATGAGTGCATGCAATAGCAGCTGTACATTTTGAAAAATTAAAGATAGAGCTAATAGCGATAGCAATTGAACATTTTGAAAGATTAAAGATAGAGTTGATAGCGGATCTATTTGAAGCACAGGGGCGGCGCAAGAGGGTCACGTCCTCCCCGTCTTAGTCACGGGACATTCAACACTCCGGTCGTTGCTCAGGGACAGCCGGAGACAGGGGGAAAGGGGGTGGCGCAGAGAGGGTCGCGAACTCCCCGACATCATCGCGGGACATCCGGCACTCCGGTCACCACTACGAGACCTCCGAAGACAGGGGGGGCACGCAGAGGGGGTCGCAATCTCCCGGCCTTCGTCACGGGACGTCCAACACTCCGGTCAACACTCCAGGACAGCAAGTCATAGGAAGACAGGGAGACGGGACAGGCGTTAGACAGCTCATGAGATTGTAGTAGGCGGACATAGCAATAGATACAAGTGGTAGGCATATATGTGAATGGAGTAGATATATGAAGTAAGCGTATTATGTGAATAGAATAGAAGTACTTAACCCAGCAATGAAACTGCGTTGACTGTTAATCTGTTAACAGTCTGTTAATCAGTTGACAGGACCACGGACAGACGGCGGTGAATAACTGATCCAATGCCTCGGAGGTGCATGTAGAGCAGTCACTACAAGCTTGGCCAAGACCCCGAGGCATCCATCACCTTGGTCAGCGCCAGGAGACGGGTACTCAGAGAGAAGGGGGAGGGAGGGGGGGGTGGGGGGGGGAGAGGGGGGGGGGAAGAGTTAGAGAGTTCCCATGTTTGTGGTGCTGCAAAGGAGCAGACATGTAGTACCCTGTAGTGCCATGTAGTACCCCGTAGTGCCATGTAGTACCCTATAGTACCCCATAGTGCCATGTAGTACCCCGTAGTATCCTGTAGTACCCTGTAGTGCCATGTAGTACCCTGGTGCAGTAATGTGGTGCAGCAATAACCTTCCTTCTTTTATAGTTCCATAATGCTTGACTATGGCACTGGTTTCAGGGGCACATGCCATCGTTGTAATTTTTTTTTAATTTGGTCAACTAGTGTTTCTGTAGTAGTTCAGCAGAAACTGATATCACTACCCTGTATCCATGACTACCATGTATCCATGACTACCCTGTATCCATGACGACCCTGTATCCATGACGACCCTGTATCCATGACTACCCTGTATCCATCAATACCCTGTATCCATGACTACCCTGTATCCATGACTACCATGTATCCATGACGACCCTGTATCCATGACTACCATGTATCCATGACGACCCTGTATCCATCACTACCCTGTATCCATCACTACCCTGTATCCATGACGACCCTGTATCCATCACTACCCTGTATCCATGACGACCCTGTATCCATCACTACCCTGTATCCATGACTACCCTGTATCCATCACTACCCTGTATCCATGACTACCCTGTATCCATCACTACTCTGTATCCATGACTACCCTGTATCCATCACTACCCTGTATCCATGACGACCCTGTATCCATCACTACCCTG
Organism: Notolepis coatsorum; assembly: GCF_963971535.1. Taxonomy (NCBI): domain Eukaryota; kingdom Metazoa; phylum Chordata; class Actinopteri; order Aulopiformes; family Paralepididae; genus Notolepis; species Notolepis coatsorum. The sequence goes on along the minus strand of NC_140169.1, from coordinate 147,755,998 downwards.
TATCCATGACTACCCTGTATCCATCACTACCCTGTATCCATGACGACCCTGTATCCATCACTACCCTGTATCCATGACGACCCTGTATCCATGACTACCCTGTATTAGGGATGGGCGATATGGCCAAACATTTTATCACGATAACATTTTTCATATCGTTCGATATCGATAATTATCGATATTTTTATTAGTATAAAAAAAATATTATTATTTAAACAACAAATGTATGTTTATTTTTGCAGCAATTCGTTGTCTTTGCCGCCATCTTTAGTGTTACAGCCTGAAGGATATGGAGGTTTCTCAAGGTGTATATTGGTGCATGACAGCATCTAAAGGTGCCAGGTCAGAGAGGTAGATGTGGTGGTGGAGGCGGTCAGAGAGGTAGATGTGGTGGTGGAGGCGGTCAGAGAGGTAGATGTGGTGGTGGAGGCGCTCAGAGAGGTAGATGTGGTGGTGGAGGCGGTCAGAGAGGTAGATGTGGTGGTGGAGGCGGTCAGAGAGGTAGATGTGGTGGTGGAGGCGGTCAGAGAGGTAGATGTGGTGGTGGAGGCGGTCAGAGAGGTAGATGTGGTGGTGGAGGCGGTCAGAGAGGTAGATGTGGTGGTGGAGGCGCTCAGAGAGGTAGATGTGGTGGTGGAGGCGGTCAGAGAGGTAGATGTGGTGGTGGAGGAGGTCAGAGAGGTAGATGTGGTGGTGGAGGCGCTCAGAGAGGTAGATGTGGTGGTGGAGGCGCTCAGAGAGGTAGATGTGGTGGTGGAGGAGGTCAGAGAGGTAGATGTGGTGGTGGAGGCGGTCAGAGAGGTAGATGTGGTGGTGGAGGCGCTCAGAGAGAGTCAGAGTGTTACCAGCAAGCCTGTGGCTCCAGGGTCATTCGTCATCGTGATAAGCAGTGAAAGTGCAGACAGAGAGAGAGTGTGTGGAAGGTGAACAGCAGTTGTCATGACAGCGCGTCACATAGTAACGAGGAGAGGGGCGGGCCTGTCGTTGCTATGGCGAGAATAATATAATGTGAGTTCTTCCGGGTATAAGCCAGAATGAGAAACTAACCACACCGAAGAGCACACGCGTTGATCAGAGACTTTCATCCCTCTCCACCCTCACTGGGTGGGGGAGGGCCGGGAGTGACACATCATCACTAGCTTCGGCTAGCAGATATGGTTGTTGGCTACGACAAGGCCGCAACGACCACCGAGCGGGGTAACAGGAGATCATTAGAATAATGAATTTAGTTTCTTCCAAATACTTTTTAAGGACAATACAGAACTGGTTTACACCTTGTACGAGGCTTTTGTTTATGGAATAAACAACGTTTTCCGAGAAAGGTATTACGCTGTCAAGTGTCGAATTCTTATGAAGGTGGTGAATTATTATGATCACGGATTGCATTAAAGGGGAATGACAAAGATTGTACAGCCAGTATGAGAATAAACACAACGCAGAACTACACGAGCCAACAGATGAAGAGGTGATACTGGCTGATTGATCGAAATCTAACAAGCCCCTCACACTCCAGTTCTCAGGCTGCAGCTGGTTTGAAAGCGAAAGTACCAAAAAAAAGTGGCTGTGGCTCCAGGGGAGTTGAACAGTTCTGGCTCTGCTAGTTTATTTTCTATCTTTTGGCGCTTTTTTGGTGGACAAACCACCTCGCATGTGCACCGTGACTCGTGACTGGAGACTAGCTCTGACAGACGGTTTCAAACAGTATTTCAAATTAGAAATTACAATAGAAAGCAACCAAAATAAATGGACAAGAAACATCACTAACCTGTATCCAGTAACATCACTACTGGATGGAAATTATCGCCATAAACTGGAATCACATGCAAATGAGAATATGTATGTGGCGCCATGCAAAATATAAATGGGAACGCAGATCAGATCACAAGGCCGGGAGGCTACAGCTGATCAGATTATTAACACTGTGGGCAGCTGGCATTACAAGCATTACACACACACACACACACACACACACGCACACACACACACACACACACACACACACACACACACACACACACACACACACACACACACACACACACACACACACACACACATGCACGCACGCACGCACACACACACATACACACAGATACCATCATTAGCAAAAGAAAGTGTCTAGTCAGGGGTATCTAGATGATTATGTGTTTGGTCATGGTGATCGGGTTCTGAGTGGACCGCTTCTAAGTGCCTTGGATCTATTTGTGTGTGTGTGTGTGTGTGTGTGTGTGTGTGTGTGTGTGTGTGTGTGTGTGTGTGTGTGTGTGTGTGTGTGTGTGTGTGTGTGTGTGTGTGTGTGTGTGTGTGTGTGTGTGTGTGTGTGTGTGTGTGTGTGTGTGTGTGTGTGTGTGTGTGTGTGTGTGTGTGTGTGTGTGTGTGGGTGTGTGTGTGTGTGTGTACATGTGTACATGTCTTAGGCTACAGCATTTGCCTGTATATTACCTGTGGTTTTCAAGGATGTGTTTTTGACAAGAACACATTACCGAGGCAGAGAGCCAATACATTACAGTCAGGGAGCGAAATTAACTTTTTGACTCACCGGCCAGTGGCGGGTAGATGGGAAGAGTCTACCCGCCAAGCATATTTCTTACCTGCCAAATTTTTTTTGATTAAAAATATATATATATATTTTATATAAATTTTTTTTTAAATAAAATATATATTATATAATCATACTTGTAGTTGTATTATCTGCGAGACATCACCACCACGCAATAAGTCAAAATGCTTGCTATCTGCAAACAGCTCCACTGTCTGTGTGTATACTTGAGTAGCCTCCAGCTCCAGCAAGGATTCTCCGGCCCTGCAGCTAGACCCTATATTCAGCTAGACCCTACATTCAGCATGCAAGGATTCTCCGGCGATGCAGCTGG